>NW_005187497.1:1911734-1987779 GCF_000239375.1 Pundamilia nyererei
GGTGTATCCATATAAATGGCCCACCCTGTACATCCAATATAAAGGAATAGCACGCTTTGACATTTTAGGAAAAGCATTAGTTAGATTAGCAGTTTTGTATTCATACTGCAAATACTATCAGCATCTGGCTAGCTAAGCTTGAGATTAAAACTAGGAACAAGCTGATATGGCTATGGCTATGTCCAAATCGGTCATAAGCACAAGTTGTAGCAAAACCTATGTATTTATTATTATTGTGTCACTGCCACATTCTACTTTTTAAAGTACTCCCAAACCCCAGCTGTGTAACATGTGAGATGCAGTTACACTGAAGTATTTGCCGCTGGAAATCACAGCAGTGCACCTTGAATGAAATCCACACTGTTGTCTTGCAGCTGGGTTGGATGAATGCTTGTAGAAACATGCTAGCTTGTTAGCAGATATCCGTCCCTCCTCACCCATAATTCCCACCGCTGCTACAGCTGGTAATACAATCCAGTCTACCCACTCCTTTAAAGCTCTGTCGTTATAATTAAAAAAACTCCCCGTCTTGTGTTATTATACGCCTCTGAAGGCTTTAAAGAAACAAGCTGAAAAGGCTTGGGGAACTCTTGGTAAACTTAAAGGAAAGGCTCTCAGGCTGTAAATGCCTCAGAAATCTGTTAGAAATGCTGCTGCTATTCAGTCTTCTGAGCAAGGACAAAGTCTTTTTGAAAACATTTCAAGTGTTAAAAAGGTTATACTGTCAATTATCTACCAGAGAGAGAGAGAAATCACCTTTTCCTTTGTTTTCTCCCGATGCAAA
This sequence comes from Pundamilia nyererei, assembly GCF_000239375.1. NCBI lineage: Eukaryota > Metazoa > Chordata > Actinopteri > Cichliformes > Cichlidae > Pundamilia > Pundamilia nyererei. The sequence goes on from NW_005187497.1 coordinate 1,912,519, forward strand.
CAACACATATTTTTAGTTTTTCAAAGACAGACGTCACGTCTGTCTTGCAGCAATTCAGTATTTCCTTCAGCTTTTCAATCCTCTCGTTTGTCTTTTTCACTGCCCGTTGCTATCTTTAATCCTCTTTCTTCGCTTCTTTTTATCTCTTTGTAGAAATCCCATGTGCCATACCGTGACAGTAAAATGACTCGCATCCTACAGGACTCGCTGGGCGGGAACTGCCGCACCACCATGTTTATCTGTTGCTCTCCCTCTAGCTACAACGATACAGAGACCAAATCCACCTTGATGTTTGGCCAACGGTAACGTTCTTCCATGCTAAGTAGCCATGAACGTCTGCGCTGCGAAACACAGCACACATTTGCGTCTCTCTCAGCTGCAGTCGCGGGGATGTTTTTGCTGAAATGTGCTCACCTCAGATATGCTGTTCACATATTACTTCCTCTAACTTTTCCTTTGACGAAGTTGCTTTAGAAGCAGGCTTTTTTTTTTGTAGTTTGGGTCTTGTTTGTTCAAAATCTGTTTTACCCCCCTCTTCAGATAGGTAAGCTGCATTCATGGAGTCTGATTTGGTTTGCTTGCCAGATTTCCTCTCTTTACTTGCTGTCGACTTAAAAAAAAAACCACAGATTGAAAAGAAAGATCCTGAAAAGGCTTTTTTGTGGACATCCAGCCTTTCCGCCCTACCAATGAATTGAGACTGACATTGGAGTGTTGGTTGAAATAAATAATGTATTACAGAGCAAAGGCAGTTAGAGAATTCACAATGGATGTTTGAATGTAAAGATTTGGTCTCTTTTCTCTTTTGTCAGAAGCACTAGCTGTACAGTGCCAACAATGATCTATTTTAAAGATTAATAGAATGTATAAGAAATACTGTAAAACGACATTAAATACATCTGCCCTGTAGAATTCAGCATATTTTCTCAGAAAAGCCCTTGAATGGACATAAAAGTCAACAGTATCAGGTCTGCAATCCTAGCTTAAGCTCATTATTGTTGTTATTGTTGTTTCATTCATTATTAAAAGTACAGGTTTTATGGGTGGACTGTGTATTTATGCAGAGCATAAATAAGTCATGACCACTTTGTTCAGCATTCAGAACATATGCCACCTGATGTTTGATTTTCAGCATTTCCCTATCCAAACAACATGTTATCTATATTCTGATGTGATGAGACTCTGGATAACACCGTTTGTCTGACTAATGTCAGGGAATAATTGAATACAGACAGTGTTTTCTCACTGAAGTGTGAAATGAAGGGAAAGCCACTGAGTGCTGCAGGTGTTTCAGTGTAACTGTTTCAGCTGTAAAACCACATATTTTTGTTGTATGGCACTGTGCAAAAGTCTTGAACCACCCTCTCGTTTCTTCATATTTTCCTTCCAAGGAGCCAGACTTTCAGCATTTTTGTAAAAGTGATCTTGAACAATAGTTCTCTGGGTTTTCTGAAGGTCTTTCAAAGTTTTTCTTGGACATTTCCTATTTTTTAATCCAGTCCTTGAACTCGGTCATTTTCAGGGGAATGTTTTTTTAAGGGTTTTCCTTTTTTTTTTTTTTTCAAGTGAAGTAAAAAAAGGAAATAGTAGGTCAAAAAAACCACCTACAGCAGATGACCAGTATCCAAAAGTAATGTCCTCAAGAAATGGGGAGGAAAAAAACTAGCAAAGATCTGACACAGGACCTGAGAGAAGCATCTGGCCCTTCAGTTGATCTGTCCACTCTTCACCAAAACCTCATCAAAATAGTGTTAGTGTAAGGGCAGCTGTCATTTCTAAGGAAAGGAAACAGGGGGAAGAGAGGCTGATGTATGCCAAATTACAAAGAGCTGGACTAAAAACCAGTGGCAACAGGTCTAAAGGAGTGTTTTTTATGTATGTCAGTATTTCCAGTGGAGTGAGGTACAACAGTGAGTATCTACAGACATCTGTAAACACTCTGTCATGTGTTGGAGGTTAATTTCAGCGAGTGGTGTAGAGGATCTTACCGGTATTGATTAAATTATGAATGCAGAAAAGTGCCATCAGATTTTGATCCACCATGCAGTGCCACCTGGAAAGCATCTGATTAGCAGCACCTTCATTTTTCAGCATGGCAATGATTCCAAACACACTGCCAGTGCAGTACAAGTATACCTGTGGAAAACTATCAGTCATGGACTGGCCTCCCCAGAGCCCGGACCTCAACATTACTGAAGCAGTGTGGGATCATCTCGGCAGAGAATGGAACAAAAAGCAGAAACATCCAAAGTAGAGCTTTGGGATGTCCTTCAAAAAGCCCGGAGAACTATTTCTGAAGACTACTTGAAGGAATTACGAGAGCTGCCTGTGAGAGTTCAGGCTCTGTAGACGAACGAAGACGTCAAAGCAAATACTGACCTTCAAGTTCATTAATTAAACAAACATAATTGTTTGTTTGCAGTGATTATGTTTCAGTCACTACAAAAACAAAATCTAAAGCAAGACTTTTTTATTAATTATTTATCCTCCCATAAATACTCTACCTTATATGATAAGTGCTGTATATTTGATGTGAATATGCTTCAGGGGGGTTGATACATTTTTATATTTTAAATTCCTTCCTCTTCATCATAACCCTTTTAACCAAAGTTGGAAGAAACCCAATTTGCATACCAGTTAATGAGATGGAAACATATTTTCATCAAGCAGCTGCGACTGGAAACTGTTTTGACAGTTTCTCTGTTCTCTTCTGTTGTCTTGCACTTTCCTTTTTCCTCTCTCTCTTATCTATATATTTCCCTCTTACCCTCCCCTCATACTGTTTCCTTTCCTTTCTGTCTTCCCTCCCTCACTGTATCCCTCCAATTAGAGCCAAGACCATTAGGAATACTGTATCAGTGAACCTGGAGCTCACAGCAGAGCAGTGGAAGAAGAAGTATGAAAAGGAGAAGGAAAAGAACAGGTCAATGAAGGAAACTATTCAAAGACTCGAGGCAGAGCTGAATTGCTGGAGGAACGGTAATACTTGCACTGATATAAAAAACACTTAACATCATCTTCCCCCAAGAGACGGTAAAAATAGTTGCCTGTGCATTTTGAGTTTATCAGTGAGAACCATGAAATGCATATATTTTCAACTGCGCTAATGCCAGGGACTGTGTGGGGATGTTTGCTGGTTGAGCCTCTTTGTTCGAGACTAGTGAACGGATTGCACTGAACATGTTCATGGTCTCAAGAGAATTAATTACTTTCCCACTAATATCAGTTGCAGTTTGTGTTTAGTTCTAATTAGCAAATGTTAGTATTATAAAAAGTGAAAATAGGATGGTAGAAATGTAATAAAACATGCAAAGCGCCAGCGCGGTGAGCATTTAGCTCAAAGCATCACAGAACTGCAAGCGTGGCTGCAGACGTCTTAAATTACTCCTATAAAAGAAACAAAAAGAGTGAAAATTGAGTGCTGGTTTAAGCAAATGATTGTAGATCTTGATCTTTAATCTTTTTTTTAAAAGATTAACTGCCTGCCATACAGTAAAAAGAACGATGGTGTTAAAAGATGAAAAGCTTGTGCTCGAGAGAGATGATACTCCGGCTCAGAAAACACTACTTTTCTGAAAAGAAGAGCCACTGCAGTGCATGTCCTTATCCCAGTCCCTTTTCATGCATGGAGGAGTATTCACTGACAGGAATGAAAATTTCACCAGCCCGCAGGCTTTATTTTGCAGTCTACGCAAGTGCAGATTTAACCTCATTTGATATCATCTGAATACCTGCCAGGGCAGATATGGGACAAGGGGAGCCAAACAGACTTGCTGGACTTGTGCCCAAAACGCTTAAAAATCCCTCCTTGGTTATTTTTATTCCATATTATTCAGAATTTTACACTTTGCATAATTGGATTCCCCCTGCACTGTATTGAAGGCAAGACATGATTCAGGCCTTATGATTTATGAAACCTTATGCATTAGTAATCTTCACAGAAGCGAGAGCTAATCACATCTACAGAAAAGTCATAACTTACACTGGTCTTCTCACATGTCACGCACTCACTCATAACTGTTTCAGTTTGCAGACAAAAAAACACAAGTATACGAAGCATCGTAGGCACACGCTTTTCCTGTTAATTACACTTGCACATGCGTCTCTTTTGTTAGACGAGGTCTTTTCAAATGTCAGCGCTCTCAGTGCTAGCGATCGGTTGACATTCAACTTGTGTAATGAATCTTTTCCGATGTTTTTCTCCTAAAGATCATTCCCTCGGAGCCTGACCTGAATTTTAAAAATGTTGCAACAAGGATTTATCGATCACCTCTTAGTGAAAATAATTTCTTTCATTCCTTCACCCCATTCTCCTTCACACACATAATCTTTTCCTCGACTGTCTTCCAGTCTCCCACGCAATTCAGTGCTTTTAATTTCCTAATTAATCATTTTGACAACATCGTCGCGCTCACTCCCCCCTCACTGCCCCCCATGTTGTTACCCACCTCAGGGCAGGAGCTCCTTGAGAAAGATGCTATTGACCTCCATCTTGTCCCGCATGCCCACAGACAGGAACGCTTGTCTCACACAATAAATTTCATTCAATTGCAGAGCAGGAACTCCTGTGGTGTGCAGTAGAGAGACACACACATGCAGGTCTTTGTCACATTTAATTTTGTGGCTACTTTTATTGATTAGTACACCGTCAAGTCAACAGGTGGAGCTCAAAGTGTCAGCTGGGTACATTGTGAGATTACTTTGAGCATATTAGAGTTAGAATCACTCCAGTTCTTTATTTAATCACTCCTCTACTCTAGAGCTACCTATCGTGCTTTTAATTAGTCAGATGAGTGCTGTAGTGAAGCCTTGCAGAGGCAGACGTAGTCAGCTTCTGAAATCAGTCAGCAGTAACAAAGTCTCTTCTTTCAACTGCATCAAGATGTTTACACATACATGTCGGAGAAAAGTGGTCACTGCAACACAGAATCTGCAATCCAGTTCAAAAAGAACTCATTCTTTCTTAATTTACGTCTGTTTTTTAACCCTAAAAAATACAAGCACTGGGCACTTTACTAGGTACACCCCTCCCCTTTTGCCTTGAGATGACTTAATTATTCATTGCATAGATTCTACAAGTTGCTTGAATCATTCATCAAAGATTTTGGTCCATATTGACATGATGTCGTCACACACTTGGTGCAGGTTTGGCAGCTGCACATACATGATGTGAATCTCTCGTTCCACTACCTCTTAAAGGTGCTCTGTCGGATCGAGATCTGGCAAATGTGGAGGTCAATTGAGCATAGTGAACTCATTGTGATGTCCAAGAAGTCAGTTTCTGACACGGTACATTATTCTGCTGGAAGCAGCCATCAGATAATCGATGCACCGTGGTCATTATGGGTCAGCAACAATACTCAGGTAGGCTCTGAATGATGCTCAATTTGTAGTAGGCGGAAAATATCCGACCACATAACCACGACCAGCCTGAACTGTTGATACAAGACAGGATGGATTCATGCCTTCATGTTGTTTCCACCAATTCTGACCCTACCGTCTATCACACTCGTCGGACTGCCAATGTTTTTCCAGTCTTCTACTTAAGCCTGTGTAAACTGTAACCTCGGTTTCCTGCAGTGGTGTGGTCTTCTGCTGCTGTAGCTCATCTGCTTCGAGGTTCAAATGCTCTTCTGCATAGTCTGGGATGCATGGGTGCATTTCCACATAGAGAGCCTCTGCTTTCTTATTTTTCAGACCATCCAATGTGGGATGAAAAAATGCACTCTGAAAACACCCAGATTAGCCTGTTTGGCACCGACAACTCTACGCTGAGATGCTGCTGTGTGATTGGCTGACTGAAAAACTGTGACAAAAAGCAGTTAAACAGGTGTACCTAACAAAGTGGACAGTGATTGTAATCACTGGACATACTTTACAGCTTTTCTGTCTTTCCATATAAAGTAAACTGTGTTCAGTAATTAATTATGTGACAGGATCATATCTAATAACATAAGAATCCCACTATTTGTTAAATAAACAGACTGAAGTCTTTCACCTAACCTTCTGCTCTCACTGTTTATAAAGACATGTCATAAACCTCTTAATACTTCCAAAGGAGGGCACTAAGCTTGCAGGCAGACATTTTACCGTCCCCTCCACGAGGTGTAGAGTTTGCGTAATTATTTCTCTCACAAGCCAACTGACACTTTGATAATATGTCTGTTGTGTATATATTGTATTTTGCACTGCTGTTCAATCAGATTATATGGTAAAGAACACTCATTTTTTGGCACACTGCATTATGCTTAGGGGCACTTACTAAACTAAGGATTAACCTTCTAATCACATTTTATGCATTAATCCTTACGGTAGGATTTGCAGGAGAGATAAGAGCAGCACATTTTCAAAACCTGAGAAAAAATCTTCCCTTGTGTATAGGTGAGGATGCTGCTGTGCCGGGGCAGCTGTGTGAAGGATCTGAGGATGCCCCCCTGGTTCTTCCAGAATCTGAGGAGTCAGTTCTTGACGTATGCAGCCCCTGCACTCCTTGCACCCCCTGCTCTATTGCCTCCTCCATTGTGGTTCACATCTCTGAGGAGGAGAGGCAAAAGTACGAGGAGGAGATTCGCAAGCTCTACAAACAGCTAGACGATAAGGTAATGAACGAACAGTGCACGAGGATGATTTGTGCACGGATGTAGAGCTCCTCACACACCACGGCTGCGTTTTCTGTAATGTTATGCACACATTAATTCAAAGACTGTGTCATGCATATATTATTTATGTTAATGAGTTCAGGATCATACACATAGTAGTGAGTAATGTAGCAAACACAGAGGAAGTAGTAACTCTGAAAAGTGTTAAAGCTTTAAATTATTTAAGACTTCTGCGTACACACGCGGTTTTATAATGTCTCATTTTACTTTTTCATTACTAGATTTTTCCTTTAAATATGCAGAAGCATATACTGACATGTTTTCCTGTACATGCCTTGCTGTGTGAATGCACACACTGCCCTGTGTATTCATGTATCCCTGGGGATGCATATATTTTATTTTGTCTCTGCTGATGTGGTACAGTTATAACAGACCTGATGCATGATATTCTATATGTTAAATGTATTCGTGGATACAAATGTATACATAGCAGATACCTGGGATTTTTCTTTTATTGCACTCAGTCGCGGTGTACCTCGGATGTCCCATCATCTCGTATGGCGTGTGCGAGCTGCTGCAGATCACTATGTGACATACATATATATTATTGTTTTTCTCTGGTAGCACTGACCCCGCAGCTTCTGTAGAGCCAAGCATTAAAAATCCTCCTCCTCTTCTTATGACCCCGGTTCTTTAACCTTTTCGAGTGTTTAGTTTAGTTTGTGTTATAACTTAGTGTTAGGTCTCATTTCCTGTTTTATTTTGATAGTTGCTTGCCTCTAGTGTATTGTGTTTAGTTTTACTTCTCTTTCTGTCTTTAACTATTGTCACCTGCACCTGCTGTGTCCACTTTCCTAATTGCCCAAAAAGTGCTGTCTTACCCTGAGTCTTTGTCTCAGCATCTGTTAATGTTCTCTGCTTGTCTTCAGATAGTTTTTAGAGTTTGTTTAGTCTCACAGTGGATTTTGTGCTTTTCATTAGCTGGAAAAAAAATCCAGCATTGTCACGGTTCGGCATGGCAAACCGTAGGAGGTGTGGGGAAGGAGGACCCAGGCGCGGTGCTCTATGTACAAACAGTGCGTTTATTTACAGTGTATGGTACAAACAACAATAAATCCCCGTGCTTTCCCTGACTCCCGTGTCGTGTCTCTCCGTGAATAGTCCGTGTCTCAGTGCTCTCCGCTCCCGTGTCTCAGCACCCCTCGTGCTGGCTGCTGTCTGGCGCTCCACACTTCTCCTGGGGGACACAATAGACGCAGCCGTCAGGACACATATAACCGCGGGCATACACACACTAACTCAGTTCAACTGGATGACTAACGTGGAGTCTCATGGAATGATCCCGCGTCGGTGGGAGCTCCAAGACTCTCCTAAGTAGCTCCCCCGACGAGCCCTGATCAGCGGCAGGTGTGTAGCTTCGGGTGTGGCCAGTCCCCTAGCCGGGCAACACCCACCAGGCCTGAAGGCACCTGTAAACCAGTGTACATACACACCTGCACCCATATACACACACACACTCACATCTACAAGCATGGAGAAGAGCAGCAGCAACACCAAAAATACATATAATATCACCAGTCCATGACTGCCCAGGGATCCTGGGTCGCACAGACCCAGGGCCCTGACAAGCATGGTTTTGTTCTCCATCTCTGCATTTTGGTCTGCAAAGCACGATGTTTTCTTTAGATTATCAAACACCTGAAGAATCACAGATTACAGTATTAGTAGTTTCTACTGTTACCATTGGTAACATATTGGTAACATATGTAGTGTAACTAACACTGTCCTCCAGGATCTTGTTTCTGTGGCAAACAGCTTATATCTACAGTGTGTTTGTGTCTTTGTTGGACTTATTTTCTGGCTGCTAACAACAACCTGCTCAGGAGGAGAGCTCACCTCCTTGTTAGAGGGGAAGCTGTGGAGCCTCCGACCACAGTCAAACACCTTGGACTGCATATGTCCAATAACCTTACATGAACTACAAGTACTGCAGTATTATTAAGAAAGCTCATCAATGGCTGTTTTTTATGAGGAGCCTGAAGGCTGGCCTTGGAGCTTGCATATGCTCATCTGACTCATAATCTGCACATATAAGATAAAGTAATTACACGTCTGGCTTGTAACCTAGATGGAGCCTTGTCTCTGATTTCTACTTTTCTTTGCAGGTGTCTGAAGGTATGCAGTGTTCTTAGAATTAAAACATGCTCATTACTTTAGCCCGTATTTTTTTCCAGTGAGACAGAAATCAGGGCTTTGGGGCATTTTTCTTATTTAATTACTTTTTTAAAAGAAGACACCTCACCACCTCTGGGAATTAGAGAGAATGAAAGTTTAAGGCACTTTGATGGTCATTTATATATGGGCACTGGTCTCACTCTGACTTTTTTTATGCTGATGAAGCCACTCTCTTTCTTTTGTCGGGTTACTGATCGATCATTTTGCCCATATAATTGCTGATGCCGTTCCCTTTTTGTCATAAATCAGGCCTTCGTTTTCTAAAATGTGCGCACAGTGGCAGATCCAGTTATGGTGAAAAAAAGATGTATGGGTATCCGGTCCAACATGCAGCTGTCGTCTATTGTAAGTTTAAAGCGTATAGTTGTGAATGGAAACTGAACACATAATACGACTGTGGGTGTGTGTGTCTTTCCCACTAAAGGATGACGAGATCAACCACCAGAGCCAGATGGTGGAGAAGCTGAAGGAGCAGATGCTCGACCAGGAGGAGGTAAAGGATCTTGGTTTTATTTCCTTTCATCAGTTTGGTTAAACAGCTCACGGTGGGCTGCAGTGTCTTTGAATGTGGAAATGAAAACTACACTGTGAATAGAAGTCAGCTGTGAGACATTTATTATCCTGCCCGTGAGATTACTGACAGAAAAAATCCTTTCAGGTGCCAAAAAGCACTTGAAGAAATTAAACTGTCATTGTTTAATTGTGAGTGTATCACTGTTGCTGTGTTCTACATGCTAGCAGTGGTTTAATCTAGAATAGAATTAAGTGGCTGAACAGCGCAGAAAAGAATCGATGAAAAGACTGAAGAATGACTGAAGCTTGTTAAGTATTCGTTTTAGAAATTGCTCCCTAACTTTTACACGGGGAATGATTGTTGTTGTTGTTTTTTGCTGACATGACTGAACATTGCTGCTGACAAATAAACATGCTCTCTAGGGATTTGATCTATAATTGTCACTTCATCACATAAATATCTGCTGCAAGTAAGTAAATCAGTACTTGTAGGAAGAACAGCAATTAAAAGACTCCATTAAAACCCAATTAAGAGACATATTTGCAGCGTGTTTTCATAGGAGAGGCTAAACTGTTGAGGAAGAGAACCTAAAAAAGGCTTTGGGATGAAAAGGACTTAATTCATTCAATCATTTCCCAAATGGTCCTGCTGCGGGTTGAACTGACACAGTCCTAACTACCCAACCGTGGTTTGTTTATAGTAACGCAAAGTTACATTCATTTATCTAAATAAAAGTCGTATGCTGCAGTGCAAATATGCCGGCACTCCAAGCGGAGAACATCTACATTTAATGGCTTCCATTCAGTGAAATGACCCACAGTGGGCTGCAGCAGTGCAGCAAACAGCATGGTGGCACAAAAGCCATCTCTCAATCTTTAAATTATTCTTTTGTACAGTTGCTTGAATATTGTGTGACAGGGTTTGTGCAGACATTTAGCTCTTTATGCCAGAAAACAGGATAACTCTGTTAAGACCCAGCAGCTCTGCTCTGTAAATAATGAAGCGAGCGCTCAGCAGGGAAGTTTCACCGTTCCACTTTTAAAATAGTTTTTTCTCTATTTACAGTTTGCAATAAGTCGAATGTCTTTGCCCCTCAGCTTCTCGCATCGTCCAGAGGTGACAGTGAGAAGGTGCAGTCGGAGCTCGGCAGGCTGCAGGCCGAGAATGAATCCGCAAAGGCCGAAGTAAAAGAGGTTCTTCAGGCCCTGGAGGAGCTGGCGGTCAACTATGACCAGAAAAGCTTAGAAGTCGAGGAGAAGAGCATGCAGAACAAGCTCCTGGCTGAGGAGCTTTCAAAGAAAATGGTGGGTCTGACTTCCAGGAAGCTTTTTGAATAAATCTTTTAGCAACAAAGTTCTGTGGCTAAAATAAAGAAATAGATCATGGACAGATGTTGTGCTTTGGTGTGTTTACAAGGAAGCAAACTGCAAAAAAAAAGTAGAAAAGGAACTCTCTGTAATAAAATCATTTCTTCATTTAAGCCTCCATCTTACAATATGCTGAGCTACTGGTTCAAAATGCAATTAGTGAGATAAGTAAAATTAAAGCTGCATGTAAAAAAGATAAGAAGAAAATTCTGATGAATGGTGCCACCAGTGGTCATGGTGGCAGTGCGCCCCAGGGTGGCTGTGGCTACAATGTAACTTGCCATCACCAGTATGTGTGAATGTGTGTGTGAATGGGTGAATGACTGGATATGTAAAGCGCTTTGGGGTCCTTAGGGACTAGTAAAGCACTATATAAACACAGGCCATTTACCATTTACCATGAAGATAACAAAGAAAAAGTGAAGTATTGGGATTTCTTTTGTTTTCTTTCTCTTTTTTTTGCTGGTTCAATGTCGTGCACTATGACTCTCCACAGAGAGCACAGCTCTGACTTTGCTTGATTAAATGTATTTTTCACAGAAAAGCTTGTTTACTTGAAGAAAACAGTCACAACGCTTTAAAGTTTAGTTTATCTTTGATTTTTTTGTAACAAAGACATCCAGCCTTTCTGGATCGAGACCTTCCAGTGACTGTGTTTTCAGTAGTCATGGTCTGAAAATATCTTGCTTTTGTGTGATGGGAACTTTCTGTTTTTACGTTTTTTTCTCTCTTCTCACTGGTTAGATGTGGGTGGGGTTCAGCCACACATAATGTCTCATATTTCTATGAACCCGTCAGATAGGTAGGCTATTTTTTGACTCTGAGTCAAACCACACCTACACAGTCCTGCTGAAGAAGGGACATTGACTGTTAAACTGCTAATAAATATACTTAAAGACAGAGAAGGAGAAACAACATTTGTAGCACATTGGCATCTCTTCATTGGATTCCTGTTAAACTGAACTACACTCTGGTACAAGGTCTTGAATAATCAGACACCATCTTATCTTAAAACCCTCATGGTACCATTTCACACCAGTAGATTCTCTCACTTTCAGACTGGTTTACTTGTTGTTCCAGGAGTATTTAAAAGTAGAATGTGAGGCAGACCCTTCAGATTTGTAACCAACTACCAGTTTAGATTCAGGAGTGTTGGAGACAGACTCCATCTCTACTTTTAAGATTAGGCTTCAAACTTTCCTTTTTGCTAAAGCATATAGTTAGGCCTGGATCAGGTGACCCTGGATCCTCCCTTAGTTACGCTGCAATAGGTGTAGACTGCTGGGAGATTCCCATGATGCACTGAGTGCTTTGTCTTCACTCACCATGTGCCTACACACCTCTCTGTATTTAATCTTTAGTTATTATTAATGTCTGTCTCTCCTCACCCCAACTAGGTTCTTCCTGTAAAAAAGGAAGTTTCTCCTTCCTGGTGCCAACTCTTAAACCACGGGCGATCGTGGCTCAAGAGTTGGCAGTTTGTCTTGTAATCAGAAGGTTGCCGGTTCAAGCCCCGGCTCCGACACTCTCGGCTGTTGTGTCCTTGGGCAAGACACTTCACCCATTGCCTACTGGTGGTGGTCAGAGGGGCCGATGGTGCCAGTGTCTGTCAGTGCGCCCCAGGGCAGCTGTGGCCACAATGTAGCTGCCATCACTGATGTGTGAATTTGTGGAGGACTGAATGTAGTGTAAAGCGCTATACAAATACAGGCTATTTACCATTTAACATTCCCACTGTTGCTAAGTGCTTTGTCATAGTGGAGTCATCTGATTGTTGGAGTGTTATCTCTGTATCATTGTACGTCTTTATTTTACAATATAAACCACCTTCTGGGGACTATTGTTGTGATTTGACACTGTATAAATATTTAAAATACTCTTACACAAAGTAGCAATTTTCCCATAAATTTTGTAATGTTTACTGCCTTATTCTATATATATATGATTATATTTACAATTTGGATAACTGTTAAAGTATTGCAGTAACTATCAAAGCCTGGTTGCAGTATATCCCTGATGCACACAACGTTGTCTGGTAGAAGAAAACTTACAGTGATAATTTACAGGCAGGTTTTTTCAGTTACATCGAGGGCTTTGAATAATTTCCTACCATATAGATGGATGTTTATTACCTATTAAATATTCAACAATACGTGTGTCATGTGGAAGTGTGCCTCACAGTTGAAAGAAAGTGTTACAGAGAGTTGAGCAGAATGAGTCGAGGAGATGAGCGTGCAGAACAAGCTCCTGGCTGAGGAGCTTTCAAAGAAAATGGTGCGTCTGACTTCCAGGAGGCTTTTTGAATAAATCTTTTAGCAACATAAAGCACATTATTTAAATAAGCCCAGCCTCTGTATTAATTGTCCTTCTGCAGCACAAATAAAGTGAATAATAGATAAAAGTCAAGAGGAGACCACTGGCAGAGCTGGTCAGAGCTTTGTGCAGTTCCTGACTTATTCAGTGATTTAAGTGACCATATTTGACCTTCTTATTAAATCCTCTTCAATATTTCATCAGTGTGTTTCAGTCTGCTGCACGTGTCCTTCTGTCTTTTCCTGTCTATCTCAGGAGCAGAAGCTGATTGAGCATCTGACAACAGAACCACCATTTAGACTGCTAAACCTGCCTGAAGCCCTCATTTCTCCTCAATAGCCTCTATAGCCTCTCCAGTCTGCTCTGCTCTGACCTGTCTGATCCTGCACAGAGAGTGTCTGAGACTTTGACAAGATATGAAACTAAGAAATAAGATTTCAGTGCTGGTAAATGCAGGTGGTGCTATAAGAGAAAAGAAATCCCCTCATCAAAATCTTTTGGAAATGTTTCTCAATCTTGAATTTTTAGGCACGTCGGTCTTGCCAGTTGTTACAGTAGAAATAGGAAAAGCTCTGGGAATACTGAAGCACATTCATCATGGCCGTCATCCCCGCAGCTGCCTTCATCTTTGTTTTTAGTGGGAACTTGTCGCTTCTTCTGCAGGTGTCCGTGCCATCGCTCACCATCACTGCCATTGATCGGCTACTTTAAACACCATAATTCATCCATCTGGCCATTGAAACCCATTTCTTATCAACATGATTAAGCCCATTCATCACGTCAATGAACCAACTCTATTCATCATCCCATGTTTTACTTGTTTATATAAGAATCAGTTTCAGCTCATTATTACCTTCAGTTTATCTTAAGATGACATTGTGACATGAGAAGTGACCGGGAAGACTGTAACAGAGCTTGAAGTGAATCACAGAGATGAAGATGGAAGAGCTGATTAAGGAGTATTTAAGAAGGTGGCTAATGGTGCTTTGAAATGACTGATGAACTGGGGAGCAAGAACATAAAACGTGCCATGAAAAATTGCTCAAGTAGAATATTTCACTGGTGACAGATGAGTCACTCATAAAATGAAACCCCATAAACAAGTCGGTATGCTTTCAGATTTCTTCGTTGGAACAACACCTTTATGGAAAGTCTTCCTCTTCTTCATCTCCTTCTTCTTCTACCTGTTCTTTCTTGTCATCATCATCTTCTTCATCTTGTTTAGGGTCATAGGTCATTCAGTCTACTACCCAACTCTTGGTCTCACATGTGTGAGTAGGAGAAATGTCTTTAATGTTATGTTGTCAAACCTGACTGAGATCAAATGGTTTCATTGTGCTGCAGCACATTTGCCCTCCAGCACTGGTTAGAATCTGCTTGCTGTGCAGAATGGAAAATAATAAAGTAAACTCCACCGTGTACTCTCTCAGATGTTATTGAGCGCAGATGCCATCCACTCCTCTTCATGCAGTTTATTGATTTATAATTTGGTGGCTACTATGTTATGCTCCTGCAGCCATGTGTGTTTGCAGATTCGGGGAATCTAATCACCACTTCTCAGAGTCTGTCCTACACAATTTCTGTCTTTTTTCGTATTTGCATGTACCTTCTGGAGTTTCTCGCCTTAGCACAACGGCTCTCCCTAACACCTCTTATCTGCTTGACTCCGCCCTCCGCAGGCTCATCTCATGGCTTTAGAGGCAGAGCTGTCCCGTATCCAGGAAGTGAGCAGCCACCAAAGAAAACGCATTGCTGAGATTCTTAATGGGCTCATGAGGGACCTGAGTGAATTTAGCACGATCGTTGGAAACAAGGACATCAAGTTGGTGAGTGGTACAGACGTGGATAGAGTGCATTTTTGTGATGAAAGCAACAACTGTGGTGTAGGTAAAATGAGAATGATGATTCTCATGTCAAAGCAAGAAAATATACAGCTAAATTTAAGTATCAGTGTAGAAAAGGAATTCAGAGAAATTCAAAAGAAGACCCGAAAGCACAAACAAAAGCAGGGTTTAGTGTTGAGCTTATTTAGACTTGTCGGAGTCTAGTCAAGCGCAAAGCCTGAGGACAACATAGTCCAAAGAAAAACAACTCAAAAAGCAGCCGCAGGAAACATGAGAGAAAACGCTGGCAGTAAATTTTGGAGATGAACACAGATGGACTGATGATGGCTAACAACGAGAAAAACCAGAGTAAAAATACCCCAAACATTGTGACCACTGACAGGTGAAGTGAATAACACTGATTATCTCTTCATCATGGCACCTGTTAGTGGGTGGGATATATTAAGGAACCAGGGAACATTTTGCTTTCAGAGATGATGTGTTAAAGGGGGGGGGCTTTTGTGAGGATATTAGCAAGTTGTGATGGTTAGACGACTGGGTCAGAGAGTCTCCCAAATTGCAACTCATGTGTGATGTTTCTGGTCTGCAGTGGTCAGTATCCATCAAAAGTGGTCCAAGTCGTGGGCGGCCAAGGCTTCCTGGTGCTGACCCATGTGGTCGAGTCCAACAGATGAGCTCAATTTGCTGAAAACATTAATGCTATTTATTTTTTTAAAAGTTAATGTTGATTCTGATAGATAGTCAGAATGTTATGCTTGATCGGTGCACATAAGTAATTAACCACATGAGAAATTAATGAGGGATGACCAAACAATCTCAAATGGCTGGAAGGAAATAAAGAAAGCAAGTAAAAGCAAGAGAGACAGTAAATACCAACAAAGTGAAATGCAAAGCATCTTCTGGCATAAAGCCGTGACAAAGCGCTCTGGTAGATCTGCCAAAAAGGAGACAATTAAATTTAAAAAAACGTACATATATATGTGTGCGTGTGCATGTGTATGCATATGAATATTTTCTGTTTGCTGATAAAGTGTCATTTTTCAGGCATTTCTCTTTAACTTGATTGGTTTGGCATCCATGTAAATTTATGCTCTGAATGAGCTTTTAAAATAAATATCTGTGTTTATAGACGTGACTTAAATCAACAGCTTTACATTATTCAATATAGTCAGTATACCACTCGCATATGCAGAATGTCGTGTATGCACATCCGCTATCATCTGTAGTGCTTAGATTGATGTGTATACATTTTCCTCCACACTTCATTTCGGAGCTTCTGAGTTGCTACATCTACTAAATGAGACCATTAACCTAATGGCTGTGCAGACAAAATGCCAGAGTGTTTCTAAGATGCTTCCCTTTCCACTGATTTAACGCCCATGCTGTGTTTAAACAGTCCCCACTCAATCCTGATCAAGCATCTACTAGACTGATTTTTTCTTTTTATTTAACTGTCTCCTCGCACTCATTCGTATCCAGCCTGTGGAGATCACCGGAGCGATCGAGGAAGAGTTCACAGTGGCTCGCCTCTACATTAATAAGATAAAGTCAGAGGTGAAGTCCATGGTGAAGCGCTGTCGCCACCTGGAGAACCTACAAACCGAGTGTCACCGCAAGATGGAGGAGACGGGCAGAGAACTGTCTTCATGTCACCTTCTCATTTCACAGGTAAGATTGCAAACTGAGGGATACATGTGTTGTTGTTGGTTACCAAATCGATTGAATTGAACTGAATTATTAAATCTAGATGAACTGTAGGAACTAAAATAAAATGATATGTGGGTACAAATGTTTGTTCATCTGGTACTAGACAGAAATACTGGTGATACTGATACTGAAACATTATCAATTAACACTTCAAAAGGCTCACCGGCTTGGGCAGGTGACCCATGTGTCTTAAAGCCCTGGTTTCAAATCTAGCCTGAGCCATTTGCTGCATGTCTTTTCCCAGTTTTCCTGCCATAATAAAGGCTGAAAAGCTTTAAAACACAGTGCAGCTACTCCCAACATCTTAACATGACCCAACTCTTTGTGGGGTGGATTTTTCTTTTTGCTTTGGACATTTTTAGTCTGCACAGGGTCATAATTCTCAAATAATTGCATGTTTTATATTCTGTGTTCATGTAGTGGCCTGAAGCCACGGTTCAAATTTCGCTAACTGTGGTATTTAAACTACACTCCCCGGTGACAAGAGAACATAAATATTCATTGAACAAAAAGTAAAAGTGCATTTTATCCTTGATGTAAAGTGTCCTCGTGGGTAGAGGTCTTTGCTCGTCACTAAACTTTTTGCATATGATGTTCTGACTTTCAGCACGAAGTGAAGATTCGCTCTCTAACAGAGTACATGCAGAACGTGGAGCTGAGGAAGAGACAGCTGGAGGACAGCTATGATTCTCTGACTGCGGAGCTGGCTAAACTCCAAGCTCAAGGTACATTTGTTATAGCCCACACTAGTGAAGCAGCGCAAGTATCTAAACTGGTACGTTTACTCTTTTGTGATTACTTTTTTTAAATAAAGCTCATTAGCCAAACATTTTTTTTTCAAATAAACTTGATTTGCCTTTTTGAATTATCATATCGTTCAATCATACGTATTCAACCATGTGGAAGTACACTTTAGAAGTTGTGTTTTTAATGATTAGATATCACTGGTGTGGTGTGTAGTAGTACAGTTAATAATGTTTGTTTCAGTCACATCTGCTGACATTTGCATTTGTATGTTGAAGTATTGGGGAGATGAAGAGTCTCCTCTGTTACCTCCATCTGGGTTTAAAGATGTATGCGTATGCAGGTTGTAGGTAAAAAGGTGTTTTTTGTAAATTACAGTCCATTTACTAAGAACTAAACTAGGAGAGGGCAGAGCACAGAACACGAACATGTAACATACGTGTCATTGGAGTTATTTTGTTTTACTTGAAACAAAGAGTTTTTAAGATAGGAATTTGACTTGGATTATAAATCAGAAGTAAAACCTCTGAAATGTGTCTGGAGGTTGAAATTCTGTAGTAAAAAATGCTTCTTTAGTTGGAAATAATGGGCAAACTGGCACATTTCGAAATTTTGAAAATTCAAGTGGTTAACAGGATTTTTGAAATTCATGGCTCTAGAGGGAAAACCAATTTTGACACTATCCACAACTGAAAGATTGTTTCAGTTTTCTGCTGCACTATACAGTGACTCCATCAATTTCCTTTAAATGCTTATCAAATTCAAAGTCGCTGAGGTGTTGGAAGTTCTCAGATTTCAGATAATAAGGTCAGCATTTTTACAAATGTGAGCCAAAGGATCAAGCTTTAAACTGTTTTTTCTACTGATGGTTACACCTGATGATGGTATGGTATGGTAATTTTGTGACCACATTGCTGCCTGTGAACACAGAAGCACCACCCACCTGTGGTTCCAACCTTCTGTTTGTTAGAGGCAGCCAGTCAGAAGAAAGTCAACTTGAAGGGAGCGTGGCCATAAGAGGAGAGGAGGCAAACTCCTTATTTCAGACAGAGGTTGATCTAAGATAATACAGCATTGATAATAACGACTATTTTAAACATGTTCAGTTGTGTGCATAAAAAACAATACAGAGTAAGAAATCAGCATAATAGGTAAGCATTTTACTCATTTTAGTTTAGTATATTAGAGTTGGTGATTGGTCATGATCTAATGCAGTGGAGAAACACAGATTTTGATGATGATGAAAGTGACAATATAAACAGCAGCATCGTATTTTTGTCTGCACTAAAATGGTAAGTGAGCAGCCTACAGAGATAAGTATCACTAAATACACTGCAAAAATTGGCTAAATATAAGGAAAAAATATGTAATTTGAGACAATCCAGACTATAATCAAGTAAAATAATAAAATAACACTTGGTAAGATTTCTTGAAATGAGAAAAAAAATGTCTAAACTTTAGTCAAGTGAGAAATCTCTTAAAAGAAGTGTTGACACACTCATAACAAGTGCTTCATAAACCTTTGGCGTTGCTTCATTCTCATTTTGAGAGAAATGATCTTAGAACAAGAGCAACTGAACAAGATGCTTCTTCTGGTCAATAGTCTGTCATAGGGCTAACAAACATGATCAATTTAGAATCAGCAATTAACTTAACTTGAATAACTTTGGACTGTGGGGGGAGAACCCACAGGATACCAGCACCTTCATGCTGTTAGGGTTTGTACAACAAAAGTCTAAGTGTGTGAACTGTTACTGGGAGGGCTTGTAAAATGATTTCACAGCTAAAAAATGCTTTTAAGATACAGTGCTGTGATCGCAGCCATTCCCCAACTCTCTGTGAATGGTACTCATTGATCAAAGACCATTGATTAATGGGATTTCATCAGTGGTTGTTGATCAATGGTCATGAAAATGTGCATATTAATGATCGAGGAACTGACCTCACAGCCCAATGTTCATTCAGTGGTGCTAGTTTCAATCATTGTAGTGTTTATAAAGTTGGGGAAACCTGCAGTCAGCTGACACTGAAGAAGTCACTTGGATGAGTAACGAAACGTTTCTCCCGCTGAAAACGCTACGTCCAGATAAACAGA
Source organism: Pundamilia nyererei (assembly GCF_000239375.1). Taxonomy (NCBI): domain Eukaryota; kingdom Metazoa; phylum Chordata; class Actinopteri; order Cichliformes; family Cichlidae; genus Pundamilia; species Pundamilia nyererei. The sequence continues at coordinate 1,931,937 of NW_005187497.1, forward strand.
ATCAGCCTTTTGGGACGTCTAAGATACAATATCATCTCAAATAGTGTCTTGGTGATATAAATGAGCCTAATATGCAGGGAAAGTAACTAGTTTTAGGGTTTATAAACTAAATAAGAAATAACAGACATATATTCTCAAAAGATCTTATTCGTTGTGCTCTTGCTAGTATTTCACTCTCAAAACAAAATCAAAAAGACTTTTTAGGTGGATATAAGATTGTGAGACTTGGTCAGTTAGACAAGTTTTGGAGCCTAAGTGTACGAGCACATGTTGCTGAAATACTCGGTGGAGTTGAGGATTTGAGGCCAGTCACTATTAGTTCAATTTGGCAAGTGTAAGTCCTTTTTATAATAGATTGCTCTAGGCTCAAGTTAAAATGTTTTACCAACGAGAGCAAAATAGCAAACGGGGAGCAAAGAATTTAGTATTTATTCAGACTCTTTGGTGAAGAAAATTTCAATATGGTCCGACCAGAAAAATGACAGATTTACACTCAATAAATAGAGCCAAACACAAGTTTCCAGGAGTGAAGCCAATCTTTACTGTCAGCAAAACAGGTCTTTTCTCAATATAAACTCAAATGAAGTAAATGCAAGAGAGTTTTCTTCTAATAAATGCATATTTTTCATTAACAAATATCCTAAAGGGGTTAAAGTGATACGTGGTGACGCTGTCATTTCGGGACTGACTGCAAAGTAAGTAGATTAATCCACTACTGATGTGAAATGCCGGAGTTAAATATAATGTCAGTGCTCTGACTCAGTCAAGCCAAATAACGTCAGGACAAAGTAAATAGTGAGAAGACAGAAAATATGTTGCTGCATTTTAGTGTCTCTGGGCTAGAAATGGGAGGAAGTAGCTTCAGGTTGCTATCTTTAATAGAGCTTCAGTTGCTTCCAGAGGCCTTTCTGTCCTGTCAAGCAAAAGAAAAACAAGAACACAAAAAAGCTTAAGCTCCCAAACATTTCACAACACCAGCACTAATAGATTGATTTTACATTTGAAACTCGTGCAAGGTCCAGCTGTAGATACTCCCACAGTACACTGACGCAATTCCCAAATAAGGCCAAAGCTAGTGTAAGTCACTCTTCCCATGGAGTCTCACAGAATGGCATTAAATAACCAGTGGAATTAAGGGCAGGGAAATCAATTTTAGTCCTGCTCAGCAGTCGAGTCAGACGGTCCTCAAGCCATAACACAAGCAGATTAACACAAAGTGCTGCAGGTCACGTTGATCGCACGGTGTGGTCTGAGGTAGAGCGCTCGGTAATTTCATCATCAGACACCAGGAACAGCAGTGAGTCAATATCAGATCTGCATGACACAATAGATGTCATTTGCAGATAGATATTATCACACCCGAGACATCACTTAGATCACGCTGCCTTCGCTGTCAACATGAAGTAGTGATACTGCTGTGCTGTCAAAGTCAGGTCACCATCATCAACATCTGTGCGCGCCGCTTTTATCTGCTCCTCTTACCGCCATCCTCTCGCTCTTTCTCTGTGTGTGTGCTTATTTCAGAGAGCATGTCACAAGTGACCAGGAGGGAGAATCACACGTCTGCCCAGAACTCCTGTGATATAAAGGTAACCATGACTACAGTGAGAGCAACTTGATGTGATGACCTTTTCTCGCACCCTCTCAGCTAACTGCAGGTGTGCGTGTGCGGGGTGTGTGTTTGCCTGTGACTGCACGTGTAGTTGGACTCAAGTGTGTAAATGACTGTAGGAATGATTTAATAAACTAAAGAAATTGTTTCATATATTCAGAAATTTGCTTTCAACCCCTTTTATTGGTAGTGTTGATAAGAAGATGACAATTTGATGTCTGTACAATCATTCAGACACTGCAGCTTTCAACTCATTGCCTTAATTTAGAATAAAGACGCAATCATAGCAAGCTCGGCAAGGAAATGATAACTCACTGCCCTCTGGAACAGCTATAGTTTGTTAGGTAGTGGCTGCACAGATTATTGATTGTCATTCTGGCCCCTAGAAGCATTTTACATCATTCACAATCATCGAGTGGTAATATGAAAAGCAGATATCGGCATATGAATGTGACGAATCTGTAGGCAATGGGCAATATTTCTAGTACTGGAAGCTGTTTGCTTTTTGTTTGTGGTCAGTTTGTAGTCCAAATACCAGTGACCAATCACAACCAAGGCCTAGGCAAAAGAGGGAATGCAAAACAACGAATAAAAAGCAGTCAGAGGAACATCCAATGATGTTTTAGTCTTGCATCTTAATGTAAATCTATCTACATGTGTCCTGAACAATTAACTGCAAACAGCAAAACAGGAAGTCTCAAATATCAGATGGTTACAGGAAGCATGGCCACAGGACAGCCACAGAGTATCCTCACATTCAGCCGTCAAACTATTAAGTGACTGAAAACCACAAAGATTCATAATGACTTGATCAAAATGAGATTTGCCTAAAAAGCAGCACATCTTTACAAGGTCAAAAGATTTGACAGAAATGAAGGATGAAATTCCAGCGATGCCAAATTCCCAAATAAAAGTAAACAGATGTAGTTTTCAGCTGCCAGACACTTTTAAACAGCTGGCGTTGTTTGTTGTTTTCATTATCTGCTTGTATTTGTGGATGTGTTCGTGAGAGCATCGAGAGCACACGAGTGTGAGCGTTCCTGTGTGTGTCACGCTCCACTTTCAGTAGCCGAGTCTCACAGTCCCGTCAGTGGTAGTGTATGGACACCGTGGGGTGTGTAAGTTTGTGTTTAATGCCCGTGTGGTTTGGCATGTCCACATGTGCACCGGTCCGTGTAATTTTCTTCTCGTTATTTAGTCACTTTGTTCTCCTCTGACTCCCGTGTTACGATACTCGATCTGTCTCTTCCCCCCTTCTGTCGCCAATACCCCAGAGGGCTCTGGAGCAGCAGATGGAGTCACACCGTGAGGTGCACAGCAAACAACTGGGCCGCCTGCGAGACGAGATCAATGAGAAGCAAAAGATCATCGATGACTTAACTGAGTGAGTACTTCACCGTAAATTCTTTACTTTTCAAAACCAAGACTCAGTTTTTGGAAATCTGTAACTTGTGCAAGAGTTTGAAAAGAAAAGTATTTTAAGTTAAAGAATCAAATCGTTCCAGCAGAAAAATCACAAGGATGCTATAGAAAAATATTTCTTTCAGTCGTTGAGACCGTGGCACTGCAGAAATATAGGCCATGAATGTTTTCTAAGGGAGACGACTTACCGTACCACAGCAACACAGCTGCATGCTCAAATTTGAAATTCAATTTTACCCTCATAAGTGGTTTGTAAACGCTCAAACTGGGAATACATGTTTTCAGTATCTCTCAAACCTTCAACACGGTCTAAGCCCCAATGTTCAGACTGGCTGAAATGAAAACGTGTGGGTGGTTTACATGGTCAGGAAGCTGCAGAGCCAAGCTGCTACAACCCCAATGCGAGGAGCCACTGGCCTGGTTTGGCCTAAATGAAAACCTATCCCTTCAGGTACCTTGTTCTGATGATGTACTACACCAAGCGTGGCCATCTGGGAGGAGACCACTGGGCAGACCCTCTCTAGGGACTAAAGTACATTTTCCAGCTGGCCTGGGAGTATCTGTTAACACCCAAGGAGCAGCTGCAGAGAATTTCAGTTTGAACAGACATTTGGTGCTGCTCTGCTTATCCTGCTCACACAGCCTGATTTGGATAAGCAGCTTTAAAATAGATCGGAAGGATGGATGTCGGTGAGGTGGAACGCATATAAAACAGGAGCAGGGATGCCCTCCGGATCCTTTAAAGAGAATGTCAAAAAGTAGGTATACATTAAATGGTAGTGCAGATTGCAAGGATCACACGCAAATGCAAGTGTTTACAGGTGTGCACCCTTTTTTTGGTAAGTGCCACTGAAAAATATGTTGTGTCCATACTCTAATGGGGCATTTCAATGCTCTAGTTGTGACCTAATTACACACTTGGGCTACTTAAGTGCCCCTCTGCTCTGCCAAAATGCCTGTCTGGCCAGTACAGCCATGATTTGAATTAGGGGCAAAAATAAATCCTTACACTGCATGCACTAATGGTGCTTCTTCATCATTTTTGCTCCTGTGCACACCACTGAGCTGGAGCCATATGCCTGGGACTGGAACAGACAGCTCTTTTCTCATGTGACAGAAAGGTTTTGTAAGGATACCCTAATTAAATAAAATCAGAAGGAAACCAGTTAAAAGCAGCTAAGAACACTTAAAGGCATACTATGTGGGATTTTTGTAAAGTATGCACGTGATCATCACCGGTGACTCACTGGAAGTGTTTGCTAGAGATGATTAAACAAAAAAAAAGTTGTTGGGCATCAATCTTTGGGGTGTGGGTGTGTGGCTCAGAGAAAATAATAGCATGAAGCTTGTGGCAATAGGAGTCAATAAAAACTTAATGACCAGGTAGCATCCCATCCCAATCTTCCCCGAGCATTTTGCAAATGTATTTATTTTTTATTTTAGAACTACTGTGGAGCAATCAGAAAATACAAATGTGTCCTTTCTTATTCATTCTTTTTTTTTCTCATCAGTGCATCTCACTCTTCAATCTCCAGCTCACTCGCTGTTCTCTCTGCCTTAGAAACAAAACTAACCTCCATTTTTTTAATTCCATTCCTCCAAAAATCCCAAGGGTTGTGCTTATGTTGCTAATATCTACATCCCTGTGTTTTTGTAATATAAAAAGGTAATATATAAAAGATGTCACGACTGAGTCACTTAACACCTTTTTTCAGTTGTAACCAGAGGCAGCAGCTGGAGCTAGAACAACTGCACAGTGACTTTGAACGTCTCAGAAGCCGAGAGCATCACAAGAGCCGGCAGCTGGAGGAATTGACGTGAGTTGCTGCTTTACTGTCCTGGCCGGCTTTCAAACACTTCACCATATGGAGGCCTGGGGGCGAGCTGAGCTGCCTCTTTTGATTTGCGTCTTCCATTTCTCTCTGTCATTTGTCTTCCTTTTGTCTATTTATTTTCCTCACGCTCGGGAGCTCTGACTGAATTCTATTTACAGTATCTTACTCTTCTGCTGTTAACTCTTTCTTAGCCTGCTCCTCTCTTGGTCCTTTTCTTCCTGTCTGACTCTCTTTGCATCTCCATTATGGACTTTCAGAATAAGGTGGCAGCTGGCAGCTAATAGGCCTCTTTCTACTCTGACCTTTGCAGCATATTGCATCAGATGGCAGATGGATAACAGCCCATGAGTGGGGCAGGCATTATGTGCTGCCTTTGTTCTCTATTCATGAATTATTCTGGCAAGAATTTGGTAATCGTTTGGATAAAGAGAAGTTCAGTTTGACTCTTCTATGCGTCTGTGTCTGAGCATTTATCTGTCTGACTATAGATTCCTCCATGAACGACACGAACAATCAAAACAGGATCTGAAAGGCCTGGAGGAAACTGTTGTAAGTTAATAAATTCTGTCACGATTCAACGACTCAGTCCTCTCGAACTGCTTTAACTGCACTATTTTCTCTGTTCCTTTATTCACACTGCAGGCTCGTGAGCTCCACACCCTGCACAACCTCCGCAAGCTTTTCGTTCAAGACCTCACAACTCGAGTTAGAAAAGTAAGAGACATAACTAAACCCTTTTACTCAACACATAGAAACAGGTGGTTCTGTCTAGAGTTACGGTGACATTTTCTATTCTATTTTCTATTTCATCTCCTTTTTTAATCGACAGAGTGCACAGATGGAGCCTGATGATACTGGCGGATACATCACCCAGAAACAAAAGATTTCCTTTCTTGAAAACAACCTGGACCAGCTTACAAAGGTCCACAAACAGGTAACAGCACACAGCTCCTACAAAACTTTAATTTATAGTGACAGAAACAGGAAACATTTGACCTGTCCACACCTAGTTTGAAAATTAAGACCAATGACCAGGTTCCCTTTGACCAGGGGGCCTGATTTCCCCTCTGCAGGGTTGCAGCAGTAAATCAAAAAATGTCTACGATGAATATGTGCGGCGGACAAAGAGGCACAGACAAATTCAAATACAGAGCTGTGTGCACTGTTTGTCATTTCTCTCCTGTGGGCAAAAGAAACGCTAGCACGATCGATCATCTCACTACACCAAGTTCACATGAAAGTCTCCTTGAAAACAGAGCAGCAGGATTTGTTAACCCCCCCCTCTGTCTCCAGGGAAAGGACGCCTCACTGTATAAAACAGTAAGACTTGAACACTCCTGATGCAGGTGCAAACAGGCATTCTCGGTTTTTTCTCCACACTCTGGCTTCCACACAAACTCTGAAAACCAACCTTGCTCTCAGAAAGCCATAAACATACGCACACACCTCATATTTTTAATATTCCTAAATGGACTACCTCCGTGGACTAAGTGTTGGATGTGCTGAATGTTCTGCAGGCTGGCAGATTGGTGAAAGCTGCAGTGCAGCAGTTTGTCAGGCAGAAAACCAATCCTAAAGTGGCTGCTGGGAGACTCCATCCCATCCACCACCTGCTGATACTGTGGGAATGGAAGGTGAAAGTCATGGTCATAAATCAGCAGTAAAGTGATAATGCTTGCAAATGGGCAGTGGCCACTACACCAAAGCTGCAAGTTTCTCTGCCGCTGCACAGATTTAATCATCTCTGTCTGTCCGTCAACTGTAAAAACCGAGCAATCGTCACTAAAATATCTCGCCAGCAAACAAACTAACACCAACAAGCCACAGGTGAATATCCCAGACACATTAATGCTTTGGCTGCTAGATAACTTTGCCCATTGTGAAAAAATCTCAGCTATAGTGCTCATTATCTCTGCAGGGTATGGATTAGTTTGCATGATCACACAGAAGCAGACTGTCAGTGTTTAGGTGCTCACTTATTAACTTTTGCGTTTAGAGGAAACATGCAGCATGAGGCAGATTTAAATCATTGCATCCTCGTGTTGATTTAGCTTCATAAATAATAACTTCAGAAATATAGGCACATTATAATATTAACTGACAAGTGCAGATGTGGATTTTCTAGGCCAAGGCTGATATATATGAATATTTAATACAAGGTATGGCCACCTCTGGAATGATGCAAGAAGCCACCTGTCTGTGCATGGACTGCACAGGTGTCTGGATCAGTTATCAGGAGCTGCTCTCTGTTCCTGGTTGAGTACAGTGGCATCGACCCTCCATGTCCCAGTTGTGTTTTTTAGGAGTCACACTGAGACTAAATGCTTGGACGGGGAATTTCTGGTTATATACTACTGATCCAGAAAGACCTGCAGTACTCTGGCAGTGTGGGGTCAGACAATATCCTGCTGAAAGTGCTGCAGGGGTGGGGTGCTACTGTAAGAACGGCACAACTGCAAGTTAGAGCAACTCGTCTCCGTATTACTGTTCATGCACATTTCCACCAAGTGAAAATCAGATCACAGATTGCCTCATGTGTCATGGACATCCAAAGATCCAACAACAGCTCCGACACTCATATCAGCATCTAGCAACTAGGTTCCTTTAAATATACCCAGTTTAAAAGATCCATTACACCCATGGATTTAATACATGTTTAGGAAAATCATAATGATGATTATCATAATGTCACGCAACTGTTTACAGCATCTGCTCATCAAAGCTGCACAATATTCAAGAGGATTGTGAGTCTATTCTTCCCTTCTATGCTTAGGCTAATTCATATTCTCATGATGTTTTGAGGCTCTGCTGAGATCTGAGGTGTAGAGGAACAGCTGCCATGCTGGTCCCCTCTAAAATACCTTGAAACATTAATTCATTCATTCATTTTTCTGTTTGTGTTCAGGCCCATTATTTTACTTCAAAACAGAAACTTAAATGGAGATGATTTAACAGAGTTGTCCTACTTTTTCCCGGTTGTAGATTTCTGATAGACTGGCTCTGTGTTCAGGAGAGTTCAGACTGAAGTAGTTTTTACAACACTGGTGCAATTGTGGGCTGTCTCTTCCTGGTACAATTTTCAGGTTACACTTGATGTTTCTCTGTTCCACCCCACTGCACTCATTTGACCCTAACTGATCTGAAATGGACGTTATGGTCACACACTTCCTATGCTCCACTTTTTGTACTCTGCACTATATTCTTAGTAAAAGAAAAATCTTACATTGCAAAACATACGAGCAACTGTTTGGGGAGACAATGGTTCAGGAAGTAAAATGGGTCATCTACCAATTAGCAGCCAGTGGACTGATCCCCTGCTCCTTTAGTCTGCTTATAAAGGTATCCTTGGGCAAGATACTGAACCCTGAGCTGCCCTGGTGCATTCATCAGAGTGTGAGTGTGTGAGAGTGGAGGCCTGTAGCAAGAAAGTGCTTTGAATCATAGAAAATGTATAACTGTCTTTCTGTAGTTATAGCTTGTTTTTTGCACATGTCGGATTTGTGTTACAGCTGGTACGTGACAATGCAGATCTGCGCTGCGAGCTTCCAAAACTGGAGAAACGTCTTCGGTCTACAGCTGAGCGAGTTAAGGCGCTCGAGGGTGCGCTGAAGGAAGCAAAAGAAGGAGCCATGAAGGACCGCCATCGCTACCAACAGGAAGTGGAGCGAATCAAAGATGTGATGAGGGCCCGCGCTCCCTTCCGCCGACCCCATGCTGCGCTCATCGGTAATGTATACAACTTGCTCACAGATTCAAAATAACAACCGCAGTCTGCTAGAAATTACATGACAGTGCTGCATGTGTCATTTCTGTAAAAGCTTTGCGATTGCTTTAACACTGCAGTATCTTTTAATCTGTAGGTAGCTGTAAAATGCATCCAATCATTTAGTCTGCAGCAAATTCACAGCCACTGCATCGCTTCATAACAGTTCAGAGACACATATGAAAGCTGTTTCTCAGTAATTGGGCAGCACAGCACCTGAAAAACATTGAATTTAAATCAACCAATTCATCAGAACATGTCAGTTAATCCACTCAAATGTGGTAAATCTAAAAGTCAGTTTAATTTTCTTTTATGATGTGATGCATAAGCCCCAAATTCAACAATAAAATAAGGGGGGAAAATGCATGCAAAGCCCATGCCACTTCCTTTGGCTGCACTGTAGGAAGGATATAGTATGTATATCCTCTCCAGCACTACATGTGTGATGTTGTACATGTAGACACCGTTGTGCGTTTCATCTCCCTCCCATCAGATCGCTTCCTTTGTAATGCAGCATGTGAGAAAAATCGTTCAGCATTGTGCAGCCATTCTTTTCACGTCCCTGTTGAGATTTTCCCACAAGCAGCATCCATTGTGTGCTTTGCCCTCTCTGCTCTACTCATCTGTTGTCTCCTTCCTACATTCCTCTTAACATATCACCACATTTTCACAACCTGCATGATCGAGCTGATGCCCTTTTCTTCCTCTTCCAATCTTGTTTCATATTCAGGGAGCAAACATGCATGTAACTGAATTCTCCTGCTGTGGAACGCACAGATATGCAAAGGACTGTTTACGTTGCACCGAAATGAGAAAAGAATTTACTTAAACAAAACAAAAAGCTGTCGAGAGAGTTTTTGAATGAAAGAATGTAACAGTTGGTGGAACATTGGGCTTCTAAGGATTTACGCGGGAGGCATATTCTCCTGAAAGAAATGCGAAACATTAGAATAACAGTGTAATTCAGTCTGATCACTAGCTTGCTACTTCAACTCAGATGCATGTGCTGCTGTAATGAGAAAATGAGCTATTGATTTAAATGAGCGCTTTCAGCATAATGATTTTCATTCGAGGATTAAAGCACAGCAAACAAGACTATCTGTGATATTTCGCTTTACATTAATATATTTTCAGTGTTGGGCTTTAAGCATCCTGTAGGGCAAATTAAATATGTCTGGCTTTAATGGATGAGTGAATCAATCAATACATTGTTCTCTGTTATCACTTACAGCCAAGCCTGTACGTCCTGGCCACTACCCAGTCTGCTCTCCCTCCAACCCCTTCTTTATCCGAGGCTTCAGCGATCAGCCCATTGCCTTCTGCAACGCTGTTTTCCACAACAGGAACCAAGCAGCCCCTGCTGCTGCTGCTGCTGCTACCTCTGCTCCTTCCTCTCCTATATCTGCTTCTCCTACTTCTCCCTCAACACCAGAGAGCGAGCCCAGGCTACCTGAGTCCAACTCCAATCAGAACAGCCCTGCCAAACACCTCGACTTCCAAAATAATGATGCACATGACAGCAATGTTCAAAACAATATGTGAGTAAAACAGCTGTTTTGGCGATTTTAGTCACTTTTTGTGGTTCTTACCATATTTCACCTTCTTGACTTTAATTAATAATCGGTATCATATAACTTTAACTAAGCCACACTTTCTGGCTCTCTCTGGTTTTATATGAGGTCGTAATGAGGGGCAATACCTGTATGCCACTTAATGTCGTCTGGAACTTTCTTGAGCTTGCATCAAGAGCGTTTATTAACCTTTTTATCTGACCCACAGACCAGTCAGACTTACAAAAGAACCCAACTTCTTTCTCAATGTCTTTCATTTGAGTCATTTAGTGACTGATATCACCAGTTAATCCAATATGTTTACATAATAATTGGGTTTGTACTGTTAGCCTGCACTTTGTCCTTATTTTCTATTTTATTTATAATCTTTTAATCCATTAGGATTAACTCAGTGAATTAGGTTGTTTGAATGGATTTGTTTATCCTTACTCCTGCCTAAACATTTCCAACATGTATTTGCCTTTTGAACATTATTTAGCTTTTTTAAATCTCTGCCTTATTCGTGTCTTTAACATAACTTGATTGATTGTAAAAGTTGAGCTGTTCTTCGTAGCCATAGTTGGCTTTCTTATTTATTTCATTATGGTTTCAACTGCTGTCTCCAGTCAAGGATGACGTTTGTCTCTTAGTTAGAGTGATGTGAAAACCCTTCACATTTTGATACATGCCAATACTATCAATGAGGTAAACAGTTTGAAAGTCAATTTTTGATATGACCACCGTTCCTCTTTGACAGAGCCTGAAGCCTCTTAGGCAGCTTTCTTGTGATTTCTGTAAGTTGTCTTCAGGAATAGTTTGCCAGGCTTCTTGAGGAACATTCAAAGCCTTTCTTTGGATGTTTCTGCCTTTTGTTCCTTTTGCTGTTAAGGTGACCCACACTTCATTAATGTTGCTGTCCAGGCTCGGGGGGGCCAGTCGATGACTGATTTATTGGTTCATTGTGTGTTTTTCTCTCTTTTTTTTAAATATCCGTGTATGCTTTTTTTTTATTTCAAATCACTGTCGCGCTGAAAAACAAAACTGACTGAAAATGGAGAAAAAGAGACTAATGTCCAAAAGAATATTGTTTGAAAGACTTTCAGACAAGCTGTGGACCTGTTGCTCAGGATAACTCGACCTGATGTCATGTAACAGACACACTGGTGCATGCTTTGCCACGATACTTGGGCTAAGACCTTTGCACAGTACTACAAATGAGTTCTGTCTGTTGCTGTTCTAAATGCATATAGTCTGCACTCTGCTTGTGAAGCAGTCAAAAGTCTTCAAGTTCATAAAGTTTTCATGTTTTCCATTTACTTCAGCTGTTTCATGTGATGAAAAGTCTCGATTATAGCTCGAGATTTTAAAAGATAACTTTCACGTAATGTTGACACGTGCTTGTGTTTCTGCTGTTTCAGGCCTCCGGCTGAATCAGAAAGCCAAGCAGACAACGCTTCTGAAATACTCGATTCAGAAAACGGTGAGCCCTGTTCAGATAAAGCCTGTAAAAAGTAATGAGAATTTTTATAATCGCAATCAGCAGAGGTAAATGGATTTATTTTTATGACTGTTTTTTTTAAGTGATTGTCATTATGCCATCATATAAACCATTAGGTTTGAATGTTGCTTTATATACTCTTCCAGATTGCTGGCTGTTAAAGCAGTGATTGCCCTGCTGCTGTCATAAACCTTTCTTTTTGTTCATATTACGTTTGTGTAATGAAGTTGTAGTCAGTAGATTTAACTCTCACTCTGAGCCAGTGGGAAGTGAAGTCAGGGATTTCTTCTCCTTCTGCATAGAGTGATATTAGCAGGATACAGATGATCGTTTTTGTAAAACTTCAATGAAAAATGTGCAGTGAACTGCTCCCGCTGCTCGAGGTTTTTGTTTGAGGCAAAAGCTTTTTGTGTCTGTGGGTGTGTGTGAGTGTGCGCGCTTGTCTGCACCCGTCGGCGACAGACTCTGGAGGAGATGGATTAGGCTTGCTGTGTCATTACTCAGATAGAGACAGGTAACCGACAGACAGGCTGCGACGCCCACCTCAGCTTCTGACCCAGTGATGACAGTTGTTGAGTTGTGTAACAACACCACACCTCTTTGATTCTCAAGGAATATCAATAAAAGTCAGAAACGGGGTTTGTGCCAATAAATCAGTCTGCTGCTACAATATGAGCTTTTAATTAAATATCACAGATCACTACTGATTTTCACTACCTGTTTGAACCCTTAAAGGATTTAATCAGGCTTAGTTCAAGTCTGGTTTCCCATTATTATTTCTTCTGTCAACAATGCTGTGGAAGAAATGTCAATATTTTGCTCTTTTTGTCTGTAAATTTCTGATTTTTTTCAGCATTTTTTTATTCATTCAGATTTATTTCTTATTTTCCTTCATACTAGGCAAATGTCTACTGTAATTATCATGTAATCAGACTTTTGAAGCCATATTTCTTCTGGTTCATCACTACTTTTTACCGTTGTTCTTCTCAGTGTCATGAATTTCAGTGAGTTATGAAGAAATGCACATCTCAAAGATCAGCAGCCTCTTATTTCTTATTCATAGCATGTTTAAATGTAACATTCAGTGTTACAGTGTCTACATGTGCAACATCACACATGACAGGATAAGGATTTTTATTAACTGTCACAATATTTTTTTCTACTTAAGGGATTAAACTGAACAGGCCTCATAATCCAGTCAAGCGTGAGGTCCCATGATTGCATCCATCTCATCAAATTGTGCACAAATTAAATAAAGTTGCTTCTGTGCATAACAATGGATAAATCCACAGAGGCTTGCTAAAAACTGAGAAGCAACTGAAGTGTCTTGTTATGTTTTGTCAATACGTTGTCATGCAGAAAGGCCAAGTGGATGTTTGGTGAAATGAATCTCTGTCACAGTAATTCAGGTAGAATGCCAGCCTCCGAGGGTTGAGTTAATAGAGTCGCTGCTGGGGCTGAATTCAGTTCATCAGGTTCTGCAGGATATAAAAATGATCCAGGAACCAGTATTAAAACCAGACCCAATTTCCCAAGAAAGTGTTGTTGGTTTTCTGCTAATAAAAGTCCTTGGGATGGTTGTACTTTAATGCAAGGACACCTTAGATGGGAAACACGAGGCACTTATGGTCAAATGGCAGTGTTTGCCACTGTTTATTGGTCATTTGTTCAAGCAACATTAAATGTGTTTATGTCCTGTAGAGATGTTACACAATGAAAACTCTTCAGGTGCAGGTGAAAGTTACAAAACCTATAAGTGACAGTCAGTATTTGTGTTACCATGGCATCAGTCTTTCTGGTAACTTTAATGATATGTTAGTAGAAAATAACCTAATGGCCCTGCCCGTAATCATTCCCTAAGCATGAAGCTTTGGGCAGCTAAACCTGTGCTGGTGCTGCTTTTCCATCCTTGCCTTACTGATGGGGTTGCCAGATCAGTAAAGTGCTTGTAAAATGTTCTTTTTTGTCATTCAAATGTGAGATATTGGCGTCTAACTTCACTTTCACATTAGGCTGTTTTAATTGAACTTACGTGTCTGTTACAAACCCACTTTTCCTCCCTCACTTCACACGCCACCAACCTTGTCACTGTGCACCTGCCTGCCTCCTTATGCACTCTTTCTGTCCACAGGAAACACCACAGATATCAATGACAACAGGTAAGACCTGAGCACTCTTTTGAAATAACGGCAAAGCACCTGCTGGTGTCTGTCGCTGACTTACTGGAGGGTAGAAATATTGGTTGTAATTAGCTGTCTTTTAATTTCAGTGACTAATTAAGTTAATGCAGCTAGTAGCAGTAAATAATGGTAGAAGCATACATCACAAACTGTGCTGCCACATTTGTCTTGCACACACTGATCACACTTCTGTTTTAGAATGAGGACTGTAAAAGCATTGATTTGACTCTTACTGCCATTTCTTTCTGCATCACTGCTGCCCCCTTGTTGCTGTCACTGCTACTGCTGCTGCTGTGGATGATGCTGCAACGGCATGTGGTTCTGCTCTATCTGTCTTAGCATGTGTCTGAATGTGAATTCTGTATCCAGAACTGATGTGTGTGACAATCAGGACCCAGCTAAACTCTACAGTCTGCAGCCAGAGGCTTCAGCCAGCTAATAGTCCTGAGCAGGTAAGAAAGCAGAATGGGGAAGCTATTTATGGAGAAGATACACTATTAACAATTCATAACCATTCAAATTGGTCATTATTTATAATGGTTATGAATTCTGGTTGTAGGAGTACGCTGTGAATTTCTCGCCAAGAGCCCCAACAGACTAGAACCAGCACTGACAGATTTGGTAGTAGGATGCATAGAAGCGTGTTAGATAATGCCCGAGAATGGACATTTTCCTCAGTTCATCGTGCTGTAGTAAAATGCGATTAGAATTGATGTATTGGGTCATGAGGTCTTATGAATCAGCACTATTTCTTTAAGGCTGCTTGGCTTCAGCTCTTTGGTGCTTTGTGGGCAGCTGTAACAATGTGAGAAACCTGGGTGAGTTTTTATTTTAAGAGTGTGAGACACTTTGCACAAAAATACCTAACAGACATGATCTGTATGCACCTTCCTTTAAAAATACTTCCTTTAAAAATACTTCACCATTGACAGTGAATTGACCTTAATTAGGAATGCATATTTAATTTAAACTGCAATCATGTTAAGACTAATAATGTCCAATATGCTATATATTCCTCCACTCTGAGGAATGCAATGAAGATGAGGGGACGTTATTCTAACTTTTCAAGTCCTTTCAGCTGGAGTAAAGTTTGCAAGCGAGTAAATACAAGTCTTCCACAAAGCCGCTGAATTTTATGTGCTGTTAAATCTAAATCGTGCCCCAGAATACACTGTGCAGTTCTCAAATAAAAGTAACTCCTTAGTAAAGACACCAGGTATAAAATGACTCGAGACATGTTCCTTCTGGCATTGATGGCATGACTCACTGGCTGCTGTCTCCTGTTTTCTGCAATCCTTTGCTTTCACCATTTCTCTCAAATGTATCTGTCGCTCTTATTCACTATTTCTGTCTATGTCTGTCTCTCTCTCTCTCCAGGCAGACGTTTTTTTCTGAGGCCTCTGTAAATCTGCATGCAGCTGATCACTGTCCTCCCAGACTCCCCTTCCTCTCGCATCCTCCTCACCTGCTGTAAACAGACCTCCTGTGTCTTTTTTAGGCACCCTGCTTGTTTTCTTCCATCCTTTCTCGTTTCTGTATTATGACTTGTGGGGTGTAACAGTTTGACAAGCACTGCATCTCAAATGCCTGACCTGGCAACCTACACCTGTGATGCTGCTGCACCCCCTCCCCCATGACTTGAAATATGAAGGGACCACAAATAGAAAGGTGAGGAAGAGAAAGTGCCGTGTGGTAGGTTTCCACTAGGTTGTGCTGTTTGTCTCAGTGAAAGACTCAGTGAGGGATGTCGGCATTGAGCATTATGATTATTATTAGAACTATCATCAGTGTCATTGATAAACATATGGAAAATCTAAAAGACAAAAAATACTAACAACATGAAAACAGTTTGATCCTTGTGATCACTTTTCTGATATTTATACTTTTCACTGCATGTTGATTTTCAATGTTGGTTGTCAGCATTTTTCAAAAAATGTGTATTAAAGAGGAAGAACACTAGTGAAGCAACAATAAACATGTTAAAGTCCCAAAACCAGAATAGAAGATAAGCATCGAGATGTGTGCGCTGTTAGTACCAAATCTCATTAGAAGAACAACAGCCAACAATGCTCCAAGCTGTCTATCAGAAATCTGTGACCTCAGCAGCCTGTCTGTGGCTCTCAGTAAACAGTCAAAAACAGGTCGTGCCTATATTGTGTCATTTTTCAAAGTGAGTTTCAAAGTAATTCCCCCAAAATGTTTGAGGACTGCTCTTTTTAGCAAATGTTAGTCAGTGTACTTGTTAAGGACTATGTTCAGTCATGGATATAAACACATTTGGTGCTCCGGTGAGCATTTACCGCAGCAGGATGATGTATGCAGGACTTACTAAAAATACTCCACGGTTCATAGTGATCAGGAAAAATGTTAGAAAAGTGTGAGAGTGTGGCTCAGTGATGAGTTTTTGCACAGCACATAGCCTGAGAGAAAGATATGAGTATTCGTAGTAAATCTACCGACGCCAGCAAACTACACTCACTGGCCACTTTATTAGATATACCTGTGCAACTGCTCATTAAACTAATGCAATGAAGCATCGAGGCAGTTCTTCAGGCAAAAGTGGACCTAACAAAGTGTCCCTTGAGTTTAAAATACTCATATACACATATACTGTGGATGATAGTTGGCCAGGGCTTAATATAGACAATAAACGTATGAGACTCCATAAGACTCTTTAAGGCACAAGTTTGTGCTTTATCAGCCTCAGAGGACACATTGTAGCAAGTTTTAGCTGTGAGCAGAAAGCAAAGACAAAAGCAAATGAAGACAGATTGTTTTGTAAAGACTCATCGTGTAGTTGTAAAGGCAACTTTACGCTGTAAATTATCCCTTAAAACTGCCTGTCAGGGATTGTGCGTGAAATATTTAGTCACTGTCATGTTATGCAAGAGCATGGCAGAGTGGAAAAAGTGTGTAGCAACTATTTTTATACTAGCTGGAAAGAAATATATTATTTATTGTTTGCTCTACTTCAAATATTTACTGGCTGTTTATCTCTAATTTATAACGGTTTTCGAGTGAAGCATTATCATTTTGTTTTGATGTGCAACTGTATTATTTTTATAGTCCCTGTAGTGAATCATAAAGATTTGAGATTTCTGCAGTTTTGTGTGAGAGCCGCCGTTCCAAGAAACGTTTAACAAAATGACTAATCTTACGGTTCTTTGCTGAACCACCTCAGAGTGAAACCAAAGCCCCGACTGTAGTGAGTCACTTAAATAGGATCTTATTCTGTGCGAGCTCTAAGCTCTGCTGGAGACATGAAGCAAGGGTTACTCCAGGTTATCAAGAGCTGATACAATCCTGTCTTATCCTGCTGACTCACACACACACATGCGCACATGGATGTAGCACCTCATGAGCCAGTGAGATATTTGACCTTTGACCCCTAAGTACAGATAATGTATCAGTCCTGTATTGATTGGGTGTAGTCTGAGTTCACTCGCACACTGACCGTCAGTAGCTCCTCGCCACCCGTCACATTCACTCTGTGCACCTCCTGATCAGACAGTCAGGATGGAAGGGTCAAGGGTGACAGTGGACATTGAGCTTTGCGTGTTTGTGTGCAGATAAAAGCTGCCTCTCATTAGCAGAGTTTTGCACCTGCTTCTAACCAAAATGGACCAGTAATGTGTATCAAAGCAGTCTACAGGTTAGTGTGCATGAACAACATATTTGTCTTTAAGTGGACGAAGGAAGGAGTTTTATTTTCTGAAGTGCACAACAGTGTGGCCGTGTTGCAGACATACACACTTCCTGTGCTGTGTGGTTGCTCAGATACGTCTACTTCACCCTGTAATAGTGTTTTTCTACAATGTTATAACAAACATAGACTGTATATAAAAGATGGACATAGTCACCACATCACCCAGTGGTTTGTAAAGTTCTGCCATGAAGTCTTGAACTGAGCTTGTTGGCCTTCTCTGTGTTTTTGCTCGTAGTCTGGTTTCAAGAGTTGATGCCCCTGCTCTAAAGTATCCCCAGCTTTCTCTTTCTTTTTGATTCTAATCAGAACTATAATTGATAAAATGAACAACATATCGTATTTGATAAGAACTGAAGCTAACCAATAAGAGTTATCAGGAAAGTGTTTACTGAGGTAATGGAGGGAGGGAACTGAGGGTCACTTTCACATCTGACATTTTATTGAACCCTGAGGAGTCAGACAGACTGCAGGTTTGATCCACTCCGGCTTCACTTTTCAGACTCTGCAGCTATGTCCTCCTTTCATATTCAGTATATGATGAAAAACATAAGGATTTATCTACGTGATATGGTTTAGTACCATTACCTAACCTGCTTATGCTTTAATGGGGCAGGCGGGTGGGGTGTGGTGCTAAGGTTACCAGTCAACACACAGAGACGGGCTCACATCCACACCTTTAGACAATTAGGTCACCAATTAACCCAGCTTATGGATGTCTTTTAATATCCTAATTTTAACTAACTGGCACCATAAAGTATTTAATTACTATACTACTATATTTTTTACGGTTGTCCCTCTTCAGCACAAAGATGTTACTTGTAACAGATAATTATTATTACAGGACTGAGGTTGAGTGAAATGTGTGTAGCATTCTAATTATTATTACATCCCTTTAATTGCCCTTTAAATCTGAGTATTTTTTCATCATCTGTCTTTTTAAAAGGTAATAAAAGGCCACTGAACTTTTGAAGTTGTGTGTGTTTACATAACCTATAGAAACCGCGAGCTGAAAACAGCCTCCTGCACTGTGGTTGCTCATCAAACTGGGAGTGTCTGCGTTTATTTTATTTTTAAAAAACAATTGTTCTGT
Organism: Pundamilia nyererei; assembly: GCF_000239375.1. Taxonomy (NCBI): domain Eukaryota; kingdom Metazoa; phylum Chordata; class Actinopteri; order Cichliformes; family Cichlidae; genus Pundamilia; species Pundamilia nyererei. Next base: position 1,950,593 of record NW_005187497.1, read on the forward strand.
TTGTCTTAAAGTAATTGTAACAAATCTAAAAAAAATATTCCGACAAGATCAAAGAATTGTGATACTGTATCCTGACCATGCAGAAAGAGAACTGCAGGAATGGCCGAGCGGTTAAAAAAAGACAGAGGCGAAGTGTCTGTGTTTATTTGTACAACAGTGTGTTGTTTTGTTTGTTTATGGCGTGTGATTTAGTGCATGAACTACTCTCTTCTGTAGCTGCTGAGAAACAGCGCTGTTATTTCATGAACTCACCTTTCAATAAATATGATGCTGTGCACAGAGGATTACCACACGCTCTTGTCATTATTCTTCTTTAATGTTATTTGTAAAAGCCAAATAAAACATTATAACGTCAGTAACCTCTGCAGCTCGCAGCCCAGGAGAGAAGCAGGAGAAATAAAGCAGCTTTAAAAACAGCTGCACCAGTGATGTCAGTGGGACCTCACAACAAATCCCCAGCAAAATACTGGAATTAACATTACCTTGACCCCTCAATAAAGTCTTGTAAAATGTGAGCTTATTAAATTATTATTAAAAATGTACATTATAATGATGTTATGTTATAATGATTTTCTACCATTTTGTTCAAACTATGTTTATCTAGTGTAATCGTAGTACTGTCCAAGTTCAATACTTTGATTTTTGAAACGAGGACACCAAACAAACCGTACAGTTTGTTCGAGAACACGTTTTCGATTTAACAGTTTCACATCAAGTTGAACGAGCACAAAGTTTGGGGGATTGTTTTAAATCAAAATAAATCATTCTAACCTTGTATGTATTTATTTGAAAATAGTATTTATAAAGAGTTTCTTTTTCTTTACTCCTGCTGTGCTTCGTACCAGAAAGTAATTTTGTACATGTATCATTAGTTTAAACCGAGAGATACATTTCATATAAATGGACAAATACATTAATACAGTACATATATCTTTGTGTCCTGGGTTTGAATTCACCAGCAACAAACTGCCAGCCCTCAGGTTATACACCGCGACTCTGACATGGATGACTGGATGGACAGACAGACAGCATTCCTCTGGAAATGTTTTGAGTTTTGAACAAATATTTATTTCCACAATGTACAATTCTCTCAAGTTCACCAGTTACTCCTGAAACACACACACTTTTGCCCAGTTCATTCATTATCTACTCTAAAGTGGAAACATTGTTTCCACACTGCTGTGCTTCAACAATAAGCAACATGCTTTTTCAAATAAGAGCATATTTGTAGATGCTAAATAGACCTGTGATATTTACTATTTTGGTTTGAAGTTTGACCCAGATTATATACCTTTAACATAGTGCACAAAATACATGATATGAATGAAATTTGTATTAAGTATCTTGGATAAGTGAGACATTAGGGCACAGTCCAGTGTTGTGCATGACCTCATGAGTCCAGCCAAGGAGGTAAAGTTTGATTGGGCAATGGATGCCCTGGGCCAGGAGCAATGAGGGTAAAGTGCATCAGGAGGGGACACAGATCATAAGACTTGCATCATACTTAACAGTTAGTGTCAGTGGAAACTGACTGAAACAGAGGCTGTCATCCTGTGCACTGCTGAGTGGACCTGAACTTAAAACACCGTGAGTACACATCTAATGCATATTTATAGATCATGTCACATCTACCTGACACAGTGATGTTTGACATTTGACACTTGTATTATTTAAACGAATGATAAGTCTGCAGTTTCTGCTGTGGGCAATTTTTAAATTAGTAGGAAACGCTCGACACGAGTGTTGTAGCCAACACTGAACACTAAAGAAGATCAGAGGTCTTGAAGCATCGTGCTGGATATAAATTTTATATAATGATGACAGAACTGAGTTATTGAGTTCAAGGGTTCTTCTGTGAATGGGCTATTAAACCGATGCATGTACCTCTAACCACACAGGCAATTTTTCACGTAGGTAAAAGTAGGTCATGAACCCAAATATGATTTTTAAAACAGCTTCTATGAGTAATGTTTTCGTAACAGATCATAGATTTTGCTGAAAATCTATTAGTACTGGCTGCTCATGAAATTAAGTGAAGCATCAGTTTAGCATTTTGACAAAGGGAGACAAAGTTCATCAATACAACAAATCAAAAGGAAAGTAACAGCTGCTCGGGCTCAAGTAGAAAAGAGGTCAAGCCAATAAATACTTTCTTAAACAGGAAATAGACTCATCAATAATCGTAGAGTTGTTACAATAAGGATGATTTGCTTTAAAAACCCCATATGACTGTGTCTGCAGCTGCACAGCGTCTAATCTGAATTTCTTTTTGATGCGTATCTGTTTAATGGAGGAATGGCCAGAATGTATGGGTCACTAATGAGGTCAATGACTGTTTTTTACCCCACAATGCAACCTCTCTGCTGTGTAGCTTATCTCTTATAACCTGCAGTGGAGACGCGGATCTTTATCATTTGTTTAGATTGTTTAGCTTGAACTGCAGTGACTTGTGGCTTGTTGTGGAAAACCACTGTGGGTAACCACTGTTCCACAACCCCGAGCTTACAGGTGCCTTTATCCAGACAAGCAGTTCACTTTTTCAGTTTTGGATTCACACGATTGGTTTCACTACACCGACACTGAGGCTCATCAGGAATGATAATAATCTCTGACATGAGGCAACCAGCCAGCAACGAGCCAGTGACCTGATGTAATTTTTCAATTTATCGTGGAAGATCCTCTCACGTTATTAAACTTTAACAAAAAGCTAAATCCAGGTTGAATCTCGTGGCAATTGTGGCAGCTGCCGCACTGCTGCTGGTGGGCGGAAACACACAGGTAAACAGTAAAGTACTGGCAGCTAGACTCATTAAACTCTTGTATCAGGCCCTTGTAGAGCAAAATTGAGTATTTTGGTCTAAATAACCCAAAAATGTGATGTACACATATGTGGACGCCAGGTCCTAGGAGGTTAATAATGAGTCTTATTTTAATTTTGCATTAATTGCCATGAATTCAGTCTTTCGTGAACTATGACAAGGTAATTCCCTCTTCTACTTGCAGTTTACCGATATAGAAATACTTCCAGTTGAAAAACTGCTCCTGAGGTCTTTACCTTTAATGCTTCTTAGCCACACAGACACTGGAAACATCACACATCCACAAGATTCAAAGTGAAAACACAAAATAATAACATGTACCCATCATAACACTAATTCTAAATGAAGGATTTAAACTTAAACATTCATGTGTGTCTTACTAATGTGCAAAACTATACCAGTAAAAGTTGCTTACAGTTTATAGGCTGTTCTCCACAAAGCATTTACAACATTTGGCGCGTCACACGTTTGCAAAGAATGATATATTAATGCACACAGCTTATTTTAGTTCAACATAAATGCGTTACAGTTATACTCACCACAATTTACCTAGAAGATTTCGGCATGAGCTATACACATGGAATAAATAAAAGCATTACATCACTCACTTTGACAGGCATCAGTACGACAGCACGTGCATTCATTGAAAACAGACTAAACTCCAGTCGTGAGGGTAGCCATGACGACCAAGGAGGCCGATAGCAGGGTGTATAATCGGAAGATCAAGCCCCGACAGTCATCTGACAACTCAAGCTCTGGTATGGACAAAATACTGTTTCATACTGTATAAAGGAAGTAATTTACATTTATTTGTAAGCTGATCTTTCAGTTCTGTCTATTTTTACACAGTTTTAGGTGAAAGATATATTCAGTATATTTAAAAGTTTAGCGAACGATGTGAGAAACATCTGTTCTTCTCTCTGCAGCTGGCAATCATGATGAGGTGGTGGAAGAAGATGCGAGGCAGTGGGAACGATGTACTGAGGTATTTCATCACTGTTTCTTTAAACGGTGGATGAAAGTAGGAAAGTGGTTTACAAAGGCAACACAGTTACTGAAACGTGATTTGAAAGAAATGTTTTTTCCCTCCTGTAGAAGATCAAAATAAAAGTCATGGAGCAGGTCCAGGATCAGCTCAATGAAATTCTAGACAGAGTTCTGACTGAGTCCGTCCAGTCCCTCTCCAACACCCAGTCAACAGTAAATGGAAAGACAAAAAATATAAGCTCATCCAGGTAAGAATGAGACACAAATCGGTCTGTTGGTCACCATATTTTTTTTATGCTAATCACTGAAGTGTGTGACTGTTTTTCTGTTTATGCTTTGTGTCAGATCTCAGAGAATGGATGATGGCAAAGTGTTTATGGCCAGGGCGTCACTGCTGGAGTGAGTATAAAAGATGTGAAGACACCCAAATTAAATCAGAGTCAGGTTTAACACAAGGGTTTAACATCTACAGATTGTCAGTGTACATAGTTTTCAAATAGAAAATTCTAATTTAATTGGATATATGCATGGTTTATGCATTTTATTAGGTTATTCAACTGCTCGTTAATGGATTTATCTGATCAGCGCATCAAATGCACATTTAGGCATGTAGATATGGACAAGGTGACCTGCTGAAGTTCACAGTGAACACAAGAATGAGAAAAAAAATGATTTAGGTGACTTTTAACGTGGCATGGTTGTTTATGCCAGACATGAAGCTGTTGACTTACTGGGATTTTCCCACACACATCTCGATGGTTCACAGAGAATGGGTCAAAAAAGCAGATGGGCTTACAGGAGCAGAAAGTTCACTTGGGCTCATGATCATACCGGACATACAGACTGAACAATGGAGACTGAAAAAACGTTGCCTAAATCTAAAGTCTAAATATATGCTGCTATATTCAGATGGTCAGAATTTGGTGTAAACGACATGAAGAATGTATTCATCCCGTTTGTGTCTATGGGTCAGGCTGGTGATGCTTTGATGATGTGGGGTATAATTTTGGCACACCTTGGGCCCCTTAGTACCAAGTGGCCATCTTTTAAATGTGACAGCCTACCTACGCATCATTACTGACCCTCTCCATCCCTTTATGACTGTCTACTCATCTACTGATGGCTGCTTCCAGCAGCATAAACATGAGCCATCTGTACTCAAATGTCCTGCACAGTCACATGCCATCTCAATCCGAGAGCACCTTTGGTTTGTGATGGAACATGAGATTTACCTCATGCATCAGATAAGTCTGATGCTGTCGCTTCAATATGGCCTTAAATCTCTGAGGAACGTCCCCGGTACCTTCATGAATCGGCGACACAAAAGGGAGTCCAACCCAGAGCTAGCAAGGCGCACCCAATCAAACTGCAAACTGAGATGGGACTAGCACGTTTTTGTAAACCTTTGCAATATTCACAGCAGAGTTCGCACAGGTTTATCAAACATGGGGCCATTTTATTGATTTTGTTGTGTATTTATTTGTGTCTTTCCTCTTCTTTCTCAGCGAACTGTTCGAGATCAGCCACATCCGGACCATTTACCACATGTTCATAGCTGTTCTCATCATTTTCTTTTTGAGCACTCTGGCTGTTGACTACATCGATCAGGGCAGGTCAGTGGGACACGTGGATGTGTGTGTGTGTGTGTGTGTGGTACTGCCATGTGTCAAACTCTTTAACCCTGAACCAAATCTAACAGAAACTCAATAAATCAAAGACTTCCTGTTCTCTTATCTCCCGCCTTCCTTCCTTGCCCCTCTGCTCATCTGGTAGCAGAAAGATAACGAATCAACTCCTCTGAGTATTTCTTCTGTTGCTTTGGGCAGTGTCGTAATGATTTGGTTTTTGTTTGCAGTTGCAAATGTTCCTCATTTGAGCTAGTGCCAGTGGGCAACTCTGCTGCGTGCAAATGATTTGATCCATTCAGCTTCAGTTAACAGTGATTTTTTATTTACATGCGCTAAATAATGGTACACAAATAATACTATCACACTTGTGACACTGTTCTTTAAAAAAAAAGACACAGCTGTAAGTGTGTGTTTAAAATTTATTAATATCATCACTGGAGGGGCCTTTTGGATGAAAGAATGTCAGAGGGAAAATATTCAATGGCGTTCACGATTCGAGCAATGAAAAGAAAACCCAGCTGTGCTTGAATACAATCAAAGTGGTTTCCAATACATAATAAATATTGTTCTTTATTTCTTTATTGGTTGGTTTTCAATCCCAGGTTAGTGTTGGAGTTTGACCTGCTGTTCTACGCCTTTGGGAAGCTGGGGACGGTCACTGTAGCCTGGGCCATCATGTTTTCTTACACCCTGAGCGTTCCCTATTACACCCTGCTGTTTTGGGGCTCTTTGTACCACAAAGTCCCCTCCAAGATGGGGCTGTCTCTGGGGATGGGGCTGATCCTGTATCTCATACAGACCTGGATACTTGGAGTCTTCCCCATCTATGTTGTTGTGCACCACCAGTTGCCACCTGCATCGCGGTTTATTGTGATACTGGAACAGGTGAGTCTGTCACACGTGCAGCCGCTCATTTTTTCATTTACTGCATATTCAGTGTAAAGAGCTACTTTGTGTTCAAATGCAACAGAAAAAAAAAGATTATTGGTAATGACCTGTGCTAGAAACACACTGTATCATAGATAACATTACACACATATTCATTGGCAATCATAGGTAATCCAAATTGTAGAAGCAGTAATTCACTGCCCTCAGCTGGAACATTGTGATAAAGATAGCCTGCTAGCCAGAGATGGGAGCTTTCCAACTGGAAAGTCACCAAAGGAGAAAGCATCTCTGGCAGCAGATCTCACTGCAGCCAGCATTTGAACATCACAAACCCATACACTAATACCTCCTCATCCTCTTTATCACATCGGCCCCGGCCTCCAAAATCAGTCTTAGCACTAAAATCATTTTAGCTCTGTTTGATGGAGTGAGATAATCTCGGTGCTTAGATGCTTCTGGGAAACCCGGCCATGATCCTCATCTGACTGAGTCCAATCAGTCTTTTTTGTATTTACATGATGTTCATGGCATTTTAAAACTGCTGAGTTTGATGCAGAAATTAAATATTCAAACTCCCTGAATTGCCCCAAAATGCGGTTCACTGCTGCTTTATGATGCTCCCTGCTCTACGCAGATTGATTGTGCATCATCTCTGAACTGCAGTTTATGACAAATTAAGCCAAGTTCTGCAACTGTGCTGCTCTCTGCCCCACCATGCTGCACTGCTTCAAGTTTGATGGGAGTGCACATAAATCATGAGTCAACAACAAAAGAGAAACAAAAAAGAAAAGATGTGAGTATCTGGATGTTTCATTTCGGGCAGCTTGTCAGTTCTTGGAGTGAAGACAAACATCTACAGTAGAAGCAGCTAATACTGATACACTGTCTCCCTTCACGTAATAACTGTATCCATTTTCTCCAGATTCGATTCCTGATGAAAACCTACTCGTTCTTAAGAGAAACGGCTCCTGTTATCATGAAGAATGCTCCAAAGGAAGGTATTGTATTGAAGTCCGGTGTATGTTCTCTCCGGGCGCTATCATTACTCACAGTGACACTCCCGGAAACAAGGGGGAAAAATGACTTAAGCAGAACTCTGCAGGTTACCTATGTAATAACTTTAAAACTAACAATGAATCTGCAGCTAGAGATGCTCTTGTACAGGTCTGTTAGTGGGAGATAAAAATATGAAACATGAGGGGAGACCAAGAGCAAAAACATGAATACTTAAAACAAATGCCCCCTGGAGAAAACTGTAGTCCTGACTTAAGTAGTAAAACTGACATAAAATCGAAATGGAAGTTAAGATCATTTCTTCACACAGAAGGTCCGTTAAATACATTTTTTATAGAGCAGGGCTGTAATACAAGTTTTTAAAGGACGCCACACTAGCTGGAACAAACTACAGCAAACCATTTAGTGAAACTGATGAGTCTTTAAGGCAGATAATTTGGTATAATGGCTTAATGATTCAGCGACAACCCGAGTGTTGTTTAATTTTTAAAGACAGCCACTTGTTTACAGGTTCTTGCATTAAAGGCACAGTGAAGCTGTGAAATTAAATGAATAATGAATGACTCAACAAGACTTCAATGTGAAGCCACTTTTAAAATAACTTAAAGGTTTTGGACACAAACATGATGGCCACACTAACAGCGTTGTCTTTGTCTTTTCAGGAGAAAATCACAGATTCCCAACATTTTCCAGCTATTTGTACTTCCTCTTCTGTCCAACGCTCATTTACAAGGAATCATACCCTCGGTAGGATATATTAACCCCTCATTTTGGCTGGTTATTTATGCTCTTCTGTTCTAGTAATTATCAAAAATATCTATGTCCAGTTTTCATTAAAACTGGAGGTTCTGTCATGTGACACAAACTCACAAAGCCAGCAACGACTTTCTTTTTTATTCATTACAGCATCAAATCCCATCTCTCAGAATCTATAGCTCAGCAGCTACAAACATAAATCTAACGACGGCTGAAAAACAACAAGATGCAGTTATAAGCAGTCGTGTTGATCTGAGATTAGATGCATTGTGGAATCCCTAATCTGGACTGCAACACTAGAGACAAATTCAGGCAACATGAAAACTGATAAAAATTTGAGAACAGAGCACACATTAAGAATAATCTTACATCTGAAATTTATGAAATGTCCTTTTGTTGCAGAAATCGCCACATACGATGGAACTATGTTGGCATTACTCTTGGCATGGTGAGATAAAATGTTGCTTTCCTATTTATAATTCAGCACTTTTGCTTTGAATATCTAACAAAAGACTTGGTAGTGTCTGCTGACCTAAAAATACTGAATATACTGAAAATATACTGAAATAATCTGAAGTAATAATATATCCCTGATCGCAGTTATCGCTAAGCCATTTCCACATTTGTACTTCTGATTCTCGTGTGTGTTCTCCGTTTCATTTCCTCTCGAACCTCTTTGATGTTCCCTTTGCAGATTTTGGGGTGCCTGTTCTACGGCTACTTTATCCTGGTGCGTCTCTGCATGCCGGTCTTTAGAACCCAGACCAACGTGCCTTTCAGTAAACGAACAATGGTTTTGGCTATTTTTCACTCTATATTACCAGGTATGTCCTCTTATTCAAAGAGTCCTCAGCTGTACACACACAAACTCAACGTGGCCTTTTTTCCTCCCTTTTTCCCCACTTACAGCGTTAGAAAGAAGCTGTGAGCAAGTTAAAGTTCATCTCTGACTCTGATTGTGACATCATTTATGTTTATAACATCCATTATCTCTCATGCGTGTGAGTCAGCACTGGTTAATATTTTACTAAGCCTGCAATGTAGGAAAGGACTCCAGAGTGTCGTTAAGACAGTGATAAGATGAAAGATGCTAACATGAATCTGATACAAGTAATCAAAGGCTGAAATGTTTATGACTCCCTTTGAGTGAAGAGCGAGTTAGTGCAATAGCATCTGTGCCAAGTTACAATTCCTCTGAGAAAACTGGGGGCAATGCCCAAAATACAATCGCTCCATGCAATTCTCTCCGTCTGTGTGTGTGTGTGTTGCAGGAATAATGCTCCTCCTGCTGTGTTTCTTTGCCTTCCTGCACTGCTGGCTCAACCTCTTCGGGGAGCTCCTGCGTTTTGCTGACAGAATGTTCTATAAGGTGTGCGGCTGATTTTTGTGGACACTTTAATTGGTCCAGTGGTCATTTTCTGTTTCTGTGCTGTAGACTCATTATTTTCTGAAATGCTTACTTTTACAGACAAGCAAATTCTGATTAATGACAAGTGAAATGGCAGCAGGGTGACCTGCTGGTCCCCAAACAGTTTTACTTTTCCATCGCTGAATCCTGTTGATTTATATAGCTCTTGAGCAAGAGCTGAAAATACTTGCTTATCGTGGTTGGCCACTTTCACTTCCACAAATCTTATTCGCTTATGGCACTCTAAGTACGCCTGAGAGTTTGAATGAATTTAGCTATTAAAGATACCAAGGCACTTGGGGGAATGTGGGGCAGGAGTTTACCAGAAAACGTCTGTGTGGTTGTGAGTGAGACTTTTCTTCACTCTTATGTATTTTCGTCATAATCATACTCTAATGTTAGCCATGAGGCTTTTTGCAGGTTTGTGCAAAAAATGGATGTAAGACAGCGAGACAGTGTTTTGCAAATTTCATCTTTGTTTTAAAAATTCTAAATAATCTTGAAAAGATTCTAGTGTGTGTATTTTATGTTAATTACAGGAGTTGATTCACCTAATTTACAATGTGGCTACAAATTGTTCTTAACCTTTAAACCTCTTATCTGCCCTAGATGCATGTCTGTGATGGCACTTTATTGGTTTAATAATGTTCAAATGACACTGCTTGTCAGCTGAAACAGTTGGGACAAACGTGCATAGTCTGTATATAAATGATGGCCATGCCACTGTGCCAACACCCATTAGATAGTGAAGTGCTGTTTTGAATCCTTGGGTTGAGCATTTTGGACTTTTCCTATCTTGGTATTTTATAACTGGTAATGACAAGTCTGACTGAGACACTGAGTACACTGCACATGACTCACAAGGAAGCCACACCCTAAAGCATACCCTCTTTTGTCAACAACTCTAAATCCGACTATAAATGACAGAATGAGCAGCATGGTGTATTAAATCAAACAATATAACCGTTAGATTGTGTTTAAGAAGTCACATTTTTTATAGTCAGTTTGCAACCAGTTGAGTCGCCTCCTGCTGGTCATTGAAAAGAATGCATGCATTGGCTTTGTTTTTCTCACATCTGAAATTTACGTGCAGCTTTTATAGAAAGGTGTCGCACACAATCAGAGATTGCACCGAGGTGTCTGTTTAAACCGATGAAGATTAAACCAGTATACCCACCCAGGAACTTGATGCACTGTGCAGAACTGCATTGCTTTCACCTTCAAGACCAATTTATAAATCCTTAGTTGTAGGGTTTGGTATACGCTAAGATGTTTTAATAATAGCGAATCTCTCATCAGTAAAAATAGATGCTCAATAATAAACATTCACTCCTATTCAGGCCTTTTTCTTGATGTTTTTATTCTGATGAGTGACTCATCCTCTGTTGTTTTTTCAGGACTGGTGGAACTCTACGTCTTTTGCTAACTATTACCGTACCTGGAACATAGTGGTTCATGACTGGCTGTATTACTATGGCTACAGGGACTTTCTTTGGGTGAGCAGAGTACTAATACTGCAGACTAACACATGTATATTGAACAAAACAAATCCCATAACTCTGTTGGTTTGTCTCTGTTTATAAACCAGCATGTGTGTGGCAATTTAACTGTTGTTAAGTCAGTCTGACCCCTGAACTTTTAGCCAAATCCTCTTTCTGTTCACTCTCCAATCCCTGCAGCTGTCAAATAGGAAATTCCGAACTGCTGCCATGCTCTCGGTTTTCATAGTCTCTGCTGTCGTTCACGAGTATGCTTTGACCATGGGGTTCGGCTTCTTCTACCCAGTCATGTTCTTGCTCTTTGCCGTCTTTGGAGGTGAGGGGTGTGTTTATTATTCATGGGACAGTTGTTAGCGCAGCATAAGTAACTTGTGTGCTGACCCAGCTACAGAAATTCATTCATTTGCCTAAAAGCCTTCTAAAGGGAGAAAAACACAGACACATTTTTCATGTCTACATTATTACCGCTGATAAAAGCACTGTGTTTGAGATGCCTATCCATAGCTTGTTAAAAATATGTAAACGGCTTTTGCTTTGAAGAGTGTGCCTTCAAACTTTCGAGTTAAATTCTTCAATTATTCACAAAAACACTGTAAAAAGTCTGTTTTTATAGGATTCTCACTCAATGTTTTGGTTTCTTCTCTCTGCGTGTCCTTGTCCCTTTATCGACCTCCTGCTCTCTCAATAACAGATACAAAGAAAGAACCGAAAGCCCATTAACAAATCCCCTTTCCCATCTTCTCTTAGTGGCATTCAACTTCACCATGACCGACAAGCGACAGAGCCCTGTCTGCAACATCATCATGTGGGTGTGTCTCTTCATCGGTCAGGGTGTGCAGGTGTGCCTGTACTGCCAGGAGTGGTACGCCCAGATATACTGCCCACGGACAGGAGTACGTACTCCCCGAGATCTCTGTTTGTAAAGTTTTTCCTTTATATGTAGAAAATGCCTTTTCTCCTCTCCTCTATAAATAGTTTCTTCATATCATTTAATAGAATCACATAGAAAGCAATCCTAAAAAAAGCCATTTTCCCACAATGTCTTACTGGGCTTACGCACAATCTCAAAATACAATCAGCCAGCTCTTCAGAAAGAAGCCATACACAAGTACATTTTATAGCATCAAATGTGGGTCACAAAAGATGCTTTCATTCAGTTATCTTACTTTACTTCTCTGGATACAGAAGCACAAATTTGGCTAAAATCCATAAAAATTGACAGAAAAAGAGATGAGTGACCTCTTTTTGCAGAAGAATTATGAAGAAATGTGTACTCATGCTAGGAGAATTCACCTCTGAGAGACTCCTTATTGAGTTTGAAGGCATGAAAACAGTTTTATCTCAAACTGCACGAGTAGTGAAGGTTTGTGCAGATCTATCCTGATTTAAAGTTGTGGGTTTCAAATTAAACACCAAGTTATTTTTTTGTAGATGTCATTAGACTGACTTTGACCCCTGCGTTAGATGACCCCTAAATGGAAAATAGGTCAACGGGTGAACAAACTTCAGGCGAGAATGAAAAAACTCATGTACACAAGCACATTACGCAACTACTGCTGGATGTCACACAGACGTCAGCAGCAAAATGAGAGTGGTAACAAACAGCCTCTTCCACTCCTTCATTATCTTGACTTAATTGTCTGTTCTCATCCACGGTGATTCATATATTCATTACCGTCCTGCAGACTACATGCATTTGTGTAAACACGTGTACACGTAATCCCGTGCTGCAGATTCACGTGTTGAGCAGCAGATGTGAATAAAAGTGTGACATGTTTTTAACACTTTAAAAGTTGCCTTCCGACACCAAGAGTCTGATGAAGTCAGAGATGTAAAGGATTTGCTCGACAGATGGGCTCAGTGCTTACCACACTAGGAACAACTGTATGTCCGTGTATCCCCAGAGGAGGAATCCTCTAAAGCCAGTGGAATAATTCACACACACAATAGCTTAACACAGATAACATCTGTCTACAAATAGAAGTGCTCTGCACAATGAGATTGTAACTTGAAAGAAATGGATGTTAAATCTACTAATAATTTAATAAAATGAGTTACTAGAAGGAGAAGGAGGAGAAGTGAGGCATGTATATTTGGCCCAATTCTTTTCCTTTTTCTCAACAGAATAGCTTCTGGGAGCTGGTGATGCCTCGATCTTGGTCCTGCAGCTACCAGAGATGAGGCCATCCCTCTCGCAGGCAGGAGGAATAAATGATGAAGTCTGAAAGTCTGAAAATGAAGATGTAGCTCTGCAAGGCCTGATGGACTGAGTGTGGAAGAGAGCAAGGTTTTCTGTTATCAGTGCGTAAAAGATTTATTGCAGTCAGGATGTTGTGTCACTGAACTATTTCAGGTTTTTATTTGTGCAGGTGGTATTTTTATCACTAATATTCATTAAAATGGGCTGTAACCGAGCATGTAGAACATATAGAACAGCGGTCCCCAACCTTTTTTGCGCCACGGACCGGTTTATGCCCGACAATAATTTCATGGACCGGCCTTTAAGGTGTCGCGGAAAAATACAACAAAATAAAACTAGTACCGCTACTGAAAAATAGAAGATTTATTCATAACACACGTGAAAAGACCCAGGAATACGGAGTTAACGATAAAAACGATAACAAAATAACGCTGAAAACCGATAAAAACCCTGAAAACCACACATTTCACACCTGAGCCTCAACTCTCACGGACCGGTACCGGTCCGAGGCCCGGGGGTTGGGGACCACTGATATAGAACATCATACCATCTGATAACAACGGCACATAATACAACATGGTAGTTCAGTGAGATTTAGACTTTTGATAGGTGGAGCTAGCCCAGCTGTTTCCCATTTTATATGAGAAGTCAGCTTAGTCATATACACAGTACTGTAGAGGAGAAAAAAGTACTGTACGAAGCCATACAATATCTTAATAAATAATATTTTTAAGCATTAAATACATTTAAATATGGTATTAACAAGGCCTTACAGGCTTCAGGTTTATTAGTTAGAATATTTAATTGCATTTCTTGCCCAGCTTATTTTTATTCCAGACAAAACACTTTTGTTCTTTTTGTTATTGTAGATTTTTATATGAGTTTTCTGTTTGTAGGACTGAAAAAAACTTAAAAGTGACAGAAAACTTTAAACAGGCTTTGACAAACACCGGGCACCTGGCCTGCAGTGTGTGTGCGCTGCGTGTTTAATCCTGCCTCGGTTGACATTCAGCTGCCAGGGATTGGCTGGGAAAGCAGGTATCTTAACCAGCCAACCACAGGCTGCACAGCATCTTATCAGTATGCTACAAAGCCTCTGTTTGCCTGCCTGCAACGTCATCCAGGAAGAAGAGGATTACCATTGGTACAGTGTTTGCATTAATGATGTAATGCTCTGTAAACTGATATACTGTAATACCAACGGGGCTCATGGAGGCAAATGCAGAACAGATAGTTTTAGAGTGAGTGTCAAAGCAGAAATGAATGGATTTAGTACATTAAATTTTATGTTTGAAAATAAAATTTGTTTGCATTTTCTTTATTTAAAAAAAAATCTGCATATTGTTTTTTTTTATCTCCAGCTTTCATTATCAGGAAATATCTATACATACCTCATTGCCAATAATGAGTCTCTATCTTCTGCACACTGCATATGAATCCAAAAGGGAATAACGCTTTGCAGAAATAAAGATAAAAAAGTGAAATCTCTTGTTATTTAGCCACATAATGTCATGGAAACTGGAAAAGCTTTTTATATAAATTAAGCAGAAATGGAACAGCTGGTAATTCATTTGGTAAATCTTCGTTTTACAACAGGACTTCTATGATCGGGAGAAATATAAACTTTTTCATCTGCTAAAAGCTTCACGGTGTTCACTTGAACAGCAACAGTAAAGCCGTGAGCCTTGAAAACAAAAAAACAAAAAAACAAAAAAACAAAAAAAAAGGGGCTTAAAGAGGCTAAAATGTTCAATAATCTGAGGGAAACGGCGAGGATGTTACATTTTCTGTAGGTTTTCACAAAGTTTGATCCCACTCACACATACTCTAGCATTATTGTACACCCAACAGCCACAGCGTGAAAAACCACCTCCCCTCAGTGTGTGCAGATCTCCCTCCTGTTACCCAAACTGATCCCTCTGATGACGGACAGACTCTCAGGGGTGTCCTGTGGTGTCTGGATACAGGATATTGATGTTGGATCCTTTCAGTACTCTTGCTCGTGTTTCGCGAGCAGGCCCTGCAGTGCAGGCTCATTGTGTGATGCTTGGTTTGCAGCAGTGTTTATTCCATTAGTGCATGTTGAAAGAGCTTCCAGATAAATGCCAGAACATACTGTAGCACGAGAAGTAACTTCTTTTTTTTACCTTACCCGCAATATTTTAAACCCCTGACAGGCTATGTGTTCAAAAATATTATTTTTAGTTCCAGTTTTAGTGTCTATTTTCTCCCTATAGTGCTCAACTTAGACCCATGTTACTACACTGCATGCAATTCTCTTTTTCTGTCATTAAATTATGAATTTCTCACAAGATACAAATTATGAAAACTCATTACTCATCACTAAAAATGTGCAAATCCTGTAACAAACTTTAAAACAGTCTGCACTGCACAAGGCTTACACTAATCCTCTGCTTGCGTGGCAATGCAAAAACTGCACCAAGTACAAGAAATCTAATGGTTTTCATACTGTCGATGGAAAATATGCTCTACTAGCTCACTTTGTCAGAGAAATGTGATTATTTTCTTCTCTGCAGAATGTTGTCCAATAACTCGGATGGATCCAGTTGCATCCATTTCCAAGCTGTCTGCAGAAAACAGATGTTTGTTAAGCAGCAGAAAATAAAGCACAAGGTGACCCAGAGTGGTTTATTGGTCGTACCAACTGGCAGGTCTGCCAAAGCACCATAAGTAACAAATTGAGCAAAAGAAAAACAGCCTTCGTATATTTAAAAGGCAGTAAGACGCATTCAGGATCTGTGGTATTAAAGCAGAGTAGACAATCCAAACAAAACATAACACCTCCATCAAAGGGTTTAATACAACTGCCGACAAAAACACAACTGATACAGAAGTTCTGATACTCTGCACGCGATGCGCATCAGCGCTTACAGCTGGCGGTAATTCTCAGGGAACACAGATTGAAATGAATCGAGTGTGAGTCGAGCGACTGTCAAACACAGGGTGGGGGAAGGGCAGCAGGACACTGCAGCCATAAACAGGGATTAGAGACGAACACGCAGATACTCACTTTCTCTCATTTGAAATACCAGCCAGCAAACGCTACCCTGTGCTGCTAGGATGTGCACGTGCATGTGTGTGCGTGTGTGTGTGAGTGTAGCCGTGTGGTGGGCGGGTATGTGGGGGAACAAATCAGCTTTGAGCACTTGATCTGGAACAAAGTGGCTCAGGAAGCAAGCAGAGCTGTGATTTTATTCCCTGATGTTTGTGACCAACATTTATAATCAGGGTTTCAGGGAGATCTAGAGACTCCGACAAAGACAGAACGTCGAGATAAAGTGAGAAAGCAAAGCTCAGGGTAATCAAATTTAGAAATGTCAAACAACTAGTCATTTTAATGAGAGAGCCACAAGTATAACTAATGTTGCTTTCCTCTCCTTTTCGCTGAATATATATCTATCCTTAAATGATCGCACAGTACAGGCCCGCTTGCACGACCAAACTATTTTTTAAGTGTTACTTTCAACGGGAAGAGGAGGATCGATTTCACCCGTTTTAAGTGCGCAGACACTGTAAATCTTTGTGGGTTAGCAGCAACAGCTATAGTCATAATAAGTGTTGGCAGCAGGCATGTATGGCCTGAACCACACGATAACAATGATGACGGTTATAGTGAGTTTTTACTACACTGTCTCGTCATATGACTGCACTGCTTGGAAAAAGTTTTCACCTCGGGGATGAGACTCTTAAAAGACGTTTACGCAACACAACAGTTTTCCTGTTACCCGCCATAACGCGGGGGTTATTTGTCACAGTACAGTTTTCTATCTCAGTCACTTAACAGGAGCTTAGGAGCCATTAATCCCACAAAAAGAAAGAAAAACAGCAACGAAATAACTTCAGCTGGAAGAAAATCAAGTAAAAACATTCCAGCCCTGCTTTTTCTCCAAGTGCTTTAAAAAAGCAGAGTAGTCTGCTGCACAGAATCTTAAAACACAGGTGCTTGCCAAATAAAAATGGTGCAACGGCACAATCTTAACGCATTAAGATTTAAAATAAAACAGCTAAACTCCACAGAGTATTTACACATTTCAGCCCAGTGCATTGTGGGTATATCTTCTGTCTTCTCTTCGTCAAATCTATACAAATCTGTCAGCCTAAGAGAAAACTCAAGTATGAAGTACTCAGTTGGACAGCGTCAGAAAGTCCCCAGCCAGCAGCTTCCTTATTAAGTAACAGACAAAGACTTTGTTTACACACAGAGCGCTGCTGGAACATCCCTGCTCGTATTAACTTTCCAGAGGCTAAACTGCTCCCACCAGCAATCCGATGACTGTCTGCAGCAGCGCCTTAACCATGCACGTACATTTAGACATTGTTAGCTTTTGTGTAAAAAGAAGAACATGCACTCTGAGGAAGGAATAACTGGAACAGTATCAAAAACAAATCCCGGAAACACAGAACGGTCTTTGTTGGTGGGGAACTTGCACCATGAGTCGATAGACAGTGACCTTAATACGCAGCATCACAGAAAGCATCTGATGAGTTAAGTAGCATGTGGTTCAATCCTGCTGTAACAATATGTTGGGGGCAAGTTGGCTCAAAAGAAATAACACGCTCGAGACTGCAGTGCAACTGTGGCGGCAGAAGCCTAGCGCACTGTGCCTATCAAGAAAATATGTTTCAGATATAAAAATACAAGAAAGTATAAAACTGAATTTTTTTGGCATTGATCGTTAAACATGTAGGTCAGAACACAGAAAGACAACCAACGAGGTGACGAAAGTCATTTTCTACTTCGTTTTTTTTCTTCTTGAAGTTACTTTATGGGCCATTTCTTCCAAGACTTTGTGAACAATCAGATTACAGACGGCGCCGGACGCCTACTTTCGAGCGCGCTGCCTCGCCAGGCGCTTCATGAAGCAGCAAGTTACCGCTGCGATGATGACGATGCCGACAAACAAGGCTGAAGAGACGCCAACCACCAAAGGGATGAGGAGGAGGTCAGCAGCTGAGGAGAACAGGAAATGAGAGAGAGCAGTGCGGTGATATAATCTGATGTGGATGAATATTGGAGAGCTATGAAAAAAAAAGAGCTTTATTTAAATCAAAACAAAAAGGTGGGTCGATGTTTTAGCCGACGTGGATAATATAAGAACATTAATCTCCTGCTTTGATTAATCAGATAATTGACATTTGAATAAAAGAGAAAGGAAAATCTTTTCTAAAATGCCAAGTTAATGGACTGTGCCACTGAAACCACGCCGCTCTGGTGATTCAGTTAACAGCTGCATTAAGTCACAATGGCCTAAAAATGCTCTGGCAAACAGAAAAAGGTCCTCAACTAACCCAAAAATATCGTGCTTGTGCTTTTGACTAATATTCTATATCATTATACATAGTAAGACACCTGATTTGTCAAACAATACATGCACCAAAGATACAGTGAAGATTTTTTCCCCCATCCAGCCACCTGCATATGTACAGTAGCAGAGGATAAACATGCAGAAAGATTAATGTGTAATCTCCTCCAACTGGGATTCCTCTACCAGCACAGCAAGACCTCTATTTAAACCCACGCTTGCTTTATTCTACATACACCACATATTTTTCCCTTAAACAAGGGTAGGTGGTTCAACCATTAGCTGAAATTAATTGTTGCTGTCAAGGATTCAGATCTTAGATGTGTGTACAGTTTAAGATGTAAATACAGAGAAGCAAGCTCTGACTTTGCTACGGAGATCAGGGAAAGTATCAAGGGTGAAATCAATCCAGACAAAAAGCCATCCTCTGGCCAACCTCCAGCTTGGGACCAAAGGTTTCCTATTTGACCCTTTCCTTGATTTTAGCTCAATCAGGAGCTGCTCAGCTCCCACCGTGCTCACTTTGGCCTGCACAATGAAGCAAGTTCAACATACACAGGTTAGCTATTCCTTATGGGGCTTCAATTACCCTTACAGTGGCAATCAGGCTACATGCACGTTTGCCTGTAAGATGTAGAGCTTACAGCATCAGAAAGGTAAAACTACAATTTAGTACAAAAAGTATGTAGTAATAAAACCCATAATACAGATTACTATTATTACATTATTAATATTAATTTAGATTATTAGATTAACACTTACCTCTGGCATATAAGTAAACATTGACTGCATTTGACTCTGCTTTGGCTCCTGTTCTGTACCAGCCTCCATGCGGGTCCTGTCCCCACGCCTCAGCATGACAGGCATACATGCCCTGATCATCCTTCGTTGCCATGTGAACCCTGAGTCTGTAGCTATTAACTGACAGGCGGTCGATGCTAATCTCGCTATGGTTGATGTAGATATTTGAAACACCGTTGTACATTAGGGAAGCTATCAGCTTGGGTTCTGGTGGAGCAGGAGGTTTTAGCATCACAGTGTCAGGTGCCTTCTTGATAACTGGTTCAGGGATTGCCCAGCGCAGCCAGTGCACCTGAACCTGGGCGGGACCTGTGGTGGTCACGGTGGTGTTGCAGATTAGCGTGACCGTGCTGCCTCTTTTCAGTAAAGGGCCACGAGGGAGCTGAGCCACGGCTGTAACCAGGACATCTGTGGAAGAAAGAGGAAAAACATTTTATAGAAGATAAACTAAGCAAAGTTAAAGAATGACTGTAGGAGCAGACGGAAGTTTAGCCAACATGCTGTTAAATAAAAAGAAAATCACACACAGCTGAAAAAAACCAAACTGGCTTATTAAAAGAATTTCAGTAAAAGTGCTGCATATAGAATGAAATCTATAACACAGCAGAGAACTACGAATATTTTAGAAATTTTAAAAATACATTAGAAACTTAGAGAGATATCAGTGAAGCTGGGAAAGAGATTTTAGTATACGGTTGCAGATTTCAACAGCAGAGTGCAGCCAAATGGCCCACATCCCAGAGCTCCAGGCCACCAAGACACTCAATAAATCTGCAAATTTAAATCATTTCTCCGTTTAAAACAATACAGCAGTTCCTGAAAAGTCAATATGATAAACAACAGAACGAACGAGACTAAAAGCCTTCACCCAGGGACGTGAATGCTTGTACCAAACTCCATGTCAGTCCGTGGTGACAAACAAGGATTAGAAATTTCAAAAGTGACCAAATTTGAAAAGTCAGTGAGCCTACAGGAAATGACATGCAGCATTCATCCTGAATGTCTGGAGCAACGTGGAAACCCTGCTGCTAGCGTGGTTGCAAATATTGGATGTGATCGACCGGACATTAAACAGCCTTTTGAGCGAGTAATTGTGCAGTGAGTTCATAGCCAGCGAGAGGTACGGCATATGTCTGGCCTCCTGCGCGCTACACCGAGGCAGCTCCCACGCATGAACCACAGCAAGGGTTTCCAGTCCTGAGCAAACATCTGAAGCAAATTACCTCATAGCCTTCCCAGCACCGTCCACAGTTCATGTGTGACTATGGCTTAAACTGGAGCATTCCAGTAATCTCAGCCCATGTGTGACTGCAGAGTCTCACCTTTTGTCTTCAGGTTGACGGTGACTCCCTCCGACCGCTGGGTGAGTGTTGCGGGCACAGACTGTCCGGGGTTTCTTCTTCCGGCGTACACACTCACCACGCACCGATACACCCCTGAGTCGGCAGGCTGAGCTGAGAAGAGCTTCAGAGAGTACTTTCCCTCTGCTGCTTTCTCCATAGACCCGCCACTAGCTCTGCTGAGGTCATCCCCCCAGCTCACAATGCCATTCGGGGTCATCTGGGCCACCTCCACCTTAACAGATATCAAGATGCGCCAGGAGGGGTTAGACTAGAAACACCTGAAAATATTTCACATTTACCTGTCGATGGTTGAGAGGAACACATACGTACTTCATTTACATTTTGACTCAAACTTTGGTCTAAGAACGTTTGGTCTGAAAACGTTAACAGAATAACAAGATTACCTCGACTCCTCCGGCCCCAACTGAATCGCTGCTTGTGGATCCCCTTTTCATCCACTGAACCAGCAGGCCTGAGTTGACTTCAGGCGGCAGCCCCAAAATCTCACAGGTCAGGATGAGAGGGGAACCAATCTGCAGAGTAACCTCCCCTGTGGGCGAGGATGTTACACGCAGCGACTCGGCTGGAGAGAGGACGAGACAGAGTTTAAGTACCAGTAAATCTTCTTGGTGGATGGCTGCAAACAGCATTTAATCTGGACTACAACAGGAAAAATGTACTGCAGGTATCACCTCTGCTGAAAGGCTAGTGTAGCTTCTTTTGTACCGCACATATTTAATGGCCGGGACAAAATCGATATCACCTATCAAGTGTGTCGAAATAAAACAAGCAAAAAAAGACTTAAACCTAACGTGACTACAACAGTACTTAAAAAATAAAATATTACAATACTAACAGTAACCACTTTAACAATATTTCCACCTGTGCAGGTAATAGAGTGTAAGGGTTGGATGAGTGTAGGCGCAGGCTGAGTTCATCTGCTGCTGTTTTTTTTTAGGAGATTTGTTTGTGCGATTTATTTTGTTTATTTGAAACATGAAAACATATCAAATGTTGCCATGAAAAAAATAGTTTTTGATTTTGAATTTAATGGCAGCAACATGTCTCAAGAAAAGCTGGAAAAGTAAGTGCAACTAAGAAGAAGCAGCAGCTGGAGAAACATTTTGTTAACTAATTAAGCTGATTGGCAACAAGTCAGTAACATGACTGGGTGTAAAAAGAGCATCTTAGAGGCAGAGTTTCTCAGAAGTAAAGATGGTCAGAGGGTCACAGATCTGCAGAAGATGCACTACATAATGTCATCATAAGATTAAAAGAATCCAGAGAAATCTCTGTGTGCAAAGCAAGAGGATGAAAATCATCAAATATTGGATGTCTGTGGTCTTTGGGCCCTCGGGCAGCACCAGATTAAAAACAGGCACGATTCTGTCCCCAGAAACACTTCCATGAATCGCTGTCTGTGAACACAGCTCACTGTGCCATCCACACATGCAGGTTAAAACTATCCATCTCTGATGGTATGGAAGTGCATTATGGACCCATCAATGCTGAAGGGTATACACAGCTTTTACAGCAACGTGTTCTCCCATCCAGATGGGAGGGCCTTCAATACTGACCTCCTCCAGCTATTACAACAGTATGGGTGGGAAATGGCCTGGCTGCAGTCCACACCTCTCATCGACTGAAAAGTCCAGCAGCTGGTCTGCTCAGTTCAAACATTCAATTTGTTTTCTATGTTCAACTGTGAATAAAATATCTTAGTGAGGTTTTCGAATTGGTCTATATTATTTTTATTTACATTTTACACAGCGTCACAAGCTTTGGGGAACCTGGGGCTGTATATAGATGCTGTATCAAGGGTGGCAAATGTAGCATTGTGAAAACACTGGTTGATTTTAAGTACTGGAGAACAAAACACCACTATGAAAGTTCCCTTTCTCGTGTTTGAAGTATTTCTTGGGTAACTAGTGATCCCAGAGCCCCATTGTGCAAGCTTTTCTCCAATCCTATCACTGGTCATAAGATGAGGATCTAGCATGTGTTTGCAAGACGTCATTTTATATCTCGCAATCAAAATTGCGAGATTTTTGTGAGTGTGTGCTGGGTTGGTGTGGGTGGGGCCAGCTCACGAACCCATAAATCACCTGCTGCCGCACTTTTTGGTCCGTTCTTAAATACTGTCCAACACTGTATCGTGTACATATGCATGAAAGAAAAGTGGGTATTTATGTGCACGTACATAAGCCACTGTCACACAGTATTTATTGTAACATTTTAAATAATCTACTGCACTCAACAACTGAAACAATTAAGAGCCTTTAACTGAAATAGCGCTGGACAAAACATGTGAGTATAAGCCGCTTGTGTGTGCAAAGCCTCTTCTAACCATAAAACTTCTCTACACTAACGATGCTTCTCAATAATAGACATCCATGTCAACAAAAGGAGATGCGTCAGCCTATTGTATTAGTTAGACAATAGAGGCCAGAACACACAAAACCAAATGGCGCTCGTCAGCGAGTGCCAGTGTAACAAATAAACAATGCATGCATTGATGAGCTCTGATGAGCTTTAACTCAACCAATTATTTTTCCTGAAGAAACACAATGTGACCCATTTTTTTAAAAGGAGCAAAAAATATTCTCCATATTTTTCTATTAGAAAACTTACAAAACATGCATCATTGCAGCGCATTAGAGATGTGCTCGAGGGAGGACTGACAGACACACCTGTGCTCTTTTTCAAGGAATCCAGCCCAGAAAAGCCAATGTGAGAAAAAGAGATTACTTAATCCTCTTAATCTACAAAAGCACCTCAGAATTTAAAATGAGCCAAACAGCAAAGCGACAGGCAGTTATTCATCTGCCCAGACAGCCTTCTATTAACCTTTTAAATCCACCTGAAAAATCAACAAGATGAATGAGAGTTAGGCTGAAAAAAACGGTGATGAGGGCCTTTTTTCAAGGAAAAACTAAAAACTAAAAAAAAGAAATGGCCAAATGTAAGAATTGCTTAGCTTCTCGATCTTGCAATATGACAATAAAAGCTATTAAAATACTGATTCGAAGATATTCTTCACTGGCCAGAAAGTAATGGGATAATGGATTACTCAAAAGTCTTCAGTTACAGCCGTAATTATTGGAATCCATTGTCCCAGGAAAAAGCTAAACTGTGAGATTGTTGCAAACAGTGCAACAAACTGCATACAAATGTGCATCCTGCTATTTAATCAGCTGCTTATCCAGCTAGTCAGCAAACTAATCACCCAGCAAACTAGACACCCAGTGAATAACTAAGACAAACACCCAGAGCCTGGGAGCTGGACAGGGCCCAGTTTACCCAAAGGCCCTGCAAGCCCAGGCTGACTGACACCACTTCCATGGCAACAACAAAAACACAATCAAGAGGCTCAAACTTACCAGCAGAAACACGACTTTGTCTTATTCCTCCTGCTTTGCTTTTATTCTCCAGTTTGTTCTGCAGTGTAATTTATGATTAAATAAACAACCTGCTGTGCGGTTTTATTACCAGCTTTACAGCTTCTGTTGTTTCAACAACGAGCTGCAGTTCAATATGTTTGTTGCGACCTTGGGACTTGCCACAGGCTATCACAGCTTTGTCAAACGGCAGCACAGCTACTGGGGCAGTTTCTGCGTTACACTGACCTAGTTGCTGAACGGTCAAGTTGCCAATATCCAGCGTCCTCTGTGCGATCTTCTGCCACGATCGATTGGGGTCCAGAATCCACTGTGAGGCCTCGCAGAAATACGAGCCGCTGTCATCTGGCTGCACCGCTGTCATCTTCATCACGTACACACCCTGCCCGCCCTCGCCGTTTCTTTTCTCCAGCGTGATCTCCCCGTCATCGTAGCGTTTCTTGTAGAAACGTCCGGGAACGACCCCGAGAAGCTTGTCAATGGAGATAATCTCTCTGACGGTGCTGACCTCTTCTCCGGCCCCACTCGGCAATCCCTCTGCACCACCACGCTTCCCAAATGTGATGGACAGATGGGTGAGCTGCTCTGATTGGATGCTGGCCGAGCACGTCAGGGTTAACGAAGCCCCCTCTGACACAGGTTGGCCGGTGAGTGAGCGGGAATAGCTGATCTGAAGCGTGTCAGGGATCACTGTGGGTGTACAGAGACAGACAATCATATTACACAGAGCACTGCAGGAGACATATGGGAGGAGGAAATATGTCAAATTCAATTTCTAATGCCTGTGTAGTGTTTAGATGCATCTATGTTTAGAGCAATAAAGTGAATCATGAAATGGATCTGCTAAGAGTGACTCCAGGCCTTTTACCTCCACCTTGGCTTTGGCCACTTGGTTTGCCAAAGGAAGAGAGGATTAGTGAGCTATTGCTAAGATAGTCTGCTGCAAAACTAACAGGAGGCAAACTCAGTAGAACACGAGGAAGATGACTCATAAAAAAAGAACTGAATGGAGTAAAATAACCCAAATTACTTTGGTAGATAAATCATGGTATAAGTGCAAAGAATTCAGGGAGAAATAGAAACAGAAAAGAAAAAGACAAACTCCAGATGGTGAGAAGAAAGAATTACTTAGGATTCCTAAAGTTGCACTTAATCACTAAACACGACATCCTCTCTGCTGGAGTAGCACCGAGCAGCCGATGCAAGCTTCTCATACAGTTTGTTCTCCACTTCTGAAGACATCACAGCTAAACTATGACTGGCATAAATTCAACGGTTCTACTCGCTGATATGAGTTCAACACCAAAACTAGTCTTTCTTTAGAGAACAGCAGACAGAAACGTGTTTTCTACACACTAAGAACACTTTCTCTGAACAATATATACCCACATTTTTAATCTATCTAATGAAACTTTAGTAAATAAGGTTTAAATCTGCAATTGCTGACATTTCCAGTTGTGTCCAGTTCAGTATCAAGCCCCGACTTTTTAAAACAGTTTTTCCCTAAAATGATGAGACGCTGTCCCGTTAAGGTTTAAGCCATTTTATTCATGCGCAACGTTTTCATGTTTCATTTATCTATTTATGTTTTGTTTTTGATGACTTTTTAACTCAAAGACATCAGACTGTGTCTGTATTTGAACGATTATGGTTTGGGAACTATAAATGGATAAATATTCAGCTGTAATACATTTACAAATGATTAAACTCCACTACGTTTACAAAAAGCTGTAATTCAATCACAGTCCACACAGCCAAGACATGAAGGTTGTCAGCATCAAATTCCACCGTCTTGGTCGCATCCACAGACGTGTGGATGTGCTGAGTGGGGTTTCCCCTCAGTAAAAGACATTTTTCCAAGTGTAGTTTCGAGAGATATTTGCAGACTGTGAAGTTGCGACAAACACTGGAAATATTGGAAAGTTCAGTTGTTAATGATTCCCTGCTTGGATTCTTTTCATGTGCTGCATCACAAAGGTTTCACTTTCTATAGACTTCATGACTTCCTGCTTTCGGGAACCACACCAGGCCTGGATATGTTCATATTCTTTATGCAAACATAATAAAATTGCATGGAAAGGCGGAAAGGAAAGAATGAACTGATCTACAATGCATGACTCATCTTATTCCTGTGGGCCAAAAACCTCCAGTGTTGCCCAAAATTATTGCCACTGTAAACTTTTGTGGCTACACCAACAACATGGGCAAGTATAAGCCTAACAAATGCAGTGTGTGTGACATCTCTGATAGGAAACAACGAGCTTTGGGACAGACATTTGTTGACAGTGACAGGAGTATATCGGGTATAATAACGCCAGCTTTTTATATACCTGTAAGAACTTTGAGTCAGCTCATGTCTTACCTTTGACAGCTACTGTAGCACTGTAGTTCCCTTGATAGGAGCTGTCTGTGCTGGGAGTATAGCACTCATATTTCCCTTGGTCATCAGGCCGGAGCCTTTGGATGATCAGCCGGACCTTGTCCCCTGAATCCCGCTCCACTCTTACCTCCCCACTCGTCACACGTGCCTGGAACGGGGCGTAAGGGAAACCCTTGTCCCTGGTGGACACGACTCCCATCTGCCTTCCGGCGGCATCATCCCTAAACAAAAACCACTCAAAGTCTTGCGTACGTGAGCCTTCATATCCTGACACAGCACAGGGCAGGGAGAGAGGGAAGCCAGCGACACGGTAGAGGGGTCCAGCAGGGACATCAACATGACGGCACAGAGCATGCTGGAGCACTGGAAAAGAAAAACACAACAGGATGGGGGAAAAATGGCACATCTGGTGAGTGTGAAAGACCGGAAACAGAAACGGTGTCAAACCGTCGTGGCGTGTTTGGTACATGGACTCGGTGATCGATATCCTGAGCTGATGGCTGCCTAACAGGGAATCAATACTTTAAACAGCTGCAGAGAAGAAACACTCGTGCTGGCGCTCTGGGTGAGCTTCCTCAAAACAGAAAAACATGCTCAACAAATAAAATAATCTCAGTGAGCTCCTTAATATTGTTAGGCCATAGTATTATACACAGAGATTTCTACATTCACAGTAAATTTGATAGTGGCTGTATTATATTTATGGTTTGTAAGTATAAAGAATAAAACTAACTAGAAAAATCAAAAACAATGGAGTGGATATTAGAAAAATCTGAAATGAAACATGCAAGGTCAAAGAAATGGTCATGATGCATAAAACAGCTGCAACTCTACTTTCTATCAATCAACTAACAACAAACACATATTTGAGCATTTCATTTCCAAATACAGTGACAGAAATATGATTATATGTGATGAATATAACACCCTGGACAGGTTGCTAGTCTGTCACACCAATCGCCGATTTACCCAACCCCACTAACCCCACTGCATTCCATGTCTTTGGACTTTAAGAGGAAGTCGGAGAGAACGTGCCAACTCCACACAGAAGGCCAGATGCTGGAATCAAACCCAAGACCTTCTTACTGTGTGTGCTAACGCCGCAACACCAGACTCTGATCTGCAGAACTGACCTTTATCTTCTTCAAATAAAAACTGGGTAATTAGCTTTCATGCTTAGTAGTTCTGCAATTGGGACTAACTTCTGCCTATTATAGGGATCAACTGTAAGTACTGTATTTACAAAACAGTGCTGTTGTCAAGGTGCGCAAGCAAATTTTTTGAGTGTAAGTCAAAGGCATTTAGCAAATGGCGAAGGAATAAGCTAAAGCTGGAATTGTAAACTAGAAGTCACAGTGAAATTGAGGGAGGACACCTTACTCAAGGCTAAAGTAAACCTAAAAATGAGTAAAGCTCCTTCCACGTCATCCTTACTGAGTGCCCGAGGAGTGACAGCTGCCAGCTTCAGGGTTGCAGTATTACTGTATTTCTGAGTCTCTGGGTCTGGCTTCCCATAAATTCCCAGAACCACAATGAAACGGGGTTAAACACAAACTCTTTTTTTTAAGACACAAGCCCTGAAACTTGTCACACGATGACCTTTATCTCTTATTTTTGGTACTTTCCAAAATATTAATTACTGACACAGAGTCTAGTTTTAACAGGGTCTGCATTCCCAGAGAACATACATTACAAATAAGTAGTTTCTGTTCTTTAAAAAAGGAAAAGAAAATGTATTCTCAGATGAGATAACGCTGCTGATTTTAACATGAACTCGTAGGTTGCAAATAAATGTTTCATTAGACAAAGTTTGGCTTGCTTTTAGAATGAGACACCAGCTGGTAAGTCTCACACTATCTACACAAATGTCATGTGAGTTAATTACACAAATGCAGGTTTCAAACAGTAGCAGGATCCATGCACGGGCCTCCAAAGCAGCATGGTGGTCATTCGTAAATATATATATATGCACGTACATACATACAGATTCCTTTCTGTTGCAGGTGTACTAGCAACGGTTGAGATGTGTGAGAGTACAACAGGTTTGTCAGCACCCACATCCTGATACCTCAGAGCTCCACATTGCAGAACATTTTAGCCCCTATATGAAACATAACTCACTGGTTTTGGAGTGACATTTGCCAGTTGTTGACAACTTGTTAGACAGATAATCAATTCATCAAAATTTCATTAGTAGCTTGCTGAGACATTGATTGTTGCAGACAGCCACCGGAAAGATAACATAACTTTTTTTGTTTTGAGGAACAATAATTCAGGTTCAGAACATTTTAAACCAAGAAAAGAAATACAAAAACAGAGGTGATAAGCACCTTTAATATTCAGTAAACAAGTTCATTTTTCATTTGGTGCCTAAAAGCCAAAGAGAATCAGCATCATCAGAAAATCCAAATGTGATGCAACCAAAAACACACCCACACAGTGACACTGAACAAAAGCTCCCCGACAGCTAACACAGCCTCTTGACTCACTGAAACTGAATGATGACTACCTGAACAACTAGAAATACGAGACAAGTGCGTTCGGGCACTTTTGGTCTGTGTGCGCTCGCGAGTGTCCAAAAACAAGCCGTGCCTTCTCACAGAGCTACACTCCAGTACAACACGCCCACAGATAATGACATGGGAGACTAGAGAGACTAGAGGCTTAAGCGGATCAAGTCCTAATTAACAATGGGCTCGGGCTGATAGGACTGGGGGGACTCCGCAGCTTGTCATGATGCTCAGTACTGTCTGGATTACTGTCTGCGCAACAACGGGGCCCCTGAGTTTCTAATCAAGACCCCCACATAGAAACGCATGTTAAAACACAAACCTGTGACTAATACGGATCTCTCCCAGAGGCAGCCTGCCCATCCAGTTTTTAAATGTGATAATTAGACTTATGACTAATGTGATGGAAATAAAAACTGTGTCATCCATATGCTGTTCTCCCTCTGTGGTCAAACTGTACAACTGACGTATAAATCTAAAAGCATTTGCAGTTTATTTCCCCAATGCACATCCAATGAGTCATTACTTTAAGTATCACAAATTTGTCTGATACTTTTATAAAACAATATCTCTGCAAGAAACACCTCAACTACAACGCTTCCGTGTTAGAATAGTGCATCTTAAATTTCACAGGGAACAGTAGTATGTCCACAGGAAGGACAGAAACCATAGAAACTCGCAGTTACACAAATCTCCAGCAACTACTGAGCATTACTATGGCTATATAATAAAATATTATTATATAGCCATTATTTCCGTCTCCTACTCAACTCAACCTTTCCTAAGGACTTCCTGGAAGCCACACCCGCACACCCTAAGAGTTCTGTCTGATAGTAGACTTTCCTGGTATGTTTTTTTCTGCATTTGAACTTCAGGTATGAGGGGAAAAAAGGATTTCCAGCGCTTAGGAATGTTTCAAAGATAAGGCAAACTAACAAGAACATGGTGAACCAAATCATGAAAATTAAGCCACCTGCTGTAAAGAATATGCAAAGAAACAGTGTATTCGGTCACCGTGCAATCATGCAAATGTACCACCATGTGACAGATGGTCAGAGAGGTACGGATGAACTCACCCCAGTGCAGAAACAAGAAAAACGCCGCTTTCATCGAAGCCATCATGGTCCTCATCTCCCCCCCTGATGTCCAGATGGATTACGTAGAGTCAGAATTCCCTCTCCGTGTTCCTCTGCTCGTTTAACGCCGATCATAATTCATCACCGCCGCCGAGACCAGCTGTGATCGCAGTATTTGCGAGAGGAAGGAAAAACAAATGGGAATGCATAACAATGTAGCGACACACGATTACACACACGCAGACACATGCACAGGGGAGAGTCACCGCCGTCACCTAAGAACAAGCCCGAAGGATATTAGTGCATATATAAATATGCAAAACGTGATTACCTTTTCTTCGTGCACCGCCACATCTCCATCAACAAGCCGTCTGCTCCATAATATGTCGGCCGCTTTCAGATTATACCGCCTCAAAAAACATGCAGACCAGTCCAGGCGCGGAGTGGCTGGCATCACGGGTGGGGAGGGGGGAGGCTGGTGTGTGTGAGCGTCTGTGTTTGTAACAAAGGGGGAGGAGCATGCATGGAACAGAGGCGAGCTGGTGTCATTGGTCAAGAAGGTGACGGTGACATTTTGAACCAATGATAACAAAGGGTGCAGAAAAGGCGGTGAGACGAGGCACTACCACAAGGTGGCGCCAGATGAAAACACTAACAGTCCAACTGCTAGAAAGTTCAGGTGGGTCAATAATGCCTTACAAACTAGAGAAGTGCGGCTATTAAGAATAAAAAAAAGTGTTCGTTATAAACAGGAAGTCACAAGAAAAAACAGGTGTAAACCAATGACTGTAGAAAACAAGAAAACGTCTTTACATTTTTACTGAAATGACAAAACAGAAAGATTTTATTCTGAATGTTTTTTGTTTTGTGAAACAAAACATTCAGAATAAAGCTGCAAACACAGAAAACAGTCAGACTCCTGTCTTCTTTATTTAGTTGTTATTTCCAACAGGGTAATTAAAGCTGGATAAGATAAGCCTAGGTTATTACCCAGTGCATCTTAAAGGTTTAGTTGTTAATTAGTGGAGCGGTTGAGCAGTATTTATAATTTTCTATTGGACATATTGTTCACTGTCTCCATATTAACATGTTTGTTCCAAAATGTTTGTGCACTGTTCATTCAGTTCATTATCAACACTGCATTTTTAGCACTATCAATACAAAGAAGAGCTATTATCATCTGTTTCTGCATGGTAACTATGTTAGATCTAATCCATATTATATTAAAGCATGCCCATCAGACTGCACTGTTCCAGTTTTTGCATTTATTTTTAAGGTTGCCATGCATAAATATTACAGAATAATCATAAGTGCTAGAGAATTTTATTAACTTTATGAAAAGGCGTGCAGCGTACAGCAGCCTTTTATTTTTTCATGCACATTTTTACGCATCATTTGGACTTGTTTTATATCTGAAAATGTGCACTAATGCACATGGGAAATATTAAAAAACAATCAGTCATCTTTATTGGAAGGATTGCTGGTACATTTCTGTTTCAGGAGGCTAAACATGGTGTGTGCAGTGCTCTATAAGCTTGTTATTTAAATAAATGTATAACCACCTACACAGAATGCATTTAAAGCAGTTCACTACATGATTCCTACAGTATAGATTGCTAGACCACTCTTCCCTATGTCAATAGCTGTAGACATATGATACCTGCATGTGACACCAGCATAGGGTGTTATTTTAAGAATGGCATCAATGCTTGTAGCAAATACATTTGTTTTGCAGCAGAATAAAACATTCTGTGAAAGATTAAAAAAAAAAAGGATCCTAAAATGGCTTGAACAACATGATTGATGCCCATTAGAACCGTTGATAAATGGTAGATTACAATATTTCAAGCTAACCTTTGTTTTTGGTTTTCAGTATCAGGGTAGCTTCACTCTCAGGCATTCACCAGATTTAAATGGAAGGGAACTCTTTGTGCTCTTTAATATCGATGACTGCATCACATCAAACAGAGAAGGAAATGAAGAGAGATGTCTGAGAAGAGAAGAAGAAAGAAAAGAATTATCTTAGGCAAATGGTACAAGACCCTTTCCAAGCCGATGATGCTTGGAAAGGGTCTTGTACCATTTGCCATCATGGCTTATATCATTAGGAAGTTTAAGAAGTTCAGACCATGACCAAACTAACTGGGCATAGAAGCAACACAAAAAATGACCACGGATTGGACACAAAGACAGATGGAGTTTTCATAAACTCGAGGCAAAATGCTTTTCCTTGGACAGATGAATGAAAGTCTTAGTTACAGGTCATGACTCCTCCGAGTGGATAAAGACCCTAATCATACATCTACAAGCATCCAAGAATGAAATGGCCCGCCATGAGCCCTGATCTTAATCCAGTTGAAAATCAAAGGAAAGAAATTTGTAGTTGGGCCAATGTATCCATCAAAGTCTTTGAAAAAACTGAACTGAAAATTGTAGAAGTCTCAGTAAAAATGTTGTATCCCACAACAAAAGAAAGGTCATTTTAAACTGGCTGGGTTTACAAAGAGGGGACACTAATTCATCTGTCAAAATAACTCCCATTTTTTTCAAGAGTAGGTGTAAATTTTATTTTACTATTTCATATTTTATGATTTCTCTGCTACTTTTCATGCCTACCAGAACCTGACAGTTAACCTTCACCCTCAGCTACTTGCACAGGATTGTGTTTGTGCATTTTGTGTGCAAATAAGGATTCTACAGTGCATGTGCAAATCCATGATATTCATTGTGACACTGCAAAGTTGCTCACATTTATGATGTTGAGCAGTTTTATGCAACCACAAGATGGTGACACTGAGTTAACATATAGGCCTTCAAACATCCAGATCGTGTGTATGGATCACACGGCAAATAAGAGGTAAAAGAAATGTTTTATTTTTAAATATACATATTATTAATTAACACATTGACAGACAGGCTATTTTTCAGTGTTACTATTAGACAGTTAATACTGTTTAATGTGTAATAATAATTCTTGTACCTGATATCTGACAATTCTTGTTTGCTCCAAAACTTGAATCTTCCATAAATGAGGCTTTGGCCAGAAATGATTTTACAAGCTGACAGTGATGTAAAACAGCCATTAAACCCAGAAAACATTTCTGTGGCCTGCAAAAGCAGCGGTCCTACTTTCCCACATTCTCTGCCTCTTCCTTCTATTTCCCTCAAAGGAACGACAATAAATGAGTGTAATGAGTTATTATTACTATTACTACAGTTACTGTTTGTCCACAGTTGAAGTGGACTCTTGAGAAATGCTACAGCCAAGAGCAGAAAACTAAAAAAGTTGCAGCTGAACGGGGGCAGGATAATGTCCCAAACAATTATTTGTGGAAGGTTCATTAGCAGACAAAGCCAATCAGATAATCTATCCGCAGAAGAGCATTTGTGGCATGAGATCACTCGTTACTTCCTTTCCTCACTATATGGAAACATGGATGACTTTACGGTGTGGCTCAGCAGCAAGAGAGGGGAAAGCATTAGGGTATTCTAGGTTAACAAGGCGGCAAGCAGGATGTGCAGACTTCAGCAGGAGCCTACACCAGCTCTGAGGGATGGCACTCATGCAGAGTAAACTTCCTCAGTCTTATGCCTTCCAATGTACTGCAGTTTTAACCAATCTGGACAGTTAGAGGGTGATGTAGTGTGAGTCACTTCCAACAAAATCAACCTCTTAGAGCTGCACTGATGTGCACTGTGTTTGCTGAACGTATGTGAGTGTATTATTTTTGACAGGCGAATCCTAAAATCCTGAAGTCTCTGCAATTAAAGTTTGATTTCTATCATTGTTAAAATTCATTTTCATAACCAAACTGACTGCTAATGTTTATCACACGCCAAGAATCAGCTTTATGCTGCTGGACGGTGCTGGATAGCGACTACATACATTCATTCTGTGCTGTTTGCTTCCAGGTGCTTGTACTGTCTTGTTTGACAGTTACTAATAACTTTACATGCTGATATTTTAAAAACGTTAAAAATATATATATATATTGTACTCACCAACTTGTTGAAATCATAATCATAATTTTCTCGCTATTATTGGAGGGTCTTTATCTTACAGTGTAAAGTGCCTTGAGGTGACTGTTGTGATTTGGTGCTGTATAAATAAAATTGAACTGAACTGAATAATAAAAACTTTCCTCACTTCAGACATCTGTGAGATGAAAAAAATGTTACTTACAAAGTAGAGCAACATTAAGAATAATCCAGTTCTATTCATTTGTATTATAAACAGTGCATTTATTTTCTTTTTGGCATGTTTAAGTAAAACTTTGAACGTTCAGCAGCAGAACCAGGCAAAAAACATTAGATGTATCAGTACCTATATAACTTTCATTATGAGATGTCTGTCACCTGACAGATAGAAGCACAATAGTCACACAATTTTACTTATTTTAACATCTCTGAGTGAAAAGTCTCTCCCCTGTTAGTTTTTGATAGCGAACAGGAAGTGTGCAGACAGTTTTTTGGGGGTTAGCCATTAGTCGCTCTTGGAAATTAGGTTCACGTGAGCGAACTGGTGGCTCTAAAAACCACGATGAACTAATGCAACGGTATCCTTGTAGGCTCATCATAGTTTTCACACTTGAAACAACTGTATCTACCATTATTGTTAAATAAACTAACATAAATTGGAGCTTTATTAAAACATAAATTCTTTTCCCACAACAGAGCGTAAGTTTGCTTCGGAGTTATTACATCTTCTTTCTGCTTGCCATACTCCTTCTTCTTCTCACCTTTGTCTTTGTGCACTCACTCCCACTCTGTCTCTTTTAAGGCCACTATAGACTAAACTGTGACCTAGTGGAGACTGTCTCTAATTACTTTGTGCTACAGTCACTACACCCCTGTCATCGCACAGACCTCACCGTGACTGTAGAGAGAATCCTTTCGCTGTGTGTGGCATTGCTTCGTGCCGTGTCCATAGATAGTTAGTTGTCTTTTGTTGACCCTGCTAGAAATGAGCTAGACAGTGAAAGTTTCTGTTACTCAATGTTTGTGTTTTTTTTTCCACATTTACATCCTTTAACCATTCCTCAAGTCAACCATATAGTTTCTGAGTATGACTCGGTTTAATCGCTTCCTTAGTTTATTTCTCTCACATACAGATACACAAACACAACCACCTACTGTATAGGTCATTCTTCCATAAGCTAAGCAGATGTGCACATGAAGTATATATATATAAATATATATATACTGTATATGCTCCAAAACGTCTTCATCCTTGTCAGCAGTTTTATCACCATGCTGTTTCAAGCTACACTATACTGAGAACACACAGTCAGTAAGCAGCGGTGCTGGAAGGACCACTGCTAGACCAAACAAAGAAAGGGGGCAAAAACATGTACAAGTACAGTTAATTTACCACTGACAGGATATTAATAACTTTCCCTCAGAGGGCCTTTGGTTTCCTAGGTTTCCTCTCTTTATTACAGAATGCAACAACAGTGTTTAGTTAAGCATTTGACCGCATCATTTGACTTCTTTGGGTCACTGTCTTGGACTGGAAAAGTGTGAAGCTGAGAGTCAGTTTTTCTTGGAAACAGACAACGTGACAGTTTTTCAAATGTCTCTTAAAAGAGATGTAAAAAGAAAAAAAAAACCCTTTGAGAACATATACTGTTTATGGCATATATGAAAGACTCCATGAGGGAAAAACCAGATGTCAGGTTCTACCCTCATGAGCTGTGTTTTTACAGTTTTATGTTCAGCTACGTATTTAACATCTAAACCCAAAAAGGATTTGAGGAGGAGCTTCAGTGTTCATTGACCACCAGAGCTTCATTTATTCCTGAAACATTTAATGAAAAATTGCACGATGTATTCTGTGTGTGTGTGTGTGTGTGTGTGTGTGTGTGTGTGTGTGTGTGTGTGTGTGTGTGTGTGTGTGTGTGTGAGTGTAGAAAGAAGACCTAGTTGGCAGCGATGTAGTATAAAATGTTAGAAGTGGTCTCCCATGGTGTAATTGGCATGGACTGGAGGATAGTTTTAGCTGGATGCCACGCCACAGACAGGCAGGCCTGCAGATAGACAAACAAAAAATCTAATGGGCAATTAGATGGACCTGGACAGAAAGCAAGACGCACGGGTGGAGAGGAGAGGAGAGATGGAAGGCCAAGAGTAGGCCAAAAGAGGAGAGGGGAGGTCTGCAAGGGGGGAATTGAAAACATGTGCTGTGGTCTGACTGCTGGTCTTCCCCCCTCTGCCTCATCCAGACAACCACACACAACAAAGACAGGAGATCGGCCAAAAATGGTGTGAGGCTGAGTGCGAAGGTGATGATACATGAGCAGTGACTAGTAGTTTTCTATGAAACAAAGATGGCAGCTAGCAAAGGCTAAACAACTGCAGATGGCTGTTTTAGTACGTGTGTGGTTTTTGCATTGTGTATAAGTAAGTTGTGTTTAGGTTATGACAAAAGAAGCCAAAACCAAATAAATATAAAAAAAATGTTGCTTCTGAATTCTGCCCAATTCTCACCTTACCGCGATCATTAGAAAACACCCAAAACTGTTTTATAACCCTGAGGTTACACATGTAACAACTCTGAGACTGTCGCTCTCTGCTGTAATGAAACTCTTTCACATTACAGAACATCTGTGATGTTTTCCCTCTCTGCATTCTCATTTTCAGAGATAAAAACCAACACCACTGGATTCTTCAGCTTTACTTAATTAATTTGATGAGCTGGTCAAATTGCAAACTCAAGGTCTCGGCATTTCTAATGTGCAAAAGCACATTAGAAACGCGTCTGCCAAAGTTCACTGTCTAAAGAAAGAAATACCAGACTGGATCGTGTGGCTTTGTTATACAAAATCAACCAAAAGAGCTGTGAGTCAAAGGTATTTCTCTACAACAATCATCTGAATGCGCCCAAGCGCGAAAATGACACATTACAGTGTGATTGAGTTTGATTGTGACTCATTATTTCAGACGCACAATATGGTAAACACATCTTTGACGGCCAAGATAGTTTGCAAATTGAGATTTCTCGGCAAAACTTAACCAGTTCACTTTGGTATTTTAACATCATCCCAAGATTTGTATATCATGTATATATCTATCTATCTACTTAGCACTTTTAATTCTTATTCTTATTTTTATATTTTTATGACAGTATGTTTGCACTGAAGCACCGCAGCAATTTCCT
>NW_005187497.1:1988737-2027236 GCF_000239375.1 Pundamilia nyererei
TATACTACATCCAATCTGATACTGAATACAATTTTGGACAAAAAGGTCAATCATGAATTCTTTCTGTTAAACTGCATGAATTTATCTCCCTTTTTATGTTGATTCTGAATATTATTCAGTTAAAAGACATTTTGTAGGAGCTGGCTGCTGTTTTCTTTAAAGTTTATTGTTTAGAGCTGAAGCTGCTGAATTTTAATCATCAACCACTGATTCCAGTTACCATCTGGAATCAGATCAAATGTTACTACATTGATGCAAATTATTGTGGTACTTTTCTTGCTTCTCTACTTTTAAACAGAGGAAATGATAAATTATTCATATATCCTTAAGTAAAACTATGCCAATGTGTGCATGTGTTTGCATGTGGCAGCTTGCAAGTTGCCCACCTGTGTTTAGCTTTTGCATTTGCATGCACGTAGCATATGTGCAC
Organism: Pundamilia nyererei; assembly: GCF_000239375.1. Lineage (NCBI taxonomy): Eukaryota > Metazoa > Chordata > Actinopteri > Cichliformes > Cichlidae > Pundamilia > Pundamilia nyererei. The sequence continues at coordinate 1,989,168 of NW_005187497.1, forward strand.
TTGCAACAGTGTGGCTGGGATGTGCTCGAGTGCTTGCAGTGATTAAAGACTGGGTCCGCAGCAAGAGAGCGAGGCAGCGTATGTATCATTGGTGCAGTGATGGTAGAAGTGGTAGTTAGAAAAGGAGGAAGGGGAAAAGGAGGAGGAGGGGAGTCGGACACAGAGAGACAGACGCCAGCCTCGGTTTGGAGCTGCGCCTGAAGAGGGACTGTGGCTGACGGAGAGTGGAGGGACTGGGGAACGAGGCAGAGAGGGAGACGAGGATGCTGAAACGCTGAAATACAGATGAATGACAGAATAGAGAGGAAGCCGTAAGAGCAACAAATGGGCTGAAGGAGCAATAAGAGCAAGCAGCAAAGTAGATGACTGAGAAAAGTGATATGTGAAGTGGCTAGGCGGAGGAAAAAGAGAAGGAACAGAGGGAGACTGGAGGGGTGCCGTGGCTGGGGAGTGAGGAAGAGGAGGAGGAGGAGGAGGAAGAAAGAGGGAGAAGGGGGGGCTCATTAACCAGTGCGAGATTGGAGCCTCAGTGGCTTGCTCGCATTCAACCACACTCCGCCTTTGATGAGGGCTGGATCCTCAAGCTCAATCAGTCCCACATGAGTCCAACTGAGAGGGAGAGGGAGACAGAGAGGCCAGAGAGACTGTGAGAGGGAGACAGAGGGGGTGGTAGGGATGGCGAGAGAGAACGGAGGGAGGGAAAGAGGACAGGAAAAGAGACAGGAAACAGTAGACGGTATAGAACAGGATGAACAGAGGAGGAATGACAACCCAGGGGAGAAGAAAAGAGCCATGAAGGAAGCAAATGTTGGAACACAGCTCTACAAAGAGCCACAGAGAAATGGTTTCTGTAACAAACTACTGTTCAGAATAAAATTGTGTGCATAATACTAAAATATTTGACTGGATACATTCATCATAGCGAGGGAAGAGGCATGAAAAGAAAACAAACAGTCGCTTGTGACCGTGCATTCATTTGCATCACTCGGGACAACATTTCTGTGGATTTATGCTCACAAGTCACTGTGACTTATCCACAGAAATGTTCGTGTGTCTGTGTGTGTGCGTCCTTGAGTTATATGCAAGTTTTCATCAATGCCGAACGGCATCAGTAAACAAACAAAGCAAAAATGTTGCATTTTTTAGCATGAAAATTCATTCTTAACTTTTAGAAGAAGACTTACTGCTTTTTCCTGATGGTTCAGCTGATACTCAAATCTCTACGTTTGAAGTTCGCTCAGTTTTTACCGGAACTATTCTATTAAAATGTAAACGACGCAATAATGACATCATCTTTAGAATTTTCTTTTATATTACATGAAAATCAATTCTTGACCTTGACAAACCTGTCTGACAAGGGTTCATCTGCTGATGTGCACATAGCAAAACTGACATTACCAACATTTGGGTGTGTGATGCTAGCTGCTGAAAGTTAACGTTTTTGAAGGCTATGGCCACACATAAAGGGAAGAAGTATTAGCAAGTGTCATTACCCAAAAACTCAACAACAAATGTGGCATCAGTGTCTGAAATACAACTGCAGCTAGCTGGCATCCTGAAAGAACAGGGGTTCCTTTTGACTCTTTCATAGCTGATATGCTAAATGGCCCGAAGTTGAGAAGTGTACGGTACGGTTCACATGTAAGTTTTTGACCAATAAGAGTACACACCCAGTTACTTAATGGACTCTTCATGTAGGCGGCAGTCAGTGCTCACACACTTGATGCAATCAAATTTTAAGTATGGCACACAAACTGTTAAAGATTTAGACACTACGATGTCTCCCATTGGTTAGTACAGTCCCATTTTTAAATCTCATTCTCAAACATGGTTGCGTTTTAAATCTGGAAGTTATGACCATCTTTTATATACAGTCTATGTCATGGAAGCAGCAATTTGAGATGCAGCAACGGTGCAACACATTGGTAAAGCTGCTAAGTGGATCTTGAGTTGTAAATGTCTTGTCAGATTTTATTACACTTGTTTTTTTCTCATTGTGTATTTTTTGTGTGCCAAGAGTTGTTTTATTTTTGTACTTGTATACACTAATTGAGCTTTCTTTGCCTGTCTCTGGGTGTCATTAGGTCTTCATACTTTATGTGTGTGTGTGTGGGCATGTTTATATATGGCAATGTTCCTGACTGGCGTGTGGCATGGCGTCACTGCTCTGCATGAATGTGGCAGCATTTAGTGGTTCTCCTGGAGCTCAGGTCTCTCGCTCTTTCCTTTCTCCTGTTTGCTCTCTCAACACCACATCAGCACCAGAGGGCTTCAGAGTCATTACCCCATTGCTGCGTGTCTACCAGAGGCAGGATTAAACTTACAGACCAATCTCCAGCCTTCCTTCTCCTCTCTCGTACATATCGTTCTGCAGGAATCAATTTACCATGGCAGCCATGAGGGATGCAATTAGTGTTTGCCTAAATCACAACATGTTGCCCTTACTGCTCAACTGCTGGTTGTGCTTCAAGTGGATATAAACACAGACTTACTTAATAAAATGCTTTGATGCTGGTGGAATCTGTTTGTCTTGTAGAGAGAAAATATGTTAGATAATAAGACATTAAATCAGCAAGTTAATCCCAAGTGATACCAGATCTATCTTTATATGATGCCCTGCTTCTGTAGACCAGATGGGTGGGCAGCATGGATGCAATTGCATCCCTGTTTAAAAAACTGGACGATGTTATCTGGATGATAACCTAAAGGCTGGATGTAATGCTATATTCTCTCGCTGAATCCCCTCTACCACTTGGCAGACGTATAGAATTGAGGTTACTTTATTGGTTTTCCTAATTGGTGCCAGTTTCCATTTTCATTTCCAAAAATTGCAGCGGCGCAGCATTCTGCTCACTCTGTGTGCATCCATACGAGCTACAGTGCTCACGGTAAAGAGAGAAACACTGGGGGAGAAATAAAGAGAGAGAAAAAGAGAGAGGGGGGGGGGGAGACAAAAACCGAGACAGAAGTGGCTGAGAGACACTGCTGTGCTGCATGTGTAAACGTATGCAGTAACTCTGTGATGACTGTTTGTGCTTTGTTCTGTTTATGTGTGTATAATGAGTCATCAGTGATTGGCCAAGTTGATGTGGTCAGCGACGGAGGCAGAGGGAACACTTTACAGTAAGTGCATCAATGGAAAGAACCTCACTGGGAGGGAAGAGGAGGGGAGGGGGGCCGAGCGCAGCAGAGGAGCACATCGTTCCTCCAATTGTAGGAGTAAATTACACAGAAATACACAAGACTCACCACAGTTGAGCACAAAAGCCACCGTGACGGAGGAGCAGAAAAAAGAATACTTTAGATTTGGATAAACACACGTGCAGGGGCTGCAGGAAAAGTAAACAAGGCGAGAACATTTTTGGTGGGGACGAGTCACATGAGATGGCAAAGATGAAACAAAAGAAGGTAGAGCTGCATTTTTAGGTAGTGTGTATCGGAATCAGGATGCGATGTGGTTTAGAGGAACATGTAATTGTTCTTCAGTAATCAGACACTAGTTCATCACTGTTTCTGCTTCTGGTTTCTTTTTATCACACAAGCTCACACACACACAGGGAGGGGCTGAATAAAGGAGGATACGCTGCCCCGCTGCACCCACTCTGACCCATTATTCAGCAGCTCTTCCCTGCAAATGTGATAATTATATGCTTGCCCCTCCATAGAACAGCACAAATACACAAACCATGTTGCTTCTGTTTATTCCCCCCGTAATTCCCTGTAATGCGCCTTTATTTCCTCTGACACTCAGTTAATCCATTATAAACCAGCATTGTTATGCCAATAAACAGTTTCCTATTGTACAGCGGCTCTTTTAAAAAGGAAGCATTGAGCACCTAGACATTTATCTATCAGGAAAAGGCAATTTTAACAAAAATGTCCTCCTTTGAATACATGCACATGCGTGCCATTAAAATATGCGCGGCATGTTGTGTAAATGTGTAGGTGCATGTGTGAGTGTGCTGGCAGGCTCAAGCACCATTGTGCTGTGACAACCACAGGGCCTCCTTCTCCCCCAACCCGCCACAACAAAGAGCAATTAAACGCCGCTGCCTTGCCAGCTGAGGAGCCGACCGCCAGCCACACTTCCACAAACAGGCAGATCTGTTTAAAACCAAAGGGGAGAAGCAATAAAAGCCAACCTACCGAGAGTGAGCCCCTTCAATCCCATTCCACTGATTCAAACCAGAGGCTGAGTGGCTGGCTTCACACTATCACTCAGCATCACTGTTCAGGCTGTCAGATTTGCAGTATTACAAGCAAAGCTTAACCTGTGTAATGATATGTCATGGATGCTAGGTGTATCATCCGCCAGAGGGTAACATGATCATCAGCTGAGAGGCTTTCATTAGTTCTACTCAACCATACAGTAGCCTGCTAAGGTTAGCAACACTACATGGCGTCCCAGAGCTTCATTTAGCCGTTCATTTGGGGGGGTTTTCTTCCTTTTTTTGTTCCGTATCCTATTACAGGGCTTTAAATGTGAAAACTGATGGATGCGATTCGCCAGTGTTGTTGCTGTGTGTTTCTTTCAATGACAGGCCAGGATGCATATGTGGAATTGTACTGTTTGTTTGACCTGCCAAAGATCCTTTTAAGGATTAAAGCCCTTTCTTCACCACATTAAAACAGTGGAAATGGTAGCACATAGCAAACCAGCTCATTTCTTTCTCTCATTTTTTGGCGTCAGCCTGTGCCAGGGACCTACTATTGACTGCACAATCTGTCTGTGTTTTGCATGAGAGCTGGAAACATCTTTGTGTTTACATGTTATATAGTCAAAGCAGATCATGTTTAACGCGAAGCCGTGTTCGTTAAAAAACTCCTAAATGTTGTTTTATTATGATATATATAGGCTACTAGATTAGTATTGCCAATGTATTCACGTGTAAGCGTCTTTGAACTGCTGAAGCCGGCCATGTTTGAGCTTATTTATGTACTTTTGGGTAGTTTAACCTTCAAAGTAACTCGGCGCTATTGGTGGCAGGCAGATGCGGTCTGACAAAAAGTTCAATACCTCTCTTAAATATAGTGTTCATGTAAGTTAGTAAGGAAAGTTTATTTATAGTGCTTTTTACAGACTCATCTTCACAAAGCACTGTACAACCAAAATAATAAAAACTATAGAAAATTAAAATAACTGTAAAAACACACAGAGGGCACGAACTGAAATAGATTACGAGCACTTTGTTGCAAATCTTTGTGAAAAATTGGCACATGGATCAATTTCATTAAAAAAGGCACTTCCCGTGTTTATCTCTGTTCTCTAAAATGTTGCTTTGACCTGCGTGGCTGTGATGGATTCGCATATTTTTGGTCACATTGTTTCCCTCTGACCCCAGCAGAGGGCAGGAGTGCAGGAACTTGCCTTAAAGCAGCTGTGGAGCCTGTCCTGGCCCTGGCCTAGCCCAGCCCACTCTAGCCCGGCTCGGCCTGGGTTCAGCGTGGGCCGCATCGCGGTGTCTCTGGTCAGGCAGCCTGGAGCCCTTGGGCGCTGGCAAGGGGTGCGGGCGTCCGGGAGGGGCCCCCTCAAAAGCCATCTACTAGGGGCCACACCCACACGGCCATTACGGTGGAGGCTGTTCTGGGCTTCTCCCGAGGCCGCCCGCCTGCCATTTTTAGAGCAGCAACAGAGTAGACCACATGCTGTGGCTTCAGGCAAGTGGGGGGAAGGAAGGTTTCTTCTTTATTTTCAGTCAAAGCTCCACGGGCTTTGCGAGGATTTCTACACTTGCGCTCAGTCAGAGTGGAGATATTGTTTATCTTCTAGATGAAATTGACAAAAATTCCCATCAGCCTCCTGATTAAAGCTTTGCCCAAGCTTTTGTTCACTAACAGGGCACTTTTCATTCAGAAGCAATAAAAGCCCATATGCCAATACCTTAATCTGTCTGTTTTACTTGTGTGGTTTGGCGTTTCTTCCAATCATAGAAAATAGATGAACTGAAAATATTAAAGTTAGTTCCAAGATGTTGTGAAATATGTTAAGTTTGGTTTATACAGCCATGCACAGTCTCAGTGTTTTTCAGAAGAGTGTGTGGGTGAAGCATTGGGTGGTCTAAAGGAGAGACTAGAGCTTCCTCTTGCACACATATGGTGCGGCTTGGCCTTTTTGTTTTGATTTCAGGGGTTTTAGGTTATAAGTAAGTCAGTCCCCTTTAGGTGCGACCTGCTTATTTTACCTACCTATGTCATTCTATTTCTGTATTGTAAGCCCTGCCCGCTGCTCTCACCATTTCTCTGATTACTTACAGCTTTTTTAGGTTTTAGCTCACTCCAGGTTAAACTCCGGCACTTTGGAATATCAAGCTATAGTTTTGATGGGCTCAAAACCCCTTTAAAGCCCCTTCCTTATCTTCATCCCAGTCTCCCTGATTGATAAGTTTCATCAGGAAGTCCCCACATCAGCCTCCCCTTGGAAAAAAAGGAAACACAAGTCAGGAACACTTCACTTCTGTTTCATACAATCACTCAAAAGTTAGAGACATCTGATACTCTTGGTCACCCATACAGACAAATGCTCTCTTTTGACCCACTTGAAGACATTATCCCTCTCCTGCAGCGCAATATGTCTCTCATAAATAAATGATAATTGCAGTCCTCCAAACCACATCGTTATGGCACCAAGACATCAAATGTAAAGCTTTGAACGATCCTCTGTTAGGAGCGAAGGAGTAAGAGAGATGGAGGCTTTGTCTTGTGAGTGGCAGACCACAGAGCTGAAGTGGATCTCACAAGGGAGAAAAAAGAAACGCCATACAGACAGAAACAATCATAGTTAGACTACAAGTGCTCACAGTGTGCTTTGGTGCTATATATCTAAAAATGTAATCGACTGTGCAGGCCTGCATTTGTCAAGATTCTTAAGGAAAACCTGTAAAGGTACATATTATCATATCATACTAGCCAGTTGTTAAGTATTTAACTTTTTGCAAAATTGTTTATGCGCTGCTGCCAACAGACATAATTAGGCAACAAACTATTTCTAGGGAAATTTGGAGGCCCGGAGAAAATGTCAACTTTTGCTATTAAAATTCAGAAAAAAAAATCACCCTTAAATGAAAAGACTTCACCAAACAAAGAGTAAAAATGTGTCTCTTTCAGTTCACCAAGTACACCCAGGAGGGTAGTTCGTTAAACGAAGGCGAGCGGAAGTTATTTCCAGTGTTAGAGGACCAGGGCTGCCTGCTGGTGGCACACACACGACACATGGAACAGATCACACGACGCATGGAGTCGGATTTGCCCGTACAAAATAAAGAAACCCAAAAAAGAAAACCTCAATTTACTCCCTTTAAAAATCCCTTCCTTCTTTTTGGCAGGGCTCCACCAAGAAGTAATGAGCTCCCACCCAAACCTCAGCACCAGCTGCTGTCAGGGTCTGGGGGCACTAAATATGTATAAACCAGCGATATAGGAGAGGGTAAGGTGGTCTGCTGCCCTGGTGGGTGTAAATCAGTAACTTCTGACATGAAAGTATTATCCAAAAAAATCTATAAATGTTAACATGTGATAGCAAAAAGTATAAAAATCTATTACCGAGATCACAGTAATGACACAGATAAGTCAGAGTTATTCCTGCCCCCCTGGGTTCAACCACACGTGGCTTAATTAACTACAATGATTATTGATGTGGTGATTGTTCTCTCATGCATCTTATTTTGCTCACTGTGATGAATAATCTGGTTCAGTCTCTACGCTGGTTGTTAAATGTCATACTTTTAACACAGTAAGACGTTAAATTACATTTTTAATCATTCGGGAAGAATCTAAGCCAGCGCTTTAGTCACGAATCACATGAAATATAAAGGCAAAAATCTTAAAGTTGGATTTGTTTGATGATGTGGCAGGCATTTTAAACCAGTATGGTAATATCCTAAAGTTGCACAAAATGCACAAAAATACACAATATTCTTTTGCTCAAACCTGAATTGAACTGATTTATCAATAAAAATAATACACAAGTCAATTGTAGCAGGGAGGCTACAAATAATCTTTTCTTTTCTTCATGTTAAAGTGAAATCATGTGTAAAATCAGAGTTCTCTCTCAGCCTGAGGATTATGTAGTTCTGCACATTATCACCCAGACAAGTGTTGTTCCATCACTTTATTTATTTTTACTATCAAATCTGTTTTTATGAAAATCCAAGTGTGGACTGAACTTACGGTAACCTAATCAAACATATACTCTAATGCTGCCACACATTGCTCACTAGACAATGCGCATTGTCCAGTCAAAAGCACAGTAGCTTAAAAGTCCCTCTCATTTCACAAAGTATGTATAAAGAGATATTGAAAGAGACTGTCATTGCTGTCATTGCACCATCTTGGGCAATTGCATGCATGACGCCTGTTGGGGTCATTAGGTGGCCACAGGTCTCCTCGACAGACGGGGAGATTACAGGCCAGATGTCGGCTTGTATACAGCAAGAAGGCGGCGGACTGGGATTTGTTTGGGAATAGATGAACTTTTGTATTTTCCAGAGCTGATAGTAGCATGTAATACGCTGAACAGCAACAACATATTCAGCATGTTGCACAACATTCGTGATTCCAAAGTGGGATAATAAGTGTGTCGTTCTGCTAACAGTAAAAGTTTTTCATAGAGGGAAAAATGTAATGTCTCCCCATGTGGGATTATTTTGGACATGTGTGGTCACAGAGGCACAAAATGGGAACAAACTTTTTAGCTATTCAGGTATAAGCAGAGGGAAACATTTTGCTTCTTTTCGTCATATAGAGACAAGGTTACTGGTACATCATCGTCCCTGCTGTATGTGACTACCACCGTGTCTCGTGTCTGAATATGTTCTGTCCACTGGTTGAAATGTAGCCTGTTGGCGGTTAAATTACTCAAAACCACCAACGTGCCCCAAAGCAGAGACAGACCGCTCGAGCCTGGCAGGTCATTTTATTAAAAGCATGTTGTTCCTTTTCATGTCGGACTCAACGAAGGCATAAGTGACTAACATCGGAGGCCACAATCAGCAGCATCAACAGCAGTACAAATGAACGCGATAGTCACCGCTGCGCTGCCCTGTCTCTCTTCCTCCCAGTCTCGCTGTCTATACATCTCCCTCTTTCTCTCTTCTCCCCCACTTCTCTCGCTTTCCCATTTTCCGTTGACAAGCTCTCTGAATCTTTGACCACACAGCCTGGAAAAATAGCACGGAGTCATGCTGCAAGGCAAGTCTATCCCTGACCCTGATTCCCTCTCACCACATTTCCATCAGCACCAAAGTAAAACACATCTAATCATTTCAATTTTCCCCCTCTGTCGCAGTATTATTAACATTGTTAATTTTCTGAGGGTTGCAGCCCAAAAGGGAATTTTCAAGGGAAATGCATTACGGCGAGATATTCCATTGATCCACCATTATACACACTTACTTGGTTGCTGTAATGGTCTAATGATACCAAGAGGCCAATTTAAAACCAATGTAGAAAACAGAAAGTTAGAAAGACCTATGAAAAAATCCCTAGTATATGTAGACATTACCTAACATCTAGAAAGTCCTGCTGCTATGTTTTAGGCAGTCTTGAGCTTCGTTTCTATTAAACACCACAACAAATCATCTGTCCTACTCTTTACTACCACTTCAGGAAAGATTCCTCCTGTATGAACTTACTACTAAAAGACTATAATATCGAGGTACTATGTACCAGGTACCAAAATATATATTTTCTTTAAAATCATCCAGATTATAAACTTAAAATTTACCACTTCCGAGACACAAGTACATAAAATAAGCTGCTCCAGAGTTGCCTACATCCTGACCTATTCACATTAATCTCTTCCACTGTGTACACATTTTTTCAATATTTTCTTTTTAAATTAGAAAATACTCCAAAAGGCGAGGAACACGTATGGTAGAATGTGGAAGAACTGGATTTTGATATCAGGACTGAAATCTTTTTATCATTTTTAATCATTTTCATTTTACATTGCTGACATATAAACATATAATTATACAACAATAAAACTAATTTCTCAAATTATCTTGATGTATGCTCAATCATGTAGGCAAGTAAATCCCAAAAGGTTGATTCTGTCCATCTGGACGTTTAACCTTTTGGGGCAGATTCTCAAATTGCATTAATAGCATTAATATTCACAGTGTTACATGAACAGACAGGACATACAGGAGCCTTTTTAAATATTGTGTTTCATTTAATTAGTAAAAACTTCAAACTGTGATTGTTGTCATGTACGGAGTATGAAACATGATTTTTTTTAAAGCACCAGATTGTCACTGCCATCATTTCAACCCACCATTAAGCTGAAAAACCAGCAGATTCTTCGCCTACGTGTAACAGCTCCCACAGAAAAACTGTCCACTGGTGAACAGGGCAGAGACAGTCTGTGTTGGATGCTGTTTCATTGCATTCCTTCAGTCATGTAAGAAGATTAGGCAACAGAAAATATATTAATCAAACTTGGTGAAGACATAGAGAGTTAGGAAATTACAGTTTTGGTGCAGACCCAGAACACTTTCTTCAAAACTACCAGTTTGGGTATTGGTCTTGGTGGAAGATACACTTTCTAAGTATCTTTGGAACTTAATGGCAAATAACAAAAATGAAGTATCTACCTGCCAGCAGCAATCAAATCAAAGAAGAAGATGATGCCAGTGCTGTGTCTGTGCAACAGAAACGCACAAGACTTCCATGTTTGCATAAAATCTCAGAGTAAGGTGTAACCAAGTTTAAACAGCTCTATATTACTGATGAAGCAGTAAAGGAATCTATTTATTTAAACTTGCAGGTGGTTAGACAGAAAACTGGGCTAAATAAAAATGATTTTATTAAGAAGGCAATCACACACCACTTAATTCATTCAAACAGACATGGGTTGATGAGCTAGCTATGAAACGTGATAGTTGTCACATGTACAGTAACATAATGAAACTTATAATCAGCCCTGAGCAACAAAACTATGCCCACCCAACACCCAAAGGCTCATTGGGCTCACAGTGTCTATACGCAAAAATCCAAGCCACACAACGTAGAAAATAGCAAATAGGGCAGAGAAAGCTTTTTGAAGAGCCTGTTAAGAGCTCAACGCATTCTCTAATTATAGATCTCACTTGTTGTCTTTTGAAGAGAACTGTAAATGGGAGCACGCCAAAGTTTCAGATTACTACAAGTCTCATAAAAAATGAGGAAAAACAGCCCATGGCAGACCACTTTACAGGAGTATAAGAGCTTTTTTTACATCCCCTATCATTTCACTTAAGTGTAAGACATAAAGTATTAATGAAGAGTGAGAAGAAAAGGAACACTTCACTTAAAGACCTTACACCAGTAAGAGACCATGTGTCAAATGAGAGGGGAGAGAAATACCCCTGAAAGTGTCAAAAGACCGCCACGTAGAACACATCTGAGGATATAGATAGATAGATAGATAGATAGATAGATAGATAGATAGATAGATAGATAGATAGATAGATAGATAGATAGATAGATAGATAGATAGATAGATAGATATTTCATCATTTTGCCCTCAGTTCATAGTGGGCTCTGTAAGTTTATATGACTGCGAACACAGTCTTGTAGGAGTGTGTGACAGTGTGAACTATCGCATGTTGTGGCCTTTGTTCTTCCACTCACACTCCTTCTGGAATAAGAAAATAAAGCGATGAAGGTCAGTTGGAGAGCAGACTGCCAAATATAGCCGCTGTGTTCATGTGAGGGCCAGACTCTCCAGAACGACAAGCCCAGCTCTGACCATGCCCTGTAATTGAGGAGAAAATAAGGACAGAAATTATATGTTTATTTTTGACAACAATTTTAATCTTCTGTGCTCTCCTTCAGAAAACGAGACGCCCACAAAAAGGCACTGAGATTCTGTCTTACTCGAGACTCAGAGTTGAGTTTTTGACTTTTTTAACCAGTGAACAAAATCTGTCAAATGAACGTGGCCTGTCGTGTAGGGAAGCCTCAGTAGAAGAAATTTAAATTCAATCAAAACTAAGCTACTACTGACATGTATATTTATTCCCCATTTATAACACAGTTATTGTACTGTAAACACCGCAAATATCATTACTTTAACCTTCATTTAGGCCTGCTTACCCACAGATTCCACTCTATTTAAACCCTAATGTTTTTATAATAATAATCTGTAAAAAGCCCTTCATTCACTCTTGGGCTCATGTTATGATCCATAAATGTACAGTTTTGTACAGTTTTTAATTTATGCTCAATTTTCCTTAATTTAACACATTTACATAATGTGTATGAATTTTTATCTTTATATTTTTATGCAATGAAAAGAATCAGCTGAAGAGTTGAGTCTGGCAGGTTTGTGATAATATAATAATTTGGATATAATGGAAACCAATAGAATTAACCTCTTAACAAATAGTAATTTATAGTTTATGTTTTGTGAATCTAAATGGAGTCTAACATGCATAGAGACTGCTCCAGTCAGTGTAAAAGCAGTTTGGGAGCAAACTTGTTTTAAGCTGGCAAACTTAAAACAACTTGAAAAATTTATCCAACAGCCCATTTTTTAACTAACAGTTTTCCTCTGTTAACATAATATTTGAAATACATTTTTTTAGGCAAGACATATTTCTTACATATTTCTGGATTTTCCACTTTTTTCTTAATCGTAATCTTTTATTTCTTCCCCTGTTTCCCACTTTAAGGAAACAGTCTTCTTCTTTTTGGTCTTTTTTTTTAAACTAAGCGTTTTAATTCATTTTATTTGATGTGATAATCTTTTCTTTATTTTATTTAATGACTGGGTCCTTTTCTTCTTCGCATGCCTCTGTAGTTTAACCTCTTTAACCATCACAGTTAATGTCTGAAAAGGCAGTTAAATGCGTTTAAGAATATTGGAAACAGAGAGAGGGTTGAAACCAGAATAATAAAATCTCTGATAGAAACCACAGACTCGGTCAACTCATTTTTTTTTCTTCTTTTTAAATTTATGTGGCAGAGGCTACACGTTCTTTTGTTATTTTGCTCTCTCGGGGAAGAAGCAGAAGAGAAAGCTTAAGTCGTTTCGCACTTTTTATTTGCAGTTTTGCAGTTTAGTGTCTAACACAGCCAGCTTATAACTGAGGGCGTGCGTGAGCGTCTCTATAGACGAGTCCATCCAGATAATTCTCTGAGGGGATGTCAAATGTAGTCGTTTCCTTCAGACTCCACTGGACTAATCCCAGTGGAAAAAATAATGCCAGTGAAATTGAAATAATGTCCACACTGTGATTGATGACTAACCCATTCATGCATTTATATTGAAAAAAAAAAAAAAGATTCGACACTCTCGTTTGGGGAGGTGGGATGTCCTGATTTTAGCCACCAATCTCCGTCCATTTTCCCTCGGCTCTGGGTTTTTATTGCTTCTTAGCGAGTCTTCAAAGAGCCCATAGCCTATAATTAGGGGGCGGGACCCGAGTGCCTCAAAACACTTCCCCGCGTTAGAGCCCAACTTCTTCCAAACTGTCCCGGGACTCTGAGCTGCGCTGCTCCCACTCCCCTCAGCTTCCTAAGGATTTTGTTTCTCAGGGATGGCCGCATCTATTCTGGAGGTAGGGAATGTAATTGTAAGTAGCTTTTCATTTTTCTCCTTCTTCTTAATACAAACTTTTGATGGTGGAATATTTATAAGAAAGTCGTGCAGTTACTAAGGAAGAAACTTCCAGTAGTTTCAGGTCGTCTCATAGGTTATTATACATAGTGAGAGAGAAAAAAATAAGAGTGATAAAAGAGATTTAAATATACTAAAGGCTAAGCTGCTGAAAGTGCCTTGAAATATTTCTATTCACACCGAGCCTATATTTGCACAAATTTGGCGTTTCCTTAAGATGTGATTGCTCATTATCTGGGAACTGTCAGAGGTGCAAGACATGAAGATAACAGGTCCTGTAAGGGCAGCAGGCTAGTTCATCTTAAAGGATGTCACGACTTTTTATTACTTACAAAACAGAGGAAAATCTGCATGAAGAAGGGAGTTCAACCAGAGTGTGTCGTGAGAGAAAGTGAATGAACTGAGAGTGAGTCAGATTTATATCTAAAAGTTAGCAGAATATTTGATTTTTAACCACGAATATTAAAAGTTACATGCTGTAGTTACAGATGTGTCACAGCTGGTTTGATAGTTGACACCTCAGCGCACAGTTTAAACAGAAATACAGGAATATAAGCTGATGTTTTATTAGTTATATCCATGTGTAAACTGTGCATCCAGCAGAAAGTCTCTGAAATGTTCTGCTGTAGTGTTAGGTACTTGCCACGTGGGAACCTAACATATATCAAATTAAATTCTTGTGACATGTTTGAGTCAAATATATAATCTGATGTAATTGGTTCAGTTCAAAAATGGCACATTTTTTGCTTTGTAGATAATAAGATCACGACCGAGAACAATAGCTCGTTGCCATGATGGCAGTTAGATGACCTGGTACACATTTAAATCGTCTGTATGAGGAGAACTGTAAATTCAGGTGGATTTTTGTATTTTTCAAGCAAACATAAATGTTAAATTAATTTAAGCTGGTCGAAAGCAGTTTGGGCAAAACTAAAAGTGAGGGAGTTCCTCCTTTGCTGAGCACAGCTGAAACTTTACAAACACAAACATCCACTGCTTAAAATTGCCGTGACCACTTAGAAAACAGAGAGAGGAGGAAAAGCCAGCGGTGGTTGTCACACATACGTTTTTTATTAGAGTTGACACTGACAGAAGCGGCAGCAGCAAGCAGCCATTTCCTGCAGAAAGTCTAATTTTCTCCCGTGTCTCCTCCTCCCCAGGAAGACGCACGCTATGGCTCCAGTCCTCTGGCTATGTTAACAGCTACCTGCAACAAGTTTGGCAGCACCAGCCCTGTCAGGGATTCAGCTACACCCGGTAAGACTGCCAGCACCTCTCCAGTAAAGAAGCCCTACAACATGACCTCTGACCTTCAGACAGCCAAGAACGGGCGGACCACAGACAGCAGTGGCCTGGCAGACTCCTACACTGGCTCCTTCACTTCAGCTGGAGGAGGAGGAGGTGGCGGGCTGCTTACACCCACTGGAAGTCCCCCTCCTTCAGCCGGAGGCTACACTACAGAATATAACCCTTTCTCTCACTCCTTCCAGACTTCGGTCTCACAGGACCCGTCTCTTTTAGTGTCCAAGGCCCATGCTACAGCCGATTGTCTCACCAGTGTGTATACTTCGCTGGATATGACACACCCCTATGGCTCGTGGTATAAGGCTGGTATCCACCCTGGCATAACTGCTGCTCCAGCTAATGCTACATCTTCCTGGTGGGATGTCCATCCCAACTCCAACTGGCTGTCAGCAACCCAGCCCCAAGCAGATGGAGGTCTGCAGGCCTCCCTGCAGCCTGTGGCACCACAGGCATCCCTTAGCCCACAGCTGCCCAGTTACAGCACCGATTTTACACCACTTAACCCAGCTCCTTACCCCTCCGTGGGACTGGGCTCCTCCTCACATCTCCTCCAACCTTCCCAGCACATGCTGCCCCAGGACATGTACAAGCCCAAACCTGTGCCAAGTGCAGGGCTAATTGAGAATCCCATGGGCCTAAAGCCTGCTAGGGGATCAGGGGGCTACAGCGGAGGGGCTACACCCACCCGGTCTTCATGCGACTGCCCCAACTGCCAGGAGCTGGAGAGGCTGGGAGCCTCTGCTGCATCCCTGAGGAAGAAACCAGTGCACAGCTGCCACATCCCGGGCTGTGGGAAAGTCTACGGCAAGGCCTCCCACCTGAAAGCCCACCTGCGCTGGCACACCGGCGAACGGCCCTTTGTTTGCAACTGGCTGTTCTGCGGGAAACGTTTCACCCGCTCTGATGAACTGGAGAGGCATGTGCGCACCCACACGCGGGAGAAGAAGTTCACCTGTCTACTGTGCAACAAGCGTTTCACACGCAGCGACCACCTCTCAAAGCATCAGAAGACCCACGCAGATTCTGCAATGCAGGGCAAAGCTGTAGCTGTGGAGGGAGACGCAGATTCTCGGAGCGAAGAGACCACAGAGCTCAACTCCAGCGCTGTACCTACCAATCCTGTCGCTGACCAAATCACCAACGGAGATGAGAAGACTGGCACGCCTAACGGGGTGGAGAACAGCAGTGGCTTGTTGGAGATCTGACTTTATGAAGTCTTGAAATTTTAGAGGTGTTTTCTTTTCTTCTTTTTTTTTTTAAAATAGGAAAAAAACTCACCTTACAAACACAAAACTGTATTTTATTTCAAGACATACAAAGGAGACAGTGTTTGAAAAGACTTGATATGATACAGGACTGATAAAGGTAGAAATCACTTCTGGACCACACACACACACACAAGCATAAATATGACCAAGCCTGCAAACATATAGCGATCCTCAAATGTATGCAGACACACATGCACAAATATGAGCGACCGAGACATAAATGAACACAATATGCACATGTGAACAGGAATAACTATGAGCAAATGTGCAAACATCCATAATGCATGCATGCAGGGGGATACACAAAAGTGCGTCTGCTCGGAAACACATACAAGTAAACATGCTCGTGCACAAATTTTGTAGCCTACACACATTTTCTGCCTTTCAAATGAGACAAACCACTGGGGAAATTTAATCTGCAAAAGCAGAAGGAAAAGAGCTCTGAAGCCGCAAAAGGAAAGTAGTTTTAAAACGAGACTTATGGTCAGGATGATGGAGTCGATGAAGCATTGCATGCCTAGAGAAAAATCTGATTTACAGCTGTACTTTGATACTTATTCATTATTCTTGAAACAATCAATGGACAATCTACACTTACAGCTTTTTGTTGCCAAAGACACTCTGTTGTACAAGGTATTGCATTTCGCCTTTGTTTGCTGTTTGCTTCTTACCATGTCTAATTTAATTTCATATTTACTTTAATAATCTAATTTATGTCTTAAATTATACACATGAAAGATTATCTTGCACCTGCAGGAAATACCTGAAGAAAAAAAAGAATGCAAGATGGTTGAAGCCGGCCAAAAAGAAAATGAAATACATTAAATTAAGACTGTTTTTCTTATTTATTAGCTATAAGGAAGAGTTTGGGGGTTGTTTTAAAAGTTTTATTTATAAACCTTGAAGTTAAATGTGCGTGTAAACTAATTCTTATATAATCTTTTAATTGTGAAGTCTTCCATACCTGGCAAAATAATGATCAATAAGGGCTTTCTTCCTTGTTTGTGCATACTATATATTGACAACAGTATATAGATATGTATATAGGTGTGTTATTTTTTTATGCATTTTCTATGTTTTGTATAACTTTCCACAAGAAATGATGTCTAGAACGCTTTGGTTACAACAACAAAGAACGTAAAGTAAAAGCTTAATTTTTTTTGATTATTAATTTTGTTATTTAGGCAGAACTGAAGTCCTGGTGTTTGCTGACTTGTTGTGAAATGAGTGTAAAAGATACTGTAAATAGCGATGAAGCATGGTACACATGTTGTAAGGTTTATGGTGTGGAATAATGACAATTTTGGTGCTTTTAAGAGTAAAAAAAAATTTGAAAGAGAATTTTTTTGTGTTGTTCCTACACAAAATCCTTCAGAGAGGAAGCTTTAACATGAAGACGGAAATAATGAGAAGCAATTCTTCCATGAGCCTTCACTTTATCATTTTATCACACTTTATCCCCTTCTCTCGCCTCACTTCACATCATTCTTTTCATATCTTACTGTATTTCCACCTCAGCCTGGCTAACCAAATACTTTCATTATCTTTTGCAGCACAAACAAAGCTGTTCACTGAATTGGAGTCTTAACTCCACACAATGACCCCCTTTCAGAGATCCACTGTAGTTACACTCAAGACAATTACTCCACTCTCCAGCTCGAGAGGGGTAATTACTGAGAGCGATGCTCCAGGAGAGTCAGGAGAGAGGAGAAGAGGGGATTAGGACAGGGGAGCTGTGGTTGTATTGTTTATCCAGGGAGGCGGTCAAACAAAGAACCCCAATTAAGGAAGGATGCGGGACGAAAGACACGATGTGGAGATACAGACGGTGAGAAGAGGCCGAGCCGATCACCAAGCATCTTTTAAAACGCCTCTCTTTTTCTCTGCCACTTTTCCTGGGTTTGAGGAAGAGTTAAAGTCCCAACAAGTGGCACTTGTTTGTCCTTCTCACCACTTTCTTGTCAGGTTACTCAGGCTTTTCCAGACTAATAAAAATACTTTAGGAGGGCGGATTTCCCGCTGTGTTTTAAAAGAGAGATAGCCTCAGGATAGACCAAATGAGGCCCCAGATATGTGCACCAGTAGCAGTGCCAGACAACAATGATTTAAGGAGCTAATCTTTATCATAATTAAGCATATTTCCAACAAGATATAGCAAGGCAGGCAAGCACACATGACAAATTTAGAGATATGGTCAAGTTTCATGGAAAATCTCAATTCGTAAACAATTACAACACATTAAACTAGAACAGGAAACAAAACACTGGCTTCATAAAAGCAAAGACTTTCATGACAGAAGTGAAGAGGAGACCTGCGCTGTTTGAACCCCCCTGAATCTACTGACTCTACTATTGTAACATTTACACTTCCCAGGCTGCATGGTTCCAATTTAGGGCTTCTAATGAGCTGTAGTTGAGGTCAATTTATATAAAACGTCCCGGGGCCGACTCTGTCATCAAGGGCCGACATGTTTATGGTGGTCTGAAGTGGGCACACGGTCGAGTCCACAACATAAAAGGCAAACATGGGGAATGAGGTATGGGTAGGGTGTGTCAGGCCAGCGAGAGAGGGTGGGGGTTAAGAAGACGGTCAGTGGCTTTTAAAACCTCTGCTACTACTGGTATTTTCTGCCTTTTTAAAATACACTGCCTTTGCAGTGGTGGTGGTATACTGTAGCCTTAACTTTATTTTTACTTCTTTTATTTAGAAAGCCAGGAAACATTAAGTGTTTCTTCAAGTAACGGCGTAAAAAGAAAATATACATGCAGTGACACATAGAGGCAAAAAGCAGAAGCTGGGACAATCTGTTCCATATGGTTTGCCCACAAGTGCCCATTTGCTCCATTTACAAAATCAAAAGCAGACTTAATAAGACTAAAAAGGTTATTCCAGAGGATCCTAGACACACCTGCTTAAGCCATCGTGCAACTAATTTCCGATCTAACAAAAACAAAGAAGCAATTTTAGAATATTTCCTCGCCCGGTGTTTTGTTAAGCGTTGACGACTCGATGAGTTACGCAAACTCAAGCTTAATGAATTACTCCGGGGAGGGGATCAGATTCCAGTTCATTAGAATGAAAGCCCTCATCGTGATGTGTTGAACAAAATGCTAATTAACCTCTTTTCCTGCTATTATCCGGTCCTAACTGATTAGTCACATAAAACAATGGGCTGTGTTCTGATATAGCCACAGGCACAAGTACCCCTACCTCTACCTGCCCGCATGTGCAGGCGGGGGTTTGTGAGAGGCAGGACAAACGCGCAGGTGTCTGCAGGTGTGCCTGGGTCTCTGTGGCGAACAGTGGGCTGAAATGGGAAAGAATGTCAGCATGCCCAGAGGCTCAACAGCCAGGCCGCAAGTAACGACAAGATAAGGCTTTAGTGGCAAAGTGGAAAAGTAAAGTGACCTGAGTGAACCATAGCACGACCCGAAGAGCAAAAGAGGTCAGGCTAAACGAAACAAAGGTAAAGGAGAAAGACATTACAGGTAACAGAGGGCAAGAGGTAAAAAGGTCAAGCATGCTTTGCTGATGATTTGTTTTATCTTTTTTAGCAATGCTTTACGTGGCTGAAGCGGAAACTGCACTATGAAAAAGTTCAAAGTACAAAAGATGTCTCTCAGTGATTAAGCATCTTTGTGGATTTTGCTTTATTTGCGCAGTAAATTCCACTCAATCCCAATCCTACTGCATTACTTCCTAAATCTCCTCTCTGTGCTACACTCACCGTAACACTAGCGATCGAGGTTTGGCCGACCTTGGTGTTAATGAATCAAGTATAAGCCGTGCGCCTCACACCATCAAACTTGTAATGCTTCTCTTATTTCCAATGCTAATCTTACAATATTAAAGCTTTTTCCCCTAGTCTGTGAAGTTCCTTTAAAGTTTAAAAAGAAGTGCTCCCTCACTGCCCAACGCACCAAATGCACCACTAAATGAGGCCATTTTGTTTATAGGAACTGCGGGAGGGTTGTGGGTGACTCTGTGCCCCTTTAAAAAGATAATATGCTTCCCATTTAATGGCCTCCGGATGACAAATTGCTTCCAGGGGAAAATTAGGTTAAGAAAATTGCATGTGTGACACGTAAAGACATATCTGCTCAACTTAGGATGTTTGGCATCCATAAGTCAAATATGCGCAGTAATAGGTGCAGTTGATATTCTTTGAAGAAAAACACACACACACACACACATTTGCTCACAGGCTTTGAATGAGGCGCACACGTTGGCTGTTTGTCAATAATCACGTACGCCCAATCCTGACTGTCTTCGCGTGCAAATCACAGCTTTAACAGAATCTATCACGAGAACATATACAGCAAAGCACGGTTTACCCCATTTTTGCCATGATGGAAAGTTTCTTTCTTTCAAGACAAGCAGGCCTATATCTCTTGGAGCTGGTTGGAAAACCACTCAGAAAATTGATGGCCCATTATAACCTAATACCGTTACAAATATCTAGAGCACCATTAAAGTGTTCTTTCCTTTTGAAAATGCTTACTATCTTGACGGTATTCTGACTGACACAGAGCCCAAACCATCCTTGTTTACTTTTTTTAAGTCAAGCCACTAAATACTTCCTTGGAACATTTAAAGTGAAGGGATTTAAGAGAGACAGTGCAGAGAAGGGGTGGCGGAGGTGTAAAAACCCACAGCTCTCAGGAGAAAAGGTAGAGAAAACAGAGTCGGGGAGAACCGCCACTGAAAGAACAGCAGTAAGTGAGAAAAAGAACGGAGTCGAATAGTAAATGAATCTGGATGCGAATCAACAGAATGAGGAAACCGAAGAAGGAAAAAACAGTCAGGGAGGAAGGAGGGAGAAGAGAGAGAGACAGAGAATCGAAACGCAGAAGGAGAACGGAGCGATTTGGGTTGGAAGTGGGAGCTGGGAGCCAGGGTTGGCAGGGTTTGGTGGAGGAGTGTGGTGGTTCAGAAGTCCTCCAGCGCGAGGCGCCAGTGTGTCCGGCGGGGGCCCTGACCATGAGCTGCCTCACCCCCCCAGAGCCACGGCCACAAACCCCCTCTCCCCCTTCACCACCACCACCACCGCCACCCATCCAACCCAAAACCCACTGGCAGGCAGCGCTTCACTGAAGCTGCTGCTGCTGCTGCATGTTTATTTAATATTCTGAAGAAATTGAAATATCTTTGCGGGTTAACACACATACATACACAATTACATATCACTCACTCGCACATACGTACAAGCGCGCATACATTCACACACATTACCACCACAATATATAAATAAATAAAGTCGAGTAATAACGTTCTCTTGATCTGTGGCCAAGAGCGGAGTCGGAGAAAATCTTTTTCAAATGGTGTTTTCAGAAGCGCAGAGGGAGGAGCGTGAATGTCTGACACTGCGTGTTGCCTGAGCATGTCAGTCTCAGTCTGGTTCCATCAGAGAAAGAGAGAACATTCACAGCAAAAGATACTCCCAGTGTGACAGAAACACAGAAATTTCACCAAAGCCGAAGGTGCGACTGTGCTGATATATTCAAATGACAGCTAGTGGATCGTGTAGATTCAGTGAGAAAGAAAAAAGAAATCACAGGTTGGGCAATTTAGCCACAGAGTGTGTGGTCCGTGAATGGGAGCATGTATATGAGGTGTTTGAGAAGTGTTAAATGAACAAATGTGCATGCCAGCTTTTTTTTTCTGTGTGCGTGAGTGAATGTATGCACGCACGCACATCCATAATGAGTGTGCGATCATTACAAAGCAATTCCTTCAGACAGAAATCCCTTAAACAGCCTTGGTTTTGGTCTTCATGCTATCCCCCTTCTGTCTCCTCTCTCCTCAACAGCCACCAACCACTGCTGCTGCCAAAAATAACACAGGAGCGCCACTCGAACCCGCGCCTCACCACAGCGCAGCCTGGCCGCAAGAGAAGGATCAAAACACACACAAAAAAGGAAACACATCATATTGTGGAAGGAGGGAAAAAGAGCAGCTCGAGGCTTCAAGATATCTACTGATGATTTTGGCAAGCAAAGAACCACACATACTAATGCACCAGGCCAAGGCAGGGAAAAGGAAAGTGTGTTTGTGGATGTGCGCATACAATTTGGATGAAGTATACTGTAACTGCTAAGAGATGGCATTCATCGCTGATCTCATTCAGTCAAACATTTAACCACAAGCTCAATAAAAACGCTTACATTATCACATTATAGGTCAATAAATTGGAGCCTTCAGCTGATAAATAAAGTCTCGGAGAATAAGACAAATTAACGCTGAAAGTATGAGTAATGAGGAGGAGGGGTGCACTCCGGTCACAGATACTCAGGTCAGTGATAAATCACGCTGCTCGGATTGTAGGTTTAGGAGTTCAAATGGGAGGCAGCTCTACTCATTGTCATGGCCAGTTCACTTTGTGTTGCGTTTGGCAAAGCGGGCTTATCCACACTGACACGCTGATGCCAGTGGACGAAGTTTTCAGAGCTCGGTTCGACAGTGGCCAGCAGGGCTTTGCAAGCGCACCATCATGGGATTAATTGTTGATCCCCGGAATTAAAGATAATTCATGGAAAGGTGGAAAATGCTAATAAAATGAAACATTTTACGAAAGCGCTGCTACATAATTTGGAAAGGAGACTCTGACGTTGTGGGTTCAGATGATTTCTGGGGTCTGCACGGTTCCTTTGGCTATTTATGAAGACACATCTTTCCAAACCAAGCAGGGAAAAAGATCCCAAATTAAAAGAGCTGCCTGACTGTAATATCATTGTAAAAACATTTACTTGGGTAAATTATTTTTCATTGTAATTGTTTAAAATAAATTAAAAGTGCTGAAAATGTTTATTTTGAAAGTTTATAACCTTTTTATTCCATGGAGAGGTTTAACTCTGAATGTTTTCAGAATAAACACTTTGGGGCATATCTGATTTCGAAACCTTATTTTCAGCTTTAGGGTGGTCAGTCCACTACACGAAAGGAATTTCTCGTGTTGCCACGTTGGTCTGTAGTGGATATGACAGGTGCTGGACATCCCAGGGACCCGACAGGGAGGGCTGTCAGCAGGGGAAATCTATAGCTAACTGTCGCCCTCTTCTGGTTACATTTAGGAACACCACACCATTCCCAGTAAAACTTATCAAAATCTGTAGCCTATAATTGGGCACATACACAGTTTACCTACCTCATGCAAAACATATACAACTGTAGAAATTACTGTAAAAAAATCAACTGTAAGGCCATTTTTTATTTACAGCCTAAACAAATAACTTAAAAGTTAAGTAACAAATGTAATTCAACGTCATGCAGGACTTCTCTATTTTCTTATCAATCTGTTTTTAAATCCTCAGTGGCCTGAGGTGGAAGATTGGCTACCGTGAAAGCGATCATTTACCAAAAAATGTGGACCATGTTCACGGTTTGGAGATGATGGCTCTCACAAAAGACAGCAGGCAGAGCTGAAGATGCTGAGATTTGAGCTGGAGATGAAGCTGCCAAGCTGGGGGAAAGATGAAGACCACTGAGAAGATCCATAGATGCAGCGAAAAAGGACATGTAGTAGGGTGGTGTGACAGAAGACGATGCTACAGCAGATGGTGTGTTTAGCGCTGTAGGTGGCCTACAGGGAACAGCCGAAAGAAGAATGTCTGAATCTTTTACCTCTCTAATGTGCATAAATACTTGGATTGACGCCTGTTGTTTACTTCTGTCTGTACCATCCATAGAAAGACATGTTTCGTGAAATCTCAACGTTAAATGTGCCAAAACAGATGTTTCGCAGTGAGCCGATGACGTCATATCACCGCGCCAGAGGACTCCACTATTGTAGTCTGTCGGGGCGGCAGTGACGGGGGGGCTTCGCTTTATGCCGTCGCCTCATCATCTGTAAGGGGGAACAATAAACAGCGTCTGATGAAAGCAAGTGTCTGTTTTGGTGGGGGGGATCTGCCATCCGAAACCGACCGGCTCTGTCTGCGTGAAATAGGGAATGAACGACGAGACAGCATCGGACAGCTGGAAGAGAAACTCCGGGTGCTCCAGGTAAAGCTAAGCTAACAGCTCCCCCGGTCAGACCACCACACTCCTCCTCCAGTAACAAACAAGACGGGAAGGCTGGCTTTTAGTAGGGTTTCAGAAACAGCTGTAAACACGAGCTGCTAGCATTTTTTTCCTGACAGCTGCATGTTGCAAAACTGTGACGCCAGAATGACGGCATCGGGGCTGCTGCAGACTTTGGTGACATTCGTGGTGTTTTACTCAGTTTCCACACGGTGTTCAGACTCTCCGATAATAAAGTGGCTACACTCACACTGAAAACTTTTGTAAGCTTCCCCTTTCCCATAGAAAGTGACTATTAATGAATAATTAGATCAGCGACGGCTGTATTGATCTACAGCACGTGCATTAAACAGGAAATCTCCACTAAAAGGTTTTTTTGTTTGTTTTTTTGGTCTAAGTCTATCCATGTTTGAGGACCTGAGCTCCATAGAGCTTATCTAGTTGTAACACTGAATTATTCATTATTAAAGCACATTACTGTGGACAGTTTGCACTTGAAGGCTTGAGAAAGAAATGTCTGTGTAGGTTCTCAGTCGTCCAGGTCATCGTAATCTAAGGACCTTGGAAAGAAAAGGGACTGGACTTCTTTGAGTTTCTTGAAGATGTTTTACCTCTCATCTGAGAAGCTACGTCAGTTCTAAGACCAAATGCTGGAAAGTCCTAGATTGTAAGCAACTGTTGATCATGTGCCTCATCACATGGGCCAAGATGTGAAACAGGCTGTTGATCATTATCAGCAGAGGTTTCGGGTGAACCCATTGTGAGACATTGCTTCACCCTATCATGTGAGTTACATGGGAAGAGATCGCAAAACTACACTATAGGTGGCAGAGAGTTCAAAAATGGTGCTTCAAATAGATGGCTTCTTTCACTCCTCTTTCAAACTGTCTTCTTTGACCAAAATGTGAATATTGACATCCTTGAAAGAGTGACCTTTGACCTTTAGATGCAGACGTACAGCTGAGTCTTGTCTTGTCGAGGTGGCTCTTCTGTGTTGTGCCGTGCATTTATGAAGTGGCTGTTTGGTTTCTCCAGTGAGAATGAAGCACAACTTTGCACAGATGTTTTATGATCATTTTTGCAGCCATATATTTTTATACAGATCAGACTTTGAAATCATTGCATTTTTCTTCTTTTTACTTCATTTTTTTTATTCTACTCTTCTGTCAACATTATTTGATATTTCTGTCAAGTTTCAGGGGAATTAAAATCTCCTTTAATTGGTGAATATAAGCATAGATATATGTAACTGTAATTGTTTCTGTAACTCTAATTTGAAGACAGAGAATTCAAAATATATAGAAAAAGTATCAAAAATATAATTCCCCATAATATTTAGTGAGATTTTTACTCTCCTAATAGTTTTTGTTTTAATTTTTTAATGGAATAAAAAACTAGAGTGATTAAAAAATAAAATAAATATAGATATAAAAATGAAAATAAAATAAATAAGAAATAACAAAGTAAAACTATGAAGTTACACACAGTATATTAAACCCTATATACAATTATTTTTCTTGTTTGCATGAAAAGGTGTTTCTGGAGAGTCTGTCTCATGCGAGGTTTTTCTCTTATGTAGTATTGAGCAAATGCTGGCTGTGAATCCCGGAAAGACGCCCATCAGTCTGCTGCAGGAGTATGGAACGCGGATAGGCAAGACCCCAGTGTATGACCTGCTGAAGGCCGAGGGACAGGCCCACCAGCCCAACTTCACGTTCCGCGTCTCCGTCGGAGAGATCAGCTGCACCGGCCAGGGGCCCAGCAAGAAGGCAGCCAAGCACAAAGCAGCTGAGGCTGCTCTGAAGATGCTAAAGGGAGGCCTCGGAGGTCCTGCTGGAGTTGGTATTGGAGTAGACGGGTTTATTGGGGTTGATGTGTCTACTGATGCAGATGGGTCAGTTTTTCTGTTTAATTTTTATTTATTTTCTTATAAAACAACCTCATTACAGTTAAAATTATTTAAAAATGTTTATCCATCCAGCTTAGTCTGCTTTAAACATCTAATAAGCAGGCCAGCCTGAATGTTATGAAGAGCATTTCAACACTTAACAAGAGTAAGATAGAGCGTTGTGTGGTTTCATTGTTTCCTTTTTTGTTTCTTTCTCAACCTCTGTGTAGTGCCCAGTCAGAGATGAAGACCACAGGCACTTCACAGCAGTCTGAATGCAACCCTGTAGGGGCTCTGCAGGTAAACGCAGACAGCTACCAAGGTTTCATTTTGCTCTCATTATTTCTGCGGCTTATAAATTTTCCAACTTTTGGTTGTTTTTTTTTACTTTGTTCTGTCAGGAGCTGGTGGTGCAGAAAGGATGGCGTTTGCCAGAGTACACGGTCACTCAAGAGTCTGGTCCAGCACATCGCAAAGAGTTCACCATGACCTGCAGAGTGGAGAGATTTGTAGAAATCGGTACGTTGCTTTGTTTCAATCTCTCAGCCTGCGTGCACGTGTGTATGTGTGTACCATGCTTACATATCTTTGTGGGGACAAAATGCCTGACCCACGAGTTTCATTTTTGAGACTCAAAATGTGGTTTTAGTGTCAGGGTTACAGTTAGGGTTAGGCATTCAATTTTAATGGTTAAGGTAAGCTGCTAGGAAAAGCATTGTGTCAATTAGATGTCCCCACAAAGACATGAAAACACAATTTTGTGTGTGGGTGTGTGTGTGTTCACTAATGAAATATTATTGATAGAAAACAGCTAAATAAAACTGAGCAAAATCATATATCTTTTGTTGCACCTTTCACACTGGTCAACTAAGTTGTGACTTTCCTTGACTTACTCTCTTAAAGCATGAAAACTTAAGAGATATCAAGCACATCCTTTGGTTTCTGATGCAATCTCCTCTTCCTCTCCAGGAAGTGGTACATCTAAGAAGCTAGCCAAGAGAAACGCAGCAGCTAAGATGTTGTCACGCATACATGATGTCCCCGTAGATATGAGGACCAGCAATGATCCTGACGCCGAAGATGATACATTTACTATGGTGGGAATCAAACGCTGTTACACTGACTGACAAATGTTCATTAAGCATCATTAGAGGAATTACAGTTTAGTTCACGTCTACGTAGTAACAAAATATTTTTGTAAATTTCATTTTTCTGTATTTCCTGAAGCATTATTAATTTAGCATAATCTCTGATTCATATGCTCTGTTGTTACTCTTCTGTCTCATGGTTATGGCACGTAATGACATTGTTCATTAATTCCTGCATGCACAGAACATGGGCAGCAGAGTGGAGTCGGGTAAAAGTAAAGGCTTCAGCTGCACGTGGGATTCTCTGCGTAACTCTGCCGGTGAGAAGATCCTCCAACTCCGCAGCCACCCTCTGGGCATGCCCTCTGATTCCAACTTCTGCTCTTTGCTGAGTGAACTGTCTCTGGAGCAGCGCTTTGATGTCAGCTACCTGGACCTTGGTGAGTTCACAGACCGTACCTGTCACACTTCTCTCTTGCGTTCTTGCATTCTCGTTAAAAGGAGGATGGTATACAAAGCGTAAAGAGCCGCTGCTGATGCGCCTGCTGACAGGAAGAGCTGCATTTTTGTTAGTATCTGTTAAATATGGTAATTCAGTGGAGTTTTCACTGCGCTGCTTAAGATCAAACCTGTTAGGTTGTGAAAGCCTCTTACTGTTTCACATCTGGTTTGCACCATCTGCACGCACTTGCAGAGGATACAGGGTAGATTTTGATGTCATGCCCATAAAAAAAAGGCAAGCTGTGTTGTGGTCGTTATTACTGTCACCAGATATTGAGGAAGTAGCCTGCAGCTGCTTGTTATCTTGGTTTTATGTAGAACCCTTTTTTTAATGTGGACAGTTTCAATTCGATTCAATTTTATTTATATAGCGCCAAATCACAAGGCGCTTAAAGCTCTTCACCGAAACAACAGTTTAACGTAGCAGATTTACATTAATGAATCGAATTATTGGCATTTGTTTGTTATCTCTGCTCGATTTATTTGTGTAATTAACACACATTTTCTTTCTTTTTTTTAGTATTAAAACCTGTCACGGTCATTATTTTATCTTCTGCAAACTATATGATCTATGAAATCGTGACAAAAGTGTTAGTTTTTCTTAAAGTACGCAGTAGATGAGGGTAGTTATTACTATATTCTTATATATGTTTTAGTTACAGTAGTTTTGATCATATTATTATTATGCCTGTATATAATAACGGTACATTGAATTAGATGTACAGTATTAATAACAATGTTAACTGTCAAATCTTTCATTCTGAAGTACACCACACATATGTTATGATATTATTTAAAAAGTAGCAGCAATCCTGTAAATATCTATTTTATAATAAAAATGAAACTCGTGATTTTGTATTTTGTTCCTTCTGTTCTCAGAGGAGCGCAGTCTCAGCGGCCTGTGCCAGTGTCTCGTGGAGCTCTCCACGCAGCCAATCACCGTGTGTCACGGCTTCGCCCCAAACATAGATGGTGCCCGAGCCAACGCAGCCCACAATGCACTGCAGTACCTCAAAATCATGGCAGGAGGGAAATGACGAGCGTGTCAGCCCCCCTCCCTCACAGACTTGAACTCACCACTACAAAATGCCATCATAAATTTCTACTTTGGATGACGGAGGCACTTTTGTGATGAACTCAAATAACATGAATTACCTCAAATTTAGAAATGAAGACTCTTTATGCCCCGAGATTTTTTAAAAGTCCTATTGATGATGCCAATGAAGATTTAGTTGCCCCCCCCCAAAAAAATCACTTGACATTTACAATATTTATCACTAATTATGTATTTTTACTTTTTTATATCACCCTAGTTGTTTTCATCTCAATTTATAAATGGTGCTATCGTGGTAAACTATACGTTGCAAATAACTTGAGATAAAATTCTGATGCCGTGAAATGACCAGGGCGTGAAAGGGGTCTGAAGAAAATGGAGTGGAGTCATCCGTTCACTGCTGCTTTGTTAAATCCCTGTTTTCATGCACGGACCTAAAAGAGCCCAGACTTGAAGAAAAATTAAGAAAAAGAGACTGCTGAGTTATTGTCATAGGACAATCATCTTGAAGATTAACCATTTTACACACAGGTGTTCAAAAATGTTGGTTTTAGTATGAAAATAGCCCCCCTGTCACATGCTAGTTCTTTGTTTGGGTCTGTTAGATTAGGTTTATATGATTTAATGTTTAATAAACACATTATTTGTGGCTACACCTTTTGTTGCCCTCTCTCTGAAACAGTCCACTTATATTATTGTGCGGCCCCCCCACCCCTCCCCCATATGTTCTAATTGGTCAGTTGAACTGACACAGTGGTATCTGAAATCCCAGTGTCTTGATAATGTTTTTAATGTTCTGGGCTTTTTAAGGTAACTTTGATGTTAAATCAGGGAGTTGAAAATGGTTTTATTTAATGAAATGTTTCACATTGCTGTTTCCATGGAAATAAAAGCATGTCACTGGGTCTTCAGAGGAGTAAAATAGTTTTACTGTAAGATTCAGCAAAGGCAGCTTCCCATTACTCACGATGTGTCAAACTAGCCTCCATGCTGGCTTTACATCAGTCCGTTACGCAGTGACATAAATTAGTCTATTATGTTTCAGAACGACTACTTTTGCCGTGTAAGCAAACCTTTTTTTTAACTTTCCAAACAAACAAAGCTAAGCAACCCCCAAAACACTGTTAGAGGCTCTTACATTTAAAACCCCCAAATTAAAGCTGACTGTCTGCTGCGCTGTGCTCTGAATGTTTGGCTATGTTTTCTAAAGAACATTAATATTTTGGAAACTCCGTTATGAATTGCCCTCACGTAGTTTCATGATGTGTCACAGTCTAATTTCTTTTCTTTCTCACACTTTACGTTAAGTTTGCAAATTCATTTCTGTTGCGATAAAGACACAGCTATGTGTTGGCAGAAAAAGGAAGCGGTACAGTGAGTTTTATAATAAATGTTTGTTCTTCTCAACATTAAACTCACTCTCGTGTGTTAAGCTTTCAATATCACACACCAGACAAAGCCATCATGTCATGTGGACTTCCAAAAGTATTAAAACAATCCCCTTGTTTTTCTGTTGATGTGACTGATAAGTTTCCACATAAAAGCTGATGACTGGCTTCCAGAGTATTCAGTGTAACTGCCTGTTGTGTCACTTCACCTTGCCTTACTGTAGCTGTTAGTTGGTAAAATGCTGTGAAGTCATTTAATAAAATTATTTTTTGCACTACTAAAGAAAACGTCTGTCGCTCAATGCAGGATGGACACATTTGTGTAGTTTTATTCACACTGACATTGAGTTCAAGGTGCATGAAACTGATGGTGATGCTGACATTAAACTTGTGATGCTCCTCTGCTGTGATACAAAAACAATAAATGGAAGTAAAACGTTAGCTCCACAGGAATAATCTTTGAAATGCAGCCTTTCACCTGTATTATGACTAGATTGCCATTTAAATAAAAGATTTTCCACTGCCTACTTATTAAGAATACAATAATCTTTGTTAAATATGAGCACAATGGAAAAACGTAATACTTTGTTCAAAAATATTCTCACTGAAAAAAACCTTTAAAATCGTGACATGAGCAAGTCTTACAGTACGATGATTTTATTTTGATAGGAAGTCCTCGGCAGAGTTTCACAAACTCAGGCACTGCCGTACATGCTGTTTGCATGAGCTTTCTGTCATCTGCTGTGTCTGTCTGATGAGGGGCTGACTTCTTCGTCTGCGTAGCCGCTGCTGTCCGACTGCATACTGTCACCGCGGACCACTTCACCTATACGAGGGAGCAAACACAGATATGTTCTCCAAACTCTGGGAAGTGCAGCACAAGTGCAGCAGCACACTGACCTACATAGGCACAGAAACACACACCTGCAGAGCTACTTGTGTACACATCTGTCAAGCTCTCATGTGATGCTGAATTCATATTCATGCTCAAACATTCACACACCAGCCACTTTAGCAGGTACGACCAGTCATTAACACATTTATCTAATTGACTAATCACATGGCTGCAAGTCAGGCATGTTCATGTTCAGACATGATCAAGGTGACCTAGTGAAGTTCACACTGAGAATCACAATGGCCAAGAAAGGTGATTTAGATTAAGTGATATGAAGCGTAGCGTGGTTGTTGGTGCCAGATGGGCTGCTCTTTGCATTTCTAAGGTTTACAGAGAATGGTGCAAAAAAAGAGACAATAACCAGTGAGCAGCAATTATGTGGGTGAAAAATTCCTTGTGGATGTCAGAGGAGAATGGCCTTGCAGAAGAGCATCTCTGAACACACAACACATCGGACATTGAAGCATTGAACCTTCCTATGGTGTGGTCAGATTCTGATGTAAACAACATGAAAGCACGGATCCATCCTGCCTTGCATCAGTGGTTTAGACCTGTGGTGGTGTAATGGTGTGGGTGATACTTTCTTGGCACACTTTGGCCCCCTTAGTATGAACTAAGCATTGTTTGCTCCTGACAATCCTTTTATAACTCCAACGTACCCATCTACTGATGGCTGCTTCCACCACCACGTCACAAAGCTCAAATCACTGTGGGTTCGCTGTACTGAAATGACCTCCACACACACCCGATCTCAGTGCAACACAGCATTTTGGGATGTGCTTGAATGGGAGATTCCCATCACAGAAGTGCGCAGTACTGTCATTTCAATATAGAAAGTCTGAGGCAGGCTTTCAGCACCTTACTGAATCTGTGAAGAATTACGGCAGTTCTCAAGACAAAAAGGGGTCCAACCCAGCACGAGTAGTGTATATTTTTATACCTGGGTTTGCCTGAATTACTCAGTTCCTCATTTGACCTCAATACAAGACCTCCAGTAAGCTCAAAGTTTATTCACATGTAGCTGAGCAGTGTTACATGGCAACACCCTTTGACTTCACACATTTTAACTGTTATAACTGTGTGCATCTTTTTTTTTTTCTGTCAGCGAGTTTATGACCACTGCTAACTGCAAACAGCTATTTTAAAACTGTGACAAGTCAAATTCCCATAAACTGTGTTCACAAAATAAAAGTCAAGTTCCTCAAATGAGATGTGAGCACACAGGGTACCTTTGTATGGATGTTTTTTTGAAAATGGTGAGGTTGTAGTTCTTGGAGTTTCTGACTGTCCCAAGTCTTCCTCTCCTGCACTATGCACCTAAAAAGACAAGGGGAATGCCTGCTTAGTAACTGTTTAAAAATAATTTCATGAACAATTACACACAGCAAGAGCCGAAGAAGTCATTGCATCATAGATGTCTATCACTATACAGTGTTTGAAGCCAAATATAAGTGAATATAAGAGCCTCTTTTGTATCATTTGGTTAGGTTTTCAATACTTCTGATAAATAATATTGTTATTTGGCCTGTTTTTCTTTACATAACAAACAATAATCAATGATCAAAATCCTTTTGAAAGAGAAACAATGTAAGCACAAGACATATTCCTAATGCAGGCTGTATTCTGGGTCAAAGTGAGCAACACAAAACACCCACGTATTATGAATCATAAATGGTTCATCGCCAATACCAAACATTATCAGAGGAAAGAACATATGGAATATTTGAAGGTGAGATTGCTTTTGAGTAATAATTTGATCATTTTGTTATATCCATTTATACCATTTTCATCATGATGATTATGATGACTTGAGCCTGTTTGGAAAATGTTTACTGAATCAGTTTGTGACGTACTCAGTTTGCTTTTGTTTAATGAAAGTCAGCCAAGCATTGTTAAACTCTTTTCAAATGGTAGTGCTGAGATAACAAGCAACATGAAGCCTATTGTAAAACTACTGTACCTCTTCCAGCTCAAAGGAATTAACCTGCTGAAGGTTACTGGAGAGCTTGCCCAGGCTCTGGTGCATCAGAGGATTGAGAAACTGCCCTTGCTTCTCTGAAGGAGACTTTTTCTCACCATAGAAACCGTGCGAAGCATGACTAGAATCTGATGTTTTCGAAGAAGAGGATGGCACATCATCGCCTTCCCAGCCAGTCACAGTTATGCAGTAATGAGTGTAGCTACCACTGGGTTCCGAGACAGGAAGTGATCTAGATGCGTCCCCCCGCGTGGCCTCACCTGAAGAGGCAACATCGTCTGTGTGTGAATTCAGGTTAGACTTTGTCACGGAGGCTTGTAGACTGAATTTGTGTGATACAGAACAGGATTTATCTGTGCTTTCTCTCTCTGGGGGAGTCAAACTTTCCGGACTGTGTGTCCTTTGACTGCAAAAAGGTGCCCGGTGAACACTCTCGACTATCTGGGGGCAAATTAAATCGTATGTAACCTTGGCAACAGGCTTTAGTTCCACTGTCCTTTTGTTAGTTTGTGTCAAACATGAGTCTGGCTCTGGCTGACATGAAAATGATTCAGAGTCGGTTTCTATGACAGTTTCTTCTGATAATGATGATGCTACAGATGTTCTTACACCCTGAGTCATGGAGTCATCATTTTCACCAGAGTCAACATCCTTTGGCTGTTTATTATCATCCCCCATCTCCGTTTCACAGGTTTTATTTCTGTCCTCGAGAATCTCCATGTCCGTCGTTGACTGTTGAGTTTCCAGCCCATTTTCACCGTCTGTGATCTGGTTAACATCCATAGCTGAATTATTGCTATTACATTCCTCCAAATCCAGCTTCTTGTTAACTCCACTCTTGTTTTTCCACACTATATCCACAACTTCTGGCAGGCTGGATCTTTTCCTGGGTGAAGGCTGTGGAGAGGTGGAGTCAGACCCCCGGGGAGAGCCCGTGTAGAGACACATCTTATTGACAGTGTCCTTCAGCCTCTCTACCGGAGAGCGTGGCTCACTTCGAATGCTGCTTCTGAACCGTTCGATCCTCTGCACAGAGGAAGAGAAGGTAAACTCCGGTGTGGACAGTTTCTGGAGAGGAGTGCGGGACACGTGGGAGTACAGGGAATAGAAAGCGTTGGCCATTGCTGTCAGCACTTGAACCTGTCTGAAACGACCTATGGGAATCAAGAGACTTATATAAATGGATATAATTTACCTTATCACAGATCAAATAATTATATACAGATTACAGCTACAGAAGTCAAAGCAAGCTAACCAACAGAAGAACTACAACTAGATAGTCTTACTAGCAAGAGAGAGGCTGGGGTCTTCTTCTCTTATCCGCCTTATTTGTGAATCCAAGAAGAGTCGGAAGTTGATGCCCTGAGCCTGAGAAGGAAAGGTAAAGAAACGAGGAGGGATGCGCACAGTAACCTGTGGCTCCTCACAGCCAAAACCCAGCTCATACAAAGTCTCCTCTGCATCCTCTGAACACAACTCGAGGACATCTGATATACTAGTGTGAGAAAAAGGAGAGAAAAGGTTGTATTACAGCTAATGTAATCATCAAAGCATCAAAGATGCAACCACTATAGTGAATAATATGTTAGAAATGGTGTATATCATGTCATCTGAAAACCATTTTTGAAAATTTGGCGAATACTAAATCCTTTAAAAGACTCACGTTGATGTACTTTTCCAGGTTGAGGCAGAGAAGCAGCTAGAAGTTATGCTGTGGCCCAAGTTCATTGATGGCAAACATAGTCCTTGACGTGGGGTGCTGAACATAAGACGTGTCAGATGTTAGACTGCATCCAACCTGCATGTTAAAGCCTTTATTTGTGCGTGATCTGTTTATTCTGACGTGTGGAAGAGTTGGTCACTGACCTGGTGAGCCTGCTCTTTTGTCTGAAGGACGGCTGTCGCACCAAGCTTCTTGGTCACCACACAGTGAAACAAAATTATAAATAAATAACATTAGATCATTTATTTACGTTTCTCTAATACTGATTTTGTAAAATTATAAAGTCACATGATGGACAACAATCACACAGCAAGCTTTGTATATTACAAGTAAATTATTAAATGAGAAATGCCTTTAATATAGTGTAAAGATCACCTATGCTATATGCCTATGACTACCAGTTCTTTACCAAATATTTGTTGTTTTCCTGTTTTACTGCTACTGCCATAACTACATGCTTATATGCTGACTACTCACCCAGGCTCAGGTTTAACATCTCCATCTTCTACCACAGAAGCTGAAACAGGAAGGCATGTTAAAATAAATTACAACACCTCTGGGTTCGACAGTTTCCCCAGGCACAATACCACAGGGTTGCTCAAGGAAGAAATTCACTTATCAGGAAAGACAAAACGCTACAGAGGATATAAAGTTGTAGATATATTTCTATGATGTGAGTAAATGTAGAAAATCCCCTTCGGCGCTACTCTTCCTTCATTTAATGCAATGCTTCCTGCAAAGGGACAATCAAGATCTCTAACAAGCAACAACACCAACCTGTCTCAAATTAATAACTTCTGTTAATTAATGGCTGTGTAAATGAAGACTGAGCTTTCTTTGTTTGACAGCTTAAACCTTTAATAACTTTGTACTTTGAACACTGTATGGTTTCAGTTTTATTTCAGTAAGAGACGTGGAAAATATGTGAGTTAGTTTTTGGTATTTTTGTTGAATTATCTGCTTAATATTAAAAGGAATTTTGTTAGGTACACAATTTCAGCTGCGTATTAACACAAGTTTCTTATCAGTCATTCGCATATAAGCAACTCAATAAATTTAGGCATGTGGACATGGTGAAAACAACCTGCTGAAGTTCAAACTGAGCAGAATGGGGATGATTTACGTGACTTTGAATGTAACATGGTTGTTGGGGCCGGACGAGCCTCCACAGTTACCATATCTCAATCCAATAATAGCAACTTTACAGCCGACAAATCTGTAGCAACTGTTGAAAAACTGCTGAAAAAATGGGCCAAAATATCTGAAGAATGTTTCAGACCTCTTGTTCAGTCTATGCAACAAGTCTTAAAACCTGTGACCTTTGCTTACAATCCACTAAGCTGATTGTTCCAGAGTCCGAATATCCGCTAGGTGGTTATTAATGTTGTTGCTTAACCCCTACAATAACAATCATATAACAGTTTTTTCATATATGATCTCCATGTGATCCATAAGAATCTGTATATGTGTAAAGTTGTATTTTTTTTTAATAAGTGTGCCCATTCATGACATAACATAAGAGTTATAAACAAAATATCTTTCAAGCTTTCTCAAAAAACATCCTCATGGCACTGCACAACACTGGGTGTGTCACTGACATATAAACTGCTCAGTCTAATTTGAACATAAACAGAGATTTAAAAACATCAGGATGCACAGTCAAGTTTCCTATAGTAATATAGTCTGCTCTATTATTAGTCTTTTACAAGGGTAAGCAACTATTACGTCATTTGTACAGAGAACACATGAAGGTTAGTTTAAGGGCTTGACTAATCTTCAGATGAATATGAGAAAAGTAGTGGTTATGGCTACGTCTTCAGGAAATTAATGCAAAACTATTCTCAAGAAATATCTGGGGTTGTCATTATCTGCAGTTTCCTTTTTCCTTTAACAGGAATTAATATGTTAGATGCAGTCACGTGAAGACAAACACTCAGTCTGATTTAGAAGAGTTAGCAGAGAGAGCAAGGGGCAGGACCTTTGACATCTCCAGTCAATCAATGTGAATTATCCAGAAACACTCCTTTGCTATTCTCACACCGACTCAGTGGCACATCGCACACTCTTTGTACTAGGGAGCTGACACAGAGAGCTAACCCCAGGCAAAAATCTATGTAATTCCTAAAATTCCTTTAGGATAACACTAAGTATGCATGCAGTCATGTATATTTGTCTTCCCATGCATGAACATATACAGCGTATGCTTACCATCTGCTCCAAGACCCAGGTCATCAGCAAAGTTACCGGCTTGGAGCACAGACTCTGAAGACAAGAAAGTCACAGACATGAATAATTACATGAGAAATACTTTTAAAATAAATTTAAAAAATGTAATATAGACTTCCTCCATGTACATTATTATGAATGTAGCAAATATGAGAAACTTGTATTTTACCTCACCATTTCGTTTTCGTGCAAATTAAAACTTAAAATCGTCTACTGCATCTCCAAAGGAGTAACAAATTCTACTTTTTACTCCACCACAATCTTTTGACAGCTTTAGTTCATTATCGTACTATGACACACAAAACATCCGTCTATTTGTTGTCCTGCAAACATGTACGTAAATAGGAGCTGAGCAACCAAAGTTGACACACAGGTTTATCTTTGGCCTCTGAAGGTTCTTATCTGTATCAGCTATAATGACATCATCAGGTTGCCTACCATCTATCTAACAACAGGCTAAAATCTCAGAACAAACAATGCTGTTGCGTGTAATAGTTAAACATAATAAACTCCTTGAGGTTCGGTGATTCATTTGAATGAAAAACAGCTCAAATTAGGAACACTGACAACATGTCTGTGCAGGTTCTCAGTCATCCAGGTCATCGTAGTCTAAGGAGCTTGAAAAGAAAAGCGTCTGGACTTCTGTAAGTTGCTTGAAGACGTTTCACCTCTCATCCAAGAAGCTTCTTCAGTTCTAAGGTCAAATGGTGGACAGTCCCAGATTTAAACCCAGTGGAAGTTTCCCCCCAAAGAGGGACAAAGGACCCCCTGATGATCCTCTACTACTACTACTAATCACATGAGCCAAGGTGTGAAAACGGATGTGGGTCACAATCAGCCAGGGTTTCGGGTGAGCTCATTGTGAAACCTGCCCCCAACCTATCATGTGATTTCCAGAGGTCAGATGGCCAATGTGGAGAGATTTGAGAGAGACCAAACAGCCACTTCACAAGCGCATGGCACAACATAGAAGAGCCACCTCCACGGGACAAGACTCAGCGGTCCATCTGCATCTGAAGAACAAAGGTCACTCTTTCGAGGATGCCAATGTTCACACGAGAGGACAGATGGTTCGAAAGAGGAGTGAAAGAAGCCATTTATGTCCACTGCGAGCGACCATCTTTGAACAGAGGCGG
>NW_005187497.1:2027446-2047085 GCF_000239375.1 Pundamilia nyererei
TTGATAACATAACATCAGAATCTGAAACCCTGATAAAAGTATCAGTATGCAGTATTATGAAAAGTAATACTGCATGCCAATATATTTTAAAGCTGAGGTTTGTTTCAGCTCCTACTCACCAAAACTCAGCTGACCGCTGTTCTCTGAGCAGGCATCTGACCTGTAAAATATTCCAATATTTAAAACATGAACACACCCACTGTGAGATCCAATCAGTGTCATGCTTTTATCAAACGAGTGATTAAGTTTGCATAGATAGCTTCATCTGCAGCACGATACTGCCAGAGCTCGTGAGAGCTGCTTCTTAATCAACTTACTGTTGGAATCTGTCAGCTTCCTCTTGTAGGTGTAATAACTCCTTCAAACTAGCCTGGTTACGCTCTCCTATTTCTTTTACTGTACTCTTTTCTGGTGTTACAGGCCATTTCAGTGAAAACGCAGACTATGCAAACTCATTGACCACTAAATGCAACTTCCTTCTTGATAACTGACATAATGTGAACTAATCTGTCTGTGTTCCTTGCAGCAGTTTGATGAAAAAAAAAAGGAAATGATTATTTCCTCCTAGTTATATCATTTTCCCTCTTCTATAAGGAAATATTACAAAGAGTGAAGCAGCAGAAGTTAATTGTGAGGTGTATGTGATGAAAAATTCTTACGTCTGAAGACATCTATATGTTGATACTCTGGCCACATATTTTAATCATACTCAGTAACAGGTACCTTCTGTGACACTTAACACTGGTTGAGCTTCTGCAAACAAGTGTTCCCAAGACAGCAGAAGGTCAGTTCGGAGCACTGGTTTTATAGTTTAAAGTTCATTGTAAAATTATTTTTTTCCAATGGAACAATAATAAGTCATCATCAAAGTTGACTTTGGTGAAAAACAATGCTGCGGCTGCCTTGCTGCAGCGTCTTCCTGGAACACCTGACTTCAGAGAGTTTCCACTTGCTACGCGCTGCTCTTTGTTAACCAGTTTCCAGTGACTTACAACTTGTCCTTCAGTGCTCAAAATATCATCTTACAAGAAAAACAAGCAGTAAAACAAGTTGACTTACCCACAGCTGAGAAGCCAGTTCTCAATCTTTCCCGCAAGGCAACCTGTGGAAATCGCACTTAAGATTATGATTGATCCCCACTGAAGGAACACATGCATTGTGCTATTATTAACTGACACTTAGCCGCTTGTTGTCATGTATATCCTGTTATAAACTCGTGTTATTTTTGCTATTGGTCACAACAAATATATTTTTTAACCCACTATTTATTCTTTACCCAATAAACAGGGTATCCAGCTACTTAGGTATCTTCAAGTTCAGCTGGTCACTTGATGTATGCTGAAGATAGTTAATAATAAACCACCATGGAGGACGATCCCTCCCACGTTCCAGAATCTGCTCTTACCATCAGAGAACACATCATCGTCCGCTATGGAGGCAGATGGGAACGGGCACAGAGGCCCTTCCGGGTCTTCCAAAGTGACCCGCTGACGGCTGCTGTTGATCCATGCTCGCCGCCTCACTGTGGAGGACGAGCTCTCCATCGCTTCAATTCACAGGACAGCCGGGGGACATGGCTCTGTCAAAGCTGCCAAGGTGCAACAAAAGAGCCGGGGATGAAATGTTGAAGCAGCAACACAGTGTTAGGCTTTAATGTTTACTTTAGGAGAATGAACACCTCTTTACTCTAAAGTCAATTGTATTCAGGATTTTCAGTGATATTTCCCTTCTCATTAAAATTGAGCCATTTTTGCACAGGGATATTAACAGCCGCTTCCTTATCAGTAGTGTTTCTAAGACATCTGTGCATAGATTATACTTGATATTGCAGTAAAAATGAGGTGGCTACACGCAAATCAATCTAGCTATGACATTAAGTTCAGAGACTATACTGCTTAAGGCTCATCAAAGTCAGACAAACAGTTCAGGTGAAATATTGTACCTCCAGGACAGCTGGAGACAAGATAACAGACACAATATAAAACATGTATAGATAAATATTCATTAAGAATTGGTATGTTATGGTTAAATGTTCATGAAGTGAATTTAGCAGTGCGAACCACATATAAACACAGATAATAGAAAATGATATAAGGTCGCTTCTAGTTGCCTTCAGTATGACTGACTAACAGTTCAGTCTAAACCCCTTCAAAGTAAAAGCAGTTATTATTAATTAAAGGTCGTAATTTACTTTAATGTGTAAGGGAAACCAAGTGTAGTTTCGATAAATTTATCGATGAGATGTAAACCATTAAATATATATGATTATACTAATTAAGAATAATTATTTACTCACTTAATAATACAGCTTACAGGAGCCGTATGTTGGATGTATGTTCTCGATAATGAGACGGAGTAAGATTTTCTCCATTCAGCTACAGCGAAGCGTCTACATGCTGCCTTAGAGCTCAATCAATGCTGACAACCGAAAAGCAGCCTTACCTTCATCGGCTCGGGTTTCAGTTCTGTATCAGAGGCGTTCTTTGTCTCGTTTCCTGTATGTGGCGACTTAAATACGAGACACTTCATCTGCAATCTTTACAAAACACTTAAAACTGCATCCAGCAGGCTCCCGTTTATCAACGACCGCTCGACGATTCTGGTGATTTCCTTTCGAAAGCAGTCAGTTATAAGTCGGGCTGAATATGCGCGGATCTTGGCGGTGAAGCGGTTTGAGAAGCCTTTGTAGGAAGTAACTTTGCATCTCGTCTGAAATACAAAAGTTTTAACAGCGTGGGATGCAGCTGCTGCACATCCTGCAGAAACAAAAACACAGACAGGTCTGTGGAAATGTCAGAGGCAAAGCTGATGCGACACGAGTGATTTGAATGCAAATCATATGACAGGCAAATAGTGCTTGTTTTTTTTTTGCACCTCTCCTTTGATATTTGAATTTTACAAAACAAATAAATATTATTTTTGCGTCCAGTGGCCCACAATCATTTTCTTTATTGCGAGGTGTGTAGTTGTTCTCAATGCAGCTGGGAAACTACTTAAAAAGAGCAATGAGTCGCTGAAAATCATAAATAGAAAAAGAAAAAGCAGATTTGCTCTATCTTAGTGTACCATGAAGACACCAAAAAAGTGTAGCCTTGCTAATGCCATGGGAGTACAGAGGCCATTTGTAGCCATCACCCCAACATCCCAGTGCAGTGTGCCACTTAATGCCAGTTTGACATTTTAGCATAATTTTTTGCACTGACTAACACATGTGATGTATCCTCTAAATTTGACTATAGTGACAATCTCTAACTATAGGGCCCATCCTCCTGAAGGGTCTGATTCATCTAATCATTATGCCCAGGTCTTCTACCAGAGGCCTGGGAGTCTGAAGGTCCTGCACATTATGTTAGGTACTCTGGGACTGCACTCCTCTGGACAGAGATGCTCATATATATATTAGAAGGAGCTGACATCAGAAATCCTACCAGTGGCTAGAAAAAGATGACTTACAGGACAACACAGAGGCTCTGATCATGGCAGCACATGAACAGGCCCTAAGCACCATAAAGGACAGGACTCTACCACAGCTGACAGAACCCAAACTGTGCAACGGCGCCCCAGAGACTATCCAACACATAGTAACAGGATGCAAGACACAAGCTTGGACTGCATACCCTGAGAGATACAACCAAGTGGCTGGGATAGTGTACAGGAACATCTGTGTTGCATATGGATTCCAAAACAGCAAGGTCCTAATGTCCTGTGAGACTTCTGAGTTCCAGACCGACAAGCAGCTGCGGGTCAACCAACCAGACATAGTGATGACTGTGGTAATACCAGTAGACAACAACATTGGGAAGGAGCATGAGGAGACAGAGAACTACCAGAAGCTGAAGGAACAACTGGAGCAGATGTGGAGGAATAGCCCAAAGTAATCGTGGTGGTAAGAGGAGCTGTAAGAAGCTGTAACCCAGCAGATTCCTCGCACAACATCAGAGGTCTCTTGTCAGAAGAGGGCAGTCCTGGGATTTAGAGTATTCAGAAATCAGGACTATCCATGCAGTAAAGTACAAAAAATGTGAAAATAAGCGTCATTTAATGAAACCAGTAAAGATACGAATGAGTTGAACTCAGTTCTGCCCAGTATTTATTGAATTTTATTATAACCTTAAAATGAATTGCCCACCCCTGATTTAGGCTATTTATTAATCAACATTTGTCACCTGATTAATAAATAACATTTTTTATTTGATTAGTCTTACTTTTTAATAATCACCTACAGGTAAAAAGCTGTAAAAGTCATGTTTTAAATAAATGTTAACATTTTCCACTATGATGCATAGTATTTTCCTTTAAATATTCACAAAAAATCACTTAATGTAGAAACTGTTAATTTAAAAAAACAAACTGTGCCATTGAAACGCAGGAGCAATGGTTTCTGAAAATAACTG
This sequence comes from Pundamilia nyererei, assembly GCF_000239375.1. NCBI lineage: Eukaryota > Metazoa > Chordata > Actinopteri > Cichliformes > Cichlidae > Pundamilia > Pundamilia nyererei. The sequence continues at coordinate 2,031,841 of NW_005187497.1, forward strand.
TGGGTCCACATTTACAAGTTTTTCAGATATTTTGCATGTAGGCTGTAGTTTTATTTATCTGTTGTAAGGACAGTACTGTATTTTATGCATAGTAAAGTATATGATGAAAAGCCTCTCTTTAACGGTATCGTATCACTCCATTTATTTCCAGACTACATGAATGCTTCAGTTAGTGCTGCTAGATCAGTTCAGAGTGTGGTGGTGTCATGCATGCATCAATGTGTGTCGGTAGAAGTATTCATATCTGCGTCTAATTGAAGAAGTGTCAGTGATGGAGTTCACACAGAGGTGGGTGGCTGCAGGACTGGCCTGGGGATGGGCTCCACCCTCTCTCTCCTGTTTACACGGGCACATGTGCTGCCGTATTGACAGCCCCCTCACGAATCCTAATAATACAAGCCCTCCCACAGGCGAGCCATTTTCTCCTCCCCGCGCGGTTCATAGCCAGTGTGTGCGTGTGATGGGGAAATCTTCACCGCCACCCTGGCCAACTCCTCCCGCCTCCTTGCCGTTTCCCGACCCACCGGGCGCCACCAGGGAGTGGCCAGTGGCCACGGAGGCAAGACTTAAATACCCATGCGGCCTTCCTCCTTTCCCACCTCCGTTTTCAAACCAAGACACGAGCCTTAATGTCTCAGATGGACAACACAGGCTCAAGTATCTGACCGAATAAAGGCGATCGCCCATATTCCGAGAACTGTTTACTCATGGCGTCTTTTAAGCGGAAAAAGATAACCAAACGTCAATCATACTCAGGGGTACAACCTACAGTGCTTGGTTCCGCCCAGTCTTCTGCCTCTAGCCCAATTACATTGGCCGACTGATACTCGTTGGCAGAAACGCCCTTCTCCATTGGAGAAAAGAAGCGATTGCTCAAAAGAGGCTCTTAAAAGGGTATGCTTCTTTTATTCATGGGAACAGTGCGATAGTGCAGCGAACAGGGGGTGAGTTTAATTTTTGATATGGCAAAACGCCCATTGTTGAATATATGGTTACCTATTTCGACTGGGAGATTTTTCCACTCGTATTCTTGTATTTTTGATATTAGATAAATACTTTCTACCGAAGAACATTGTACTAAGAACTAAAAGGGATAATAATTAGGTCATAGATGTTTGAATTAAACGTAACTGGAATTGGACTTGAGCTGTATAGGGGAGCTACTTTCATTAATGACTTCCTCGTCAATACTTTCTCTGATAAGCCTGTTAAAAACCTATACCGCGTGTTCTCCCCGACGTGGGCAGGCTGCCGCGTTCATAAATCGAACGCACCCACTATTCTCCTTCAAAGAAGGGGGGGCGTCAAGTTAGTGTGAAGTTGTGAAAAGTTGTCAAGCAGAAAAAAGAGCAGCGAAACTCCTCCCGTCTTCAAATTATGAGCAGTAAGTGAACTTTTTAAACTCACTGGCATGTTGTGGACGAACCGATAACTGAACAGTAAGGAGTAGAGTTGAAGTACGTTGTTTTCAATGGGTTCCGTGTCGTAAATGTGGCGTGTGCCGATAACTAAATGCCGAGTTGTTTTTTTAAAAAAGTGACCAACTAAGGTTACAAACCCGCTAATTTTTAAATACACGGCTAACAACAATTAACCAACTGGTCACTTGTAACTTTACTTTTGGACTTAAATTAATAGGTAAGCAGATAGTGTCACTTAACTCCGTGCAACTGATGTGAGCTCACAGCTAGTTGTACTTACAGCGGTGGCTGAAAACATTTCGTTCACTTCAGCTCACACTTTACTTGTGAGTTCACGTTAGCTTAGCATGTAGCTTAGATTTTCTTGCACTTCTTGTCTGAATCGCCCCACAGCGGCCCCGAAAAACACCCTTTTTATTGTGTGTTCGTGGCCTGTGCTGTTCCGTGTGTTCCGTCCTTTTTATTACACGCAGTAGTAAGTTTCGATGTGTGATGTTTTTTTTCTTGTGAAGTGCTTTAAGGAGATGTACTCTTACAAAAACTCTTCTTCCGCAGATCAGCAGCAGGGTGAAATGGCCGCTGTGGAGAGCGGTGGAGGCTTCAGTCAAAAGCGAAACACAAATTCACAAGTAGGTTACGGGACACATCCACTGGAGATACTGCCAGACTGAACTCATGTGCACTTCCCATCTGTTTGATCGCTTCTATGGCTCGTTTGTGTCGGGGTCTGTGAGGGTTGTTGATTTTCTCCCCAGAGCACATGTTACCGGGGTGGGGAATGGGCAGGTAAAAGTCGCCCACACGGGGTGTTCCCGTTAAACCCCGGCACTTCGTGTGTATTTCGCTCGGCCCATTTGGCTGGCCTTGGAGGGGGTGGCTAGCGGAGTGAGTCAGTTTATAGGGCAAACTAAAAGTGTGGGAGGGAGATGGGTGGGTTTGGGGGGAGGGGAAGCCAAGCCCGCCGCAACTCCACAAAAATGTGGTCCCTCCCATACCCCCTGCCCACACCCCCTCACTTTGATGCCCACTCCCCTGGAAAGGGCAAGAAAGTGGGTTAATTTTATTAATGAAGTTCTTGTTAGTAGTGGAGTGTGTATTTCTGACATCCAGAAAAGAGGTCCCTCTTCTTCTTCTTTTTAATTAATCTACCACATCACTTGCATTTTTTTAAATCAGAAAATTAATTTGGAAAATAATTTTTAATAGACATTTTAAACCATTTAATCTTGTATCGTAAATGCTCTGAATCATGTGCAAGGAAGGAAAAAATAAACTAAAAATTCACTCTGTAATTTTCTGATTCAAAGTGAGTTGGACAAAGTGGGACAATATTTACATTTTACTGTGTTACTGGGCTTTCCAAACCAGGCTACACTTCCTCTTGTTTAGGGGATGCCACAGCGAAATATCCACCACCATCTCAGCCCATCTCTAACATCCTCATCCTCTACCAACCCTCTGTATGTCCTCCTTCACTAAATCTCTGTGGTCTTCCTCTTTTCCTCCTGCCTGGCAGCTCAGTCTTCAGCATCCTTTTCCAATATATCAATTTTTCCTCATCTGTGCATGTCCACCATCTTGGGCTCGCCTCTGTAACATTCTCTCTCACTCCACCTGACTTTCCCCCAATATTATTTCTAAACCCATCCCTACTGGTCATGCCCAATGAAACTTGAAAGCTGCGTGCATACTAGAAGTGATTCGCAGTGTCCGGATGACTAGAAACCACAGAAAGTGGATGATATTTCACGGGTTCAGGTGACTATGAGCGAAATAACCGCAAGCAATAGGAAGTGGGTGGGACCTGAGGTAACCCACGGACGAGACTACAAGTGAAAGTGAAGAATGCAACTGATTGGCACATGACCTGATGGTAAATGCGTTAGTTACCTAGGCAACAGAAGCGTGGAATGTCCACAAGTGACCAGCCGTCCGCTTTAAAGCAGCGACAAGCGATTGACTTCCAGTGTGTATGCAGCTCTGCCACGTCCAGTCCCATCTTCTGCCTTTGAGTTAGCGGCCCCATCTTCACTCTTGCTGTCACAAACCACCCCAGACACTCATCTCTACCTGCTCCCCTGCCTGCACTCTCTTCTTCACCTAAACTTTATTATGTATTCTTTCAATCACATGCAAGTATCCAGCTTTACTTGAACATCCTGATATTTTGGCAGCTGTTGCTTTTTTTTTTTTGTAACTCTACATTGCATTTCTTATATTTCTACTTTCTAAGTACTCCTTCATTTATTCTTTTTCCAGGACTCACAGCAGCCGTCACCACTCGCCTTGTTGGCAGCCACATGCAGTCGCATTGACACCCCAGGAGAGAACGATTCCCCTGCCGACCAGCACCAACAGAATCAGCAGCAACAACTGGACCTAAACCAGGCTGTTTTTACCTCCAGTGCCAACAGCTGGCAGGTAAACCCTCTCAGTGTTCAAGCATCCTCAGGCTCCAACACAGTCACCACAGATTCCTCAGGAGTGATGTCAGGAGGAGACCTCAACAAGAACAGACAGGTGCTGTCGCCAGCTGTAAGCTCTCAGGGTCAGCAGCAGCAACAACAGCCCTTTGTAGTTGCTCAGGCGCCGTCAATGCAGGGTCAGCAGGTCCTTACCACTATATCAGGTATGATGCCTAACATCCAGTACCAGGTCATTCCACAGTTTCAGACAGTGGATGGCCAGACACTGCATTTTACACATGCTCAGCAGGAGTCTGCTGTGCCTGCCGCAGCAGGACCAGGCCAGCAGTTTCAGATAGTGTCTTCTCCCAATGGCCAACAGATCATAACTGCGAGTAACAGAGCCGGTGCAGCAGGAAACATCATAACCATGCCCAGTCTCATTCAGGGAGCCATACCCATACAAAACATAAGTTTAGGCAATGGTTTGTTACAAAACCAGCCCCAGTTCTTGGCAAATATGCCTGTGTCTCTAAATGGAAACATCACTTTGTTACCCGTCACTGCTGGTGCTGCTGGGGGGGATACCAATGGTGGAGGAGAAGCAGTGGGAAACCAACTCATGCAGCAGCAGCAACAACAGCCAGTGTCTTCCAACAGTGAGTCCGGCTACATGACCAGTGCTTCCACTGTCACTACACAGACAACCTCTTCTTATGGAGTTACCCAAAAGCAGAACAGCAATGGAGCTGTGACAGGGACTTTTCAGCAAAACATGGCCTCTTCTCTGGGTATCCCAATACAGCCAGACAACAGAGACAGGGTGCAGCCACAGCAAATCCTCATCCAGCCTCAGCAGGTTATCCAAGGTGGAGCGCAACTCCAAACCATCCAGGCCGGTACTGTTGCAGCCACAGGCGGTCAAGTGTTTACTCCAACACTCAGCCAGGAAGGGCTTCAAAATCTTCAAATCATGCCAAACACAGGGGCTATCCTGCTGCGCACCGTCGCCCCCAACGGCCAAGTGACCTGGCAGACCATTCAGATCCAGAATCCGACGGGAGCGCAGATCACACTGGCACCCGTGCAGTCCCTTCCCCAGCTCGGCCAGGCTCAGGGAACAGCTACAGCTGGAGGAGTACCCGTTAACACCGTGCAGATCCCAGGGATCCAGACCATAAATTTTAACAGCCTCGGGGGGTCCGGGCTGCAGATGCACCAGCTGCCCATCACCATCGCCAGCACAGCAGGTCAGCCAGTGGCCTGATTTTCATTGACTGTTAATATTCAGCGTTAAAATGCATGCATAATATTTTCATCTATTATAACATGCAGGTTACTATATCAGCGGTTGGTGTGTTTAAGACCTGTTGATCTGACTTTCATTCGTATTAGATGCTTTTCTTTGGACCATTTAGTTTTCATAAATAATTTTAGATTCTATCTAAACACAAACAACTTTTTGTGTTTGTTAGAATTTCCGTTTAATTGGTAGTTAAAGAACTTGGTGTACATGGTAATTGTAAAGTATGTGACTTGCAGTTGGGTTTAGTAAACAATGGTTACCCTGGAAGATTAGATTTACTTTCTGTTTTTCTTTCCCTCTTTATCTTGTATCTTTGGATTGATTCCTTCACCTCTTACCTAGGTAGTGCATTATACTGGTTGAACCAGTCTGGCTTGTTCAGTGCTTTTCTGACCTCGTTAGGGCACTTCACATGTTTGTGTTCCTGTTAAAGCTTTTGTTTCCCCTCTGACCCTACGTACCTCCACGTGCTGGTCCCATTACATGCAATTGTGGGTCAGCCACGACTTCTCTGTTATAGCAAGGGTGTAACTGCACCCCTCCCTTCTTTTTTCTTTTTACCCTTTTTTTTTTTTTCCAAGTTTGGCCACTGGCAGCTCCTCCCAGTATGTCTGCATGTTTGTTGGGCTAGATGTTATCAAATTCCCCTGTTTGTAAAGAATCGCTGAGTCTGTTAACAGTGTTGTGAAATCGTATGCCTCCCAGCAGTTACATTTGCAGCAGGCTTTGTTTAGACTTGTTTTAGTTAATGGCTCATTTTTCTACATTTTACTCTGTCATTAAAGTTACTTAAGCATAATGGATAAAGACCAGATGACTAAAGTTGTCATTGTTACTGAAAATGTAGCTTATTTTTAGATAGTATAAAAAAAGTTGTACTAACATTGGATTAGTACTGTTTGTTTTGGTTTTATGCCAATAAGGAGCTATGAGAAGAAAGCGCATAGCTCTTCAACCCTATGGTTTTTGGATCAGAAATTATAGAGCTGTATTTTAGATCTCTAACATGTAAAAATGTAACTGGTTTAAGCTTTTAGAGCAGCAGCTGTTTAATGAAACACTAGATAAACTTTGTATGTTATGTCAGACTTTAGCATTTTTCTTTTCCGTTGCTACAGGAGAGCAGCCGTTACAGACGGGTGGAGAAAGTTTGGATGAAAATACAGCTATGGATGAAGAGGATATAAGCCCACCACCTCAAGGGCGACGTAACCGTAGAGAAGCATGTACCTGCCCCTTCTGCAAGGATGGAGAAGGACGGTATGTTACAGAGCCCTGTTATGGCAGTCTTCCTGTCTAAATGTTATTTTCCTTTTTACATGTATTTATTCAACAATCAGTCGTTGTTGTTAGCTATAAAACTGAACTACACAAAAAAGTTGAAGCAAACTTGTTTTTTCACAATCTTTTAAACAGAGACCTATTTGAATATCACTTGTTTTTAATTTCTCTCACGCTCATGATTTGTGGTTATTGCATTAAGCAGTGATCCGACTAAAAAGAAGCAGCACATATGTCACATCACTGGCTGCGGGAAGATCTACGGCAAGACATCCCACCTCAGAGCCCACCTTCGCTGGCACACGGGAGAGCGTCCCTTTGTCTGTAACTGGTCTTACTGCGGCAAACGATTTACCCGTTCAGATGAGCTTCAGCGCCATAAGAGGACACACACAGGTATAAGTGATGACTTAGTTTTATTGTATAAGTTTAACTGGCGTATTTTAGTTTCAGGCCCTGTTATTGTGCAGAGTCACTTGTCATGGCTTGCAGGGATGACTGAGTTGAACTGAGCCAACATTGTTTTATTATTAACAGCCCTCTTTTCCCAAATGTGTCTGCTGTGGGGAAAGTTCACTTTTATTCTTTAATGCGAAAACAGTGAAGATCAGAGGAATTCAGTGCAGCTTTTAACTATTCTAGACATTGACTGAAAATGCACGTGAGTGCAGATATCCAACATTGATGCTAGAATACGGCAGGTGTAACAGTCGTGCCCCAAGGTGGCCTATCTCACAAAATGTGCTACAAGTTGGAAAATGTCCCAGAGTTCACTGTGTGAAAACCGAATAAGCTGATGTGTGATAGGTGTTTGCCACATTAAATGGGGTGTAATTTTACAGTGTATGCCAGCACCAGCATGCTTGATTGAATAGGTCAGTGTTTACCAGCATCAGTACAGGAGCACAGAGATTCCCAGAACACAGATAGTAACAGGTAGAAAAAGTTGAGATGTTTCTGGTTTAAACTTCTTTTTATTAAGAAGTGTAAATGGTTGCTCACACAGACTGACTCCAATGGGTCAACTATTACCATATCTCAAATGGATCATTGACTGTGTAGCAAAAAGTCTGATATTATCACATGCATTTATTATTTTTGTTTACCTTTCTTCAGGTGAGAAAAAGTTTGCGTGCACAGAATGTCCCAAACGCTTCATGCGCAGCGACCACCTCTCAAAGCACGTCAAGACCCATATGAACAAGAAACCGCTGACTGTTACCAGCAGCAACGCCGCCACCACAGTCTCACCTGACGCTGCTTCGCCTGCAGCAGGAACAGAAGCCGGCACCGGAGCGGTTTCAGCAAATGACCAGCACACCATCGTTACCATGGAAACCTTATCTGCAGAGAGCTTGGCTCGATTAGCCAGCAGTGGTATTAACATGATGCAGGTGGACCTTCACCAAATAAATGGCAATAGTTTCTAAATTGGTGGAGTAAAGTGGCCTTGGTGGATATTGTATTTGGACATTTGGGGCTTTAAAAAGGGCTCCTTACTGCAGATGCAGAAGCTTTTAGAGGCTTCAGGCAGGAGAGGTGGTGACAGATGCAATGCAACAGACACTATAAATTTTGAGGACTGAGGGAGAAATATGTTTCCATCTCGTATTTGAGACCTTGGGCATTGAAGGCTCAGTTGGATTAAAATGTTAGACTAGAAAAATCACCATTTGATTTCCTTAAAATGGGAATGGCATTACACTAACATTTATCACACGTAAAGAACGGTCTTACTTGATAGTGGGATTGCAATTAAACACATAAGTCACCACACTTCATGTTGAATTTGTAGCTTATATTACGCTCTCTTTAATCTTATCTCTTCTTTAGCAAAGGGATAAATTCAGCCCCCCCACCCCCACCCCATTGTTTGTTTTTTTGTTTGTTTGTTTTTTGTTTCTGAAGCTCTGTGCTTTGCCATCCCTCCTCTCATAGATGCTTCCTTTCCCATCAGACTGGGCTCCTGTCTCACACATGCACCTCAGGCTAACTGACCACACATAAGATGAAAACAATCTTTAGCAGAACATATTCAGTTCTCAGATTGCAGTGCTGGGAGAACTGGATGTGTTCATAAACAGCAATCTGATTGCCACGGGAATAATATTTAAATGATAGGAGGTGGACCAGGACATGTACACATGACATCAGAGCCAAAAGCACTAATCAGTGCAGTGTAAGGATGTAGCTATCAGAGCACTGAGAGTAGCCCCAGCACACTTAAGCCATCATGCTTTGATATCTGTCATTAAAAAGCATTTTTTATGTAAATATGTATTTGGTTGTGTAAATGCTGCAGAAATTCTTAGTATAAGCAGGATTATCTTTCATGATTGCCTTTCAGATTTCTAAACCTTTCATGCACAATCAAGTTTAATATTGTTACTCCTACATTTATAAATGTATATGTAGATTAAATGTGTAAACCTCAGCCTTTTCTGTCATAGAATAATGGATTCCATACAGTCCAGATCTTCCAGTACTTTTTCTTCCTGTGGTACTCTTCTTCCTCAACACTTTTTCTTGCATTCAGTTCAGTTTCTTTCTTTGGGTTAACTATTGTTTCATCATATCTGCTCAGAGTGATGGATTTTATAATAATTTCCAGACAGCGTAAATATGTAAGCTCAAAACCAAAGGTTCATACTCATTTTATAAACAAAACTTAAAAAAAAAAAGTCTTTGGTCCATAAACTTTCTAATAATTTTTCTATTATAATGCACATGCTAAAGTTGTAACTGGAAAAAGTCCAGCTTGAGGCAAACCTTGAATTATTTTCCCTTTGTCCAAATAAGATGAAAAATGTACCAAGTCTTGTCATGAACAGTTGTGATTCCCTTAACTATTGAAATGTTTTGTTTCTGCTTTGAGAAACAACATTTAAAAATTCTTTGCAACTCGAGATTAAGTCAATTGGGCAACAAGTGCTCTTATTTTTTGGCTCATTTTAAACAAGGGATTTTATATTGTTTGTATACAACTACTGCAAATGCCAACAGCTGGATTAAAATAATAAATATACTTTGTCTCATTTCTTTGTATCAGTCCAACACACGCACATACATGCAGTTTGTCGAAAACATTTCAAATTATGACTTAAATTTCACTTGGACATAAAGAATTACTGGACAAAAATTAATTTACAGAGAAAGTAAAACATTGAACAACAATTAAACCTTTGACTCCCTCTAGTGTTGGAATCACATGTCTACACATTGTCCGCACACATCACATTGTCCGCCTCGGGCTTGAGTTTGTTGCAGACTGCAAAGAGAAGTTATTAACTTGGATTAGACGGTGAAATCCTGTCTTTGATGGGACTTAAGCCCATCATTAAATCCCTTCACTGAACGATATGTGCTACTTGTCTTCAGAAAGCACTGCCATCCTTGCATGTGTTATTTCCAATAAAAACAGGAGATAATTCAAATCCCTATTAGCATTGCAGGGAAACAGTTTATACATTGCATAAAAAAGCTGGATATCTGTATTGATATGGCCTGGGTGATGTATTAGGAATGAAAGTTTGCCACATTATTATTTGATTAAAAAAAAAAAATCAAGCTACAGAGGGCTCAATATAAAGGCACCCCCCCCCCAAAAAAAATTTCATTTTGCCCACATTTCATTCCAGCAATTCAAAATAGTAATCATTAGTTTGTAAGGACCCCACATGTTTGCATGCGTGCCTGTCATTGGCCAGAAGATTTGCTGGCTTGATTGATGCATTCATCCTGGAGGAGCTACCTGAGCAACCTCTGTACGGTCCAGGTTGCCTCATGCTACCAGTAGTGACACAGACCCAAGCTAGAAGCAAAACTGGTGAAAAAACAGCCAGAAAAGATGAGGGGAAAATGTCAGCGGCCTCCACTTGTGAAACCATTCCTGTATTGGGGGTTGTGTCATTGTTGCACAACTGGTGACCTGTTATAAATCTCATGAACACCCAAGCAGCTGAAACTGATCTACAACCCTCTGTGCTATACCAGATCCATATACCAGAGCTTTAACTGACTCAATTACATACTGTGATTAAAAATTAAAGGAACGTTTTCTTCTTTTACTACATAATCAAGCTACTAATTTACATTTATGGGTTGTGTTAAATGTTAAAGTTCCTAAGTTTGGCTTATCTTATTATTATGTAAATACACTGCTCTAAATAAATAAATAAATAAATAAATAAATAAAGGGAACACAAAAATAAGACATCCTAGATCTGAATGAATGAAATATTTATATGAAAAACTTTGTTCTTTACAAAGTTGAATCTGCGGCCAGCAAAATTAAAAGGTTTTTTTTGTTGTTGTTGTTGGGTTTTTTTGGGTTTTTTTTTAATGATCAATGGAAATCAAATTTAGCAACCCATGGAGGTCTGGATTTGGAGTCAAAATAAAAACAAAAAAAACACAATACAGGCTGATCCAACTTTGATATAAAGTCCATAAAACAAGTCAAAATGAGGCTCAGTCGTGTGTGGCCTCCACGTGCCTGTATGACCTCCCTACAATGCCTGAGCATGCTCCAGATGAGGTGGCGGATGGTCTCCTGAGGGATCTCCTCCCAGACCTGGACTAAAGCATCCACCAACTCATGGCCAGTCTGGTGTAACGTGACGTTGGTGGATGGAGCGAGACATGATGTCCCAGATGTGCTCAATTGGATTCAGGTCCGGGGAACAGGCGGGCCAGTCCCTACCATCAATGCCTTCGTCTCTCAGGAACTGCTGACACACTCCAGCCACATGAGGCCTCGCATTGTCTTGCAGGCCCAACTGCACCAGCATATGGTCTCACCAGGGGTCTGAGGATCTCATCTTGGTACCTAATGGCAGTCAGGCTACCTCTAGCAAGCACATGGAGGGCTGTGCAGTCCCCCAAAGAAATGCCACCCCATACCATTACTGACCCACTGCCAAACCAGTCATGCTGGAAGATGTTGCAGGCAGCCGAATATTCGCCATGCTGCCTCCAGACACCATGGAGAACTGTCACATGTGCTCAATGTGTACCTGCTTTCATCTGTGAAGAGCACAGAGCGCCAGTGCTAATCTTGGTGTTCTCTGGCAAATGCTAAACGTCCTGCACAGTGCTGGGCTGTAAGCACAACCCCCACCTGTGGACGTTGTGCCCTCATGGAGTCTGTTTCTGACCGTTTGAGCAGACACATGAGCATTTGTGTCCTGCTGGAGGTCATTTTGCAGAGCTCTGGCAGTGCTCCTCCTGTTCCTCCTTGCACAAAGGCGGAGGTAGTGGTCCTGCTGGTTGGTTGTTGTCCTCCTATGGCCTCCTCCACGTCTCCTATTGTACTGGCCTGTCTCCTGGTATGCTCTCCATGCTCTGGACCTTTTTGCCACAGCTCATTGATGTGCCATCCTGGATAAGCTGCACTACCTGAGTCACTTGTGTGGGTTGTAGATTCCGTCTCATGCTGCCACTAGATTAAATTCACCGCCAACATTCAAAAGTTACCAAAACATCAGTCAGAAAACATAGGTACTGAGAAGTGGTCTGTGGTCACCACCTGCAGAACCACTCCTTTATCGGTGATTTCTTGCTACTTCCACCTGTTGTCTGTTCCATTTGCACAACATCGTGTGAAACTGATTTTCAATCAGTGTTGCTTCCTAAGTGGAAGGTTTGATTCCACAGAAGTGTGATTGACTTGGAGTTACATTGTGTTGTTTAAGTGTTCCCTTTATTATTATTTTTTGAGCAGTGTTTTTATGCCTTTAAGAGCTGGACTTCCATGCCACCATTAAAGAAGTCACACATGCTCCGCTATATTTAGCAGACATAGATATTTTCAAAATGTAACGCTGAATAAGAGAAACCTAACCTGAAACGGACAGAGTGTGTGCAAGCAAAGAAACAGCAGAGTGAGCGCTGCAGGGACGTCGCTAGTTTATGTGTCGTCCTCAAAACAATGTGCCTACACTTCCCATCGACCCCTTCGGTAGGACGAGCGTAACCAACCGTCTCTCAAACAGCCTTTTCGACCGTACCAGCTGTGTGTGCGCTGCTTCTTCGTCTGGTCTTACACCTGGAAACATGCTGCTATTCGCTCTGAGACAGCTCACACGGGTAACTGTGCCGTTAAAAATATTTCTACGCTGTTTTGCCCCCGGTGTTGTTTTCGGTTGGGTTACTGAGCTCGTATTTCTGCGTGGTTGGCTGTTTGCTAACGACAGAGTTTACTCTTTACCAATTCACAGGCTTGGTGGGGTTATGTTTCTTACTGCAGCTCAAGTGTGCAGTTTATATTTAGCGAATGCAACAAACCGCTAGCTGTTTGCTTTCTGTCCTTTATGCATTTCATTTCAAACTCGAGGCTTGTTTGCTCGCCACCGGGAAGCTAGCTGCCAGTGGTTAAGTTCGGTGAACGCAACTGGGTCCACGTGATGATGCAACAGCGACTGCTCAGTTTCATCATGTTGACAAACTGCAACAAACTACAGGGATGAAAAGTGTATGATTTTTAATAAGGGGGCACATGAACCATATTTAAAGATATGATATTCAGTGAGAGCGTGTGCGGCAGGGATGTGTTTTCCTGCTTAGAGTTGTTGATGCGTGGCATACATGTGTGTTTTTGTGTCATCCGCACAGCTTGATAGATGATCAGAAGGGAAGAATGCACGCAGTGGTGTTGAACCGTGTATCGTCTGCCTTTGAAATGGAATAAGAGTTTAAATAATATATGCTATAAATATAAAAACAAATTAGGTTTTGATCATGAAAAAAGATGCTGAATAATTAATTTTAAAGCCACACTTTGTTTAATTTATTTTGTAGTATTATATTCATATCAACAAGCTTTGAAAATAACCCAGTGTATTCAGAGCTAGTTCAGTATGCTTGGAAAGTCATAAATATAAATATAAATATAAACCCTGGTGATCTACTTTTGTAAGGTGTTGTTTTGGCCTACTTGAAGAAGTTGAGGAGCACACTGTAGGTTTGGTAACTTTGTCTGTTGGTGTTACACCACTTTATCCAAAAGGGAAAAAGCTGTAGGTATTTTTAGCTGGTTAATGAGTGGCTTTCATGCTGACAGGGGCTTTAATAAAGTCGAGTGAAGTCGAGCCCTGATCCCGATAACAGTTTGCAGATAATGCAAGCACAGGTTAACGGATGATAATATTCAACACTTGAAGAAGCTGGTTTTGGTCCAAATAATGTTCAAAGTGCTAAATGGGCCTCATAGGTCTTGGTGAGAGCACCAAGAAAGCACTAACACCAAATGTTCTACACGGGGTAATTATGTAACACACGTGGGTGTTTTGTCCACCTTGAAAAGTAAAAGTCATTGTTTCAGTCACACCAGCAGCTGTTTGACTCTTTATCCTCATCAGTATTTACTGCTGTCATAAATACTTTACAAAAATGTTATCACAAGCTTGGTATTTAAAACAAGAAAAGAGGATACAAACTAAACATGCTAAACTGTAACATAATCAGGATAAAAAAGATCAGATAAAAAAAAACATATATAAATGTAAATTAATAAGGAGGCAGGATCCAGATATTTGGTGTAGATTAAAAAAGAAGCTAAATGGTTTAAAAATATCATTATAAATTCACCAAAAGTTTAGTGCTGAGTAACATTTTATAAATGATTAATTATTTTATCAAGAGTCCCAGATTTTTAATGAACAGGAAAAAAGATTTTTCCGAGCTTAGTACAGACTTACAGTGAATTACATTGATATGAACAAGTTTGGGATGCCCCAGATACAGGCGTGGTTTAAAACGTCCTAATAATGTGTTGACAATAACATACAGCTATCTATATCATCTGTTGTTATTTTATCTGGTTGGGCTGTTTGTTTGTTTTTCCTCCCCCGTAAAAGATGCAGTGATGAGCGCTATAAAAATCAGCAGTAATAAACCTGACTGCAGAATAGTAAACTGTATCCAAGGGCTTAAGAGTGGAGGCAGAGGCATGCTTATAAATCACACCACCATAATCCAACATGGGGAAAATAAGCTTTTCATGTAGATTTTGGCTCCTTTCATGAACAAGAAATCAGGTTTTTGTCTTAATTTCTTAAAGATTGTCTTTGTAACGTTCCAGTGCAAATTTATCATATATTCAAATTAAAATCGGGTCATTGAACAGTGAGGACAGTGTACTAGACTTCCACATTCCCAAAGTTGATTGGGTATGCTGAAAAACTGAATCACATACTGAACGCATAACAAAGCTGACTCAACATTTTCCCGAACTTTCATGTAGTTTCTCAGAAAGTTTGAGTCTAAATCTCATGTTTTCAGAGCTGGTTTTAAAAGTCGCTGCTGTTGGTGTTTTTGACGTTTTTCATGAAACTGAGTGGTTCACATGCACTCACGCTGTTCTTGTTGAATTTAATTATTTTGGTGTGCATCTTGATTAAAGTTTTAATGGACTCACAGGACAGGGTTTGTCTTGTGGTCAGGGCATGTGATTTCAAATTGAAAAATATTTCTGTGTGTACTTTTTTTCCTACACTTGACTTTTTCAGAGGATAGCGTTGAGATTTGTCCACGACGACGACGTCTTTCTGTCAGGGAAATTAATTTTGTGATTTAAGCATTTTAAAGTTTTTCCGAGGATTTAAATCCTAAAATTACTCTGCTCTTTGCTTCATAAAATATAACAGGACATTGGAGTAAAGGAACATCTTGGAAGGTTCTTAGTATCACTCCATTTGTGATTCTGAATGAGAGTGGCTTTCTGATGTGAAGTGTGACGCTTATTTTGAGCGACGAAAATTAATAAAATATAATTTTATTATAATATTTCAAGATCACAATAACCTTCCAATTTCGAACTTAAAAAAACTAACA
>NW_005187497.1:2051701-2056782 GCF_000239375.1 Pundamilia nyererei
TTATCTTCTGCTGTTCCTTCTCTCTCCTCCTGTTCCTTCTTCGCCACAGTTCAGTGGAGTATGTCAGCCCCCTCTCAACACAAAGCCTGACCACTCTAGTGTGAGATAAAGCTGATGTCTTCATTCTGCCTCCTCCCCAGCTCACTCTGCAAGTCACATCACAGTACAGCTCAGACAGACATTCCTCCGATGAGAAGACGTACAGTTTTCCACATGTGTACACACAATATATGCACAGCAGTTGGCGTGACAGACGGATGCAGTAGAAAGCTGTTAGCTTCCAGGTGAAGCATTAGCATAACAACACACCACGACCACCACCCCATTCAGAGAGGCAGAATTCAGACTTTATTTATCTCTGTTCATTTTATGCCCGATCCTGTTACTGACAAGTGTGACGATATACAAGAGAGACATGTTACACAGCCAGGGCTGCAACTACTGTGGCGAAGAAGAAACGGAAGATAAAACCTTGTCTGTTCTTTTGAATAGTAACATTTTTCATTTCACACCAAGCACAGTTTATTTGAATCGGCCCTGCTTTTATCTTTTGTTCTACCAGTGACAAGGGAGGTGCTGTTCAAATCATCCACTGACAACAGTTTTATCAAGTTTCTGTGCAGAGTAGATTACTTTATCAGCATTTTTGTTTAAATTGGAGCTCACATTGTGCCTGCAGTAGCCACACATACATTTTTTTATTTTAGACAACCAAATCTGTCATATTTAGGGCTGTTTTGGACCTCTGAATTTGGTAAAGCTTTCACTATTTCAGTTAGGCCTGAAAAAGATGGAATTCAATTAAGTCTGAGCGCAGCAACTTGTTCTGTTTGGTGCTGTTTGTTTTGGCTGTACAGTGGGGCACAAGGACACAGTGTTAACTTGTCAAGTGAGTACATGTAGGAGGAGATGTATGAAAGTCTGTGTGAGAATGTCAGAACTGGATGAGCATGTTTGCAGGTAAATCTGGGTCTTGTAGTTTTAATAACACACGTTGACCCATGAATAGAAACTCCCAGGAAAACAAACCAAAATAATCTGAGCTATACTTCCATGGGAGGTGAAGAAAAAATGGATGATTTGATTAAAAAAACTAAACAAAACCCTTTTTCTGCAGATATTAATATAATAATATCCACCCATCCATTTTCTTCCTCTTGTTCAGTTCAGACTTGTGGAGAGGCGGAGCCAATCTAAGCTACCGTAGGATGTGAGAGACAGCCTGGACAGAGCTCTGCCAGTCTGTCGTAGGGCTAACACAGAGAGACAGTATTACACTGATTGCTTTTCATCAGGGAAAAATTTCCCACCATCACTTCGCAGACTTTAATTTGCTGTCGTTGTCCCATCTGTCCACTCGTGCCATTAATCTGAGTGTTCGCTTGTGTGTGTTTTCATTGCAGAATTTCTGCAGCCGCGCTGCTCTGGAAGCTCTTGGCTCCTGTCTTAACAACAAATACTCTGAAGGCTACCCAGGAAAAAGGTAGGTTTTTATTCAGCTACACCTCTGTTTATTAACATGATTGATATTATTTTCAGTTAATGAATTTTCTGTTATTGCCTTCAGATAAGTAATGACTGCAAATGATAGTGCTGAACTTAAAGGGTTTGCTTATACCAATGAGTCTACGCTATGGAGGAAATATTTTACCATAATGTACACCTAGTACATAATGTAGTGTTGATTTTTTTCCCCCCCAATTTGTTCTACCTGCTCAATCTCAAGCAACAGACAAATACAGCAAGTAGCTGGAGATTGTTGTCGGGTGTATAAGCAGTTTTCATCGGGAGCTGACTGTAACAAAAACACATAAGACTGAACGCTGGATTTACATCAGAGTTGAATGATATTTGTTTGCTGGGAATGCACATAAACAACAGTTCGCCACATTGGCCTAAAAGGAACTATTGTGCGTTGTGGCCAAACAATTAATCACTGTAGGTTTAAATTCTAACAAAAAGCTGAAATTAGCAGGTTATTCACAGTAGTTCATGTTTCCATCTCCACCCTCAGGTATTATGGTGGAGCAGAAGTGGTTGACCAAATTGAGCTGCTCTGTCAGAAGCGAGCTCTGGAGGCCTTTGACCTGGATCCAGCTCAGTGGGGCGTCAACGTCCAACCGTACTCTGGCTCTCCTGCCAACTTTGCCAGTTACACCGCTGTACTCAATCCCCACGATCGTATCATGGGCCTGGACCTGCCTGATGGTGGACAGTTAGTATTCACTGTTGCTGTATTTTTGCTGTACCCCCCCCACCCCTCCTTTTTTTTAAAAATTCATAAATCTGATTTTTCTGTTTTATTCTTTATGTATATATTGTTTGTTTGTTTGTTTGTTTGTTTTACTCCAGTCTGACTCACGGCTACATGTCTGATGTGAAAAGAATCTCTGCAACCTCAATCTACTTTGAGTCAATGCCTTACAAGCTAAATGTAAGTAGAAAAGCTTTCTACTGATATCTACTGACACCCGTTTATACCAGTGTCGAATGATTAGCTGGGATATACTGATGTATTTTTTTTATGTTTTATCAATGTCAGTGTGAGAAGTCTTCCAAAAGTCAATAAGCCAGCAAATACTAAGAAAGTCCAGTTTTCAGTATGTTACAGTAAGATGTTTATAACGGGGTCAGTGCTGTCCTTGCAAACTGTATTTTCTGAAACGTAATCATTGACCGGCCAAGGCCATTTCCTCTATCTGCCTTCTTTACTGCAGACTGCAACAGGACTTATAGACTACGACCAGATGGAGATGACGGCCAAGCTGTTCCGGCCCAAGCTCATCATCGCTGGCACCAGTGCCTATGCCCGGCTCATTGACTATGCCTGCATCAAGAAGGTGCACAGAGAACTCTCTGCATTCTCAGTTCACCCCGTGTTCACCCCGTCTTTTTCTGTTCTGTTGTGTGCTTCACTTTTCTTCATCTTGTTATCCTGTATCAAAAGGATGGATCAGCTTTGTGTTTGTATTTAAAACTTAATCAGCTTTTTTGAGGTGACAGCTTGGTCCTCTGTCACCTTAAAATAGAGGACAAATGTATAAGAAGGGCCAAAAACCATCTGAATCTAATGCAGATGGAAAAGAGAATGTATTTTCACCTCACCTTTTAGGGCTAATTAAACGCTTTTGTAAACCACAGAACAATGGAACTTTCCTGCCACATGTGTATACATGTTGGTCTTAATTTTATAACTGTTTCCTCATCCTGCCTCTTTTTCTTCCAGCTGTGCACCAACATCAATGCCTACCTGCTTGCTGACATGGCTCATATTAGTGGCCTGGTGGCAGCCAAAGCCATCCCCTCACCCTTTGAACATGCTGACCTGGTCACCTCCACCACGCACAAGTCCCTCCGTGGAGCAAGGTAAGGTCAAACTGTAAGAGACACGGGTGGGAACAAAAATCAAATTACTGAGTAAAAATTGTAAAATTGCTTCATCAGTAAAAGATTCTGTTCTGTCCAGGGCTGGTCTCATCTTCTATCGGAAGGGTGTTCGCTCAGTTGACAAAAAGGGAAAGGAAATCATGTACGACCTCGAGGACAGGATCAACTTTTCTGTCTTCCCCTCCCTGCAGGGTGGACCTCATAACCATGCCATTGCAGGTGTAGCAGTGGCACTCAGACAGGTCTGCACAACACACAAATACCGAACTGCAAACTTGGATCTGTTGGTGTTTTGTTTTCAAGACTTAAAGCTGAGGAGCTTAAGAACATGTTGCATAAACTTCAGTCAGTAAAGGGAATAGTGCAGGGGTAGACAACTCAGGCCTCGAGGGCCGGTGTCCTGCAGGTTTTAGATGTGTCCTTGATCCAACACAGCTGATTCAAATGGCCAAATTTCCTCCTCAACATGTCCTGAAGTTCTCCAGAGGCCTGGTAATGAATTAATCATATCATTCAGGTGTGTTGACTCAGGGTGAGATCTAAAACCTGCAGGACATCGGCCATCGAGGCCTGGAGTTGTCTACCCCTGGAGTAGGGTATTACAGAGCCAAATGTAAAGGCTAACTTACTGTACACTTTTGGTTCTGTGTGTCCAGGCACAGTCTCCCCTGTTTAAGGAGTATATTGACCAGGTGCTAAAGAATGCCAAGGCTATGGCTGCAGCTCTTCTCAGCAAAGGCTACACTCTGGTATCAGGTAATCTAGCGTGCACTTCTTTACTCAGCACGGAGCATTTAACACTGAAAATTCATCTAAAATGTCCTGTAACAAAATGTAAATTACACAACAAGAAAAAAAGCACAAATCCAAAAATGATTTTTGTTTGTTTTGATGTATAGCCTTCAGTTTATATACTCTGCTCACTCTGCAGTGTGTACATACACCTTTCTTTAATCCCTTAGTAAATATTTTTAGCCAAATAACTGGTAAGAGTGGAAGATCGTACCAGTAAAACACATTCCTAGCGTATTTTTTCCCTTAATCTCGTGTAATGTACGGGTGACTTATTTTCCTCCTATTTATTGAAAACTGGATGTTCCAGGTGGGACCGACAACCACCTGGTCCTCGTGGACCTGCGACCTAAGGGTATTGATGGTGCTCGAGCTGAGAGGGTGCTCGAGCTTGCGTCAATCACCGCCAATAAGAATACCTGCCCCGGAGACAAGAGCGCCCTGACGCCTGGTGGCCTCAGACTTGGTGAGAAACGGCTTCACATCACACTGTGTTTGCTGGACACACACCAGGAGGTGGTCATACTTATTAAGGATTAGAAACCACGTGCTTCCCTGTATATTCATTTGAAATCTTAATTTAAATCTCCCCCATCTCAAGTCAAGTGGCTTTATCGTCATTCCAACCATGTGCAGTGGTACAGTACACAGTGAAACGAGACAACGTTCCTCCAAGGCCATGGCGCTGCATATGACATATAACAGACAATCAACACAGGACTACATAAAGTGCAATGTGCAAAGACAGTGCAACACCAGACAGAACAGAACGATACAGACACAACAGTGCAATGAAATTTCTTGATCCGATGTGGTGATCGGTTGTAGTTTTGACACATCTCAAGCCCGTATAGGTTATTTACTGACCTTTTAAGAAGCTCCCACTCTATGCTATTTTTTTT
>NW_005187497.1:2057161-2074532 GCF_000239375.1 Pundamilia nyererei
ATAGTGCACGGTCTTTAAAATTGCTGCATGAGAGAAGACAAAATGCCCAGTGGTAGTGAAACAGAGGAAGCTAAGAATAAACATCTGAGCATTTCTCTTTTCTGTTGTTGTTTGCAGGAAAGCTCCAGGACTTCAAGAACTTCCTTCTTCAGGACCCAGAAACGGTGGCTCGCATCGCAGATCTGCGCCACCGCGTTGAAGCTTTTGCCAGGCCCTTTCCCATGCCAGGGTTCTCCGACCATTAGCCCACTGTGGACTCACGGGCCTATCACAGCCAGATGGCAGAGAGCCGGCAGGGCAGAAGTGTGGATGGAGTGAAATGTGGCTGGAGCCTGTGAACTGAAATGGCTTGAGTTCGCTTTTCCAATCATAAATGGGAAATAATTTTTTATACTGCTTTGCAGTCACGAGTCATCTGTTTGGGGAAAAACATAGCTTCCATGTTGAGTTAAATAAACAATCAAATGTGACAGATTTTCTAGAGCAGAACAACATATTTTCTATTGTGTGTGTGAAGATTTTCTTCTTCACATGATTTCTTAACAAAAGTGTGTGGAAGAAAAATTTAGCAACAGTCAGTGTCACAGTCTGACTTGGTAAGTGCATGATTAGCTACTGTAATAAGGTGCACGGAGTCTTACTTCATTTGAGTCTTAACTAACGTCACTAATGTAATTTCAATGTGAACGGGTGTGCTGGAAAAGAGGGGATCAAAAATGACACCAAGATCTTAATATATTTTAATATACTATATCTTAAATATGCAACACTACAAACTGCTTTTATAATAGGTTTGAGATGCACGTTGTCGTCTTTTGGCACTGCTTTTCTTCCAGCATATCATAGACGCAGGTTAAAATTTCTCTATTTTATTATGTCAGAATAATTCTAAATAACCAAATGGAATCGTAAATAGCATTCCGTATTAAGTCATACCTTTGGTCTGTTTACAAAGAGAAATCTTTTCTACGTGTTATTTAAAAAGTATTAATTGTCATGTCATTTCAATCCATTTTCCTTTATTTTATTACAAGAAGGATTTTGTACTGCTGATATGTGGTTGTTGTTTTTTTCCCACTGTGGCTTTTGTGTGATGTAAAGTGAGAAACTGAAAATCAAGCTGCTTCAGACTACTTTGTTGCACATTTGGTTTAAAGACTGTTCTCAGTACAGTGAGAAGAAACGAGTTGTCTCGTTCAACAATTAACTGGATGTTAGAAATTACGTGGTACTTTTTCTTTGAACAAATGCAAATAAATGATCCATGTCACAATTCAGCCAAAATACGTTTTACTGCAGTGTTCCCAAATCTCTGATCTTTGCTGTACACAAAGGTTTGAACCAACCTTTTACACATTTTACTAATTTTATTAGTGTCATTCTAATAAAATCCAGTAATGAAAATGGGGTCAGTGTTGTCATTAATATTTACATATTTGTTCTTTTCTTAGAGCCATAGATGATTAAAATAGAAAAACGTAGAGTGATAAGACTTTTTCATGTCTTTGTAAATCAGTTGTGCTGACATCGTACAGAATTTCCTTACTCGCTGCTTGCAGTGTTTTCATTTGTAGCACTAAAATATCTCTCCCTCTGCAGCCCACCTGTTTTCTCAGTGCAGGAGAATGCACAGCTAGCAGACTGGAGGGGGCGTAGCTGTAAGTATGTGTGTCGATAGATGTGTCTCACAAAGTAAACAAGTCATGCATGTGAGAAAATGAATAAAAGAAAAAGTTTTGGGGGGCGGCTCTTCCTCTGAAGATTGGAGTTCAGTCAAAAATAGGAGCACGAGAAGATTAACTGCCTAAACACTGAAAGAATTGCAGTTTTTGGCTTTGTCTTAGCTCATTTCTGCTGTGTTGGCTGTCTGACAGAATTTGGGGGACTTTGTACCGAGTCACTACTTCCCCATATGAACTTCATCAGGCGAGACCCGGAGAGGACTGCAGCTGTGACCATGACGCACTTCTTTTTTACTCTACCTTTCATCTCAAGACCGATATCAGAAATCAGCATCAACCAAGAGTAGATCAGTGAGGTTAAGATCAAATTTAGGTGATTTAATTATATTCTTATTATCTGATGTTCTTGCTAAATTGCTTAAAACAAGCATTCAAAAGTTAAAATTTTAACAGTAAAGGTTAAAACTTGTGAAAAACGACCGCATTTTTCATTGGTTCAGAAACTAATTCCTGCAGTATATTTCTGAATCTATTCATTCTGCCTAGAGGATCATCAGAGGAGTCCTGCACAGTTAACGGGTGTGGCTGATGAATTGCACTTGATCTGCAACACTACTCATGCAGTGTTTCTTCTGTTAGAGCTGGACAAGTCTGCTCCCCACCGGCTAGAACCAGTTTCTGCACTGCCTGTTAAAGTAAAACTCAGAAACTATGACCTTTTAAACGGAGAGCCAGTCCAGACTTCCTGTCCATGGATCACCGGTTGATCCACAGCACGTGCACGTGACATCAGAGCCAAAAGCACTAATCAGTGCAGTGTAAGGATACAGAGTTATCGAGCACTGAGAGTAACCCCAGCACACTTGCGCCATCATGCTTCGATATCTGTCATCACAAAGCATTTTTATGTAAATATGTAGATAAGAATAAGAGAGAATATAGAATAAAAGAACAAAACAAAAGAGGCGGTGGTCAGTATCCAGGCTGTGAGGGGTCCTTGATGATGATGCTGGCTCTCTGCTGAGGTCTGCCAGTATAAATGTCTCTGAGTGGAGTTAGTGAAGTGCCAATTGCCTGCTCTACCACTCTCACCACCCGCTGCAGTTTTCGCTTGTCCTCCACAGTACAGCAGTTAAACCAGAGTGTACAGCAGTAGGTCAGAAGGCTCTCAATGGTGGAGTGGTAGAAGTTGATTAGCGGTTTTTGTGGTAATTGGGCCTGATACAACTTCCTAAGAACATATAGCCTTTGTTGTGGTTTTCCTACCTGGTGGGAAACGTTTGTGGACCAGTTAAGGTCGGCCGAGATTTGGACCCCGAGGAACTTAAAGCTTTCTACCTCCTCTCCATCAATGTAGAGGGTGGAGTGGTCAGATCGCTTTGTCCTCCTGAAGTCGATTACCATCTCCTTAGTCTTGGCTGTGATCACATGTAGGTTGTCGTCATCTCTGTAGGCTGAATCATCATTGTACTTGATCAGTCCTATAACGGTCATGTCATCAGAAAATTTTATAATGGTGTTATTGGTGTGAATTGAAGAACAGTCATGGTTAAAAGTGATTATAAGAGGGGACTGAGGACACGGCCCTGTGGAACGCCTACATTCAGAATGCAGATGGAGGTGGTGTGCTCTCTGTGTTCTGGGGTCTGTTGCTCAGGAAGTCCAATATCCAGGTGCACAGTGAGTCACTGAGTCCTAAGTTGCTTAGCTTTTTTTAACCAGTTTGCAGGGTTGAACTGTACTGAAGGTGGAGCTGAAGTCCACAAACAGCATTCCCACATAAGTGTTACTACTGTCCAGATGTGTGAGGTTGTGTGAAGAGCTGTTATTATGGCATCCTCTGTTGACCTGTTTTGTATTATGGGTCGAGGTCTGCAGGAATAACAGCCTTAATGTGTGACATGCTAAGTTTCTCAAACCATTTGGCAATTGTGGGCAGGGATATATTATAGATAGTCATTTAAGCAGCTCATCCTGTTCTTCTTGGGTACTGGAACGATGGCTGACTTAAAGCACGATGGTACTACAGACTGTAGTAGTGAGAGGTTGAAGATGGTGAAAACCTCTGCTAGTTGGTCTGCACATGCTTTAAGCACTCTAAGGTCCAGCTTGAGGCAAATTATTTTCCCTTTTTTGTCCAAATAAGTTGAAGAATGTAATGTCAAAAACGTTAAAATGCCAATCTTTATTTTCAGAGAAAGTAAAACATTGCACAATAAAACCTTTGAACACTGGCTCCCTCTAGTGTTAAAATTACATCTCTACATCATCCACCTCAGTCTTGAGTTTGTTGCGGAGGCTGTAAAGAGAGGTTTTAGGTCACTCATTAAGTTGTACTAGCAGTAGGGGGAAAAGGCTTTGATAGGACTTATTAAGGCCATCATAAAATCCCTTGACTGAATGACTCAATGTGGCACTACTTTCCAAACCATCTGGGTAAAAAAGGAACACAATTTATATATAAAATACAGTCTTGCAAAGTCACCTGGTGAGGTAGGAGTGGACGTCAGAGAAGCCGTGATATTGAGCCAGGGGGAAGAGGATGCCAGTTGGGCAGCGGCCCTCACGCTGACGACAGAAGCTGCAGTTGCAAATGCCTCGACAGGGAGGGCATTTCCAGTCCTGGAGAGAAAATGAAGGTTTTAAAACCCGAATCTACGGGTATGATGGGAGGTCAATGTTTCTACAGGTTTCATTTTTGTTATAATTTTATACATGACCCGTGTCCTAATATCTCTATACAAAACTTTAATAATTAAGTGTGTGTGTGTAAGATGAACAGTTTTTTGCTTTTGCACAGTTCAGTGTTGGGGTATCATCAGTCTGACCGGATCAAGCAGCGCTTTTTTGACATCCTCTCCATATCGGTTCCTCAGGCACGGCCCGCAGAACTGACCCTGAATCCCACGGCAGTCCTCACTGCGACAGCACGTCTTTGTGTCAACAGTTTTCTGGCGGCACTGATGACACGTGGAACCCTGAAAATATATAAAATACATAAAACTAATGACAAAAGGTAGCTTTACAACATTCCCTAACCAGCCTCAACATTCTCCAAATTTTAGATTGTGTAAATGCATTTTTGATTAAACTGCTAATCTACATGTGGAGCTAGACTTGCTTTCTGATCATACGGATTTATTATGAACACCATTCAGCACAGCCAGGTTTCTGGCTCGAAAAAACCCTAAAAACACCAGTCTGAGCTCAGGACGGTGGTTTATCTTTATTGGTTGTCTCTCCGCTTCAGGTTCTGTGCACACTCAGATAAAAGGTTCATTTCACAGGTCTTCACAAAACGATCCCTACGAGTGTTGCTTATTCCAGACACATTATCTGATGATGTGATACAATAGTGATTAAGATTCTTTAATGAACATAAATAATCTGCTCCCAACCCTGGTGATTTAACCAAGTACACTTTCATGGTACATAAAACTAAGCTTGAGATAGCTGACTAAGCCGTTAATCTTGCTTCATAGAACAACCCTCAGTTCTTGGGTGTTTATGCAGTCTGCAGTGTTATCATTATTAGGTGGAGAAGAAGGAAAAAAAGAAAATTAAAAAAAGCATACCAAGCTAATCGACTTTAGCCTGGTGGCTAATGTCGATTTATCTGCCTCTGGTAAATCAACACCTTAGGTGAACCGTAACCTCAAACCCTTCTGTGTAACCTGCGCCATCACCTGCTGTGCACCTCTACAAATGTAACTACACGTCATGGAAACAGCTGCACAGGCATAAACATGGGAACAGTGTTGGCTGCTTGTGCAGGCTTCGTTGTAGCCTCTACAGAGCAGAAGCCTAAATTCAGTTTAAAGGGAATGGCATGGTTTTGTCGCTCTGTCGCTCCTTTACCTTTTCAGTCAACACTTGACCTACAGAAAGCGTCATCTCTTTCAGGCTATGTACAAAAACACAGGCTGCATATAGAAAATACTTCACTTTACATAGCCAAAGATAAAGGCAACCACACCATCATGAATCCCACTTAAGAGCACCAAGCAGAAGGTGGAGGTCACAAATGTACACTCATAAAAAGGAGTTTAAATATAACTGTCAGATGTTCTCTTGACCGTAGGACACAGACAAGCTTACCACGAAAGCCTAAAGAATAGGTTTATTACTATGTGAAGGCAATGTGTACAGAATTTAAAAAAAACAAACAAACAAAAAGAGTGTTTATCTCAGAAGTCCTCATCCAACCATGTATCCTGATCACCTGGAAACACTGAGTGCTAACGGGGTTTGAATAACAGCAGCAGTGAACTCACTGTGACACTGTTGTAGACTTTCTCGGTCATGTTGTCTGCGACCAACTCGAGATCATCTTCTGTGATTTCTTCTACCGGACGAATAACGTGAGGTTTGCTTCGATTACCTCGTGGGACGCCACGACGCCGTGGAGCTTGGCGTACCTGAAACAGATGATGAGAAGAATAATCCACTTAGCTTCAAGTTTTAAATGGATACTGACAAGAAAGATTAGAGAATAGAGCAGAATAAAATGATGGCTTTCACTCACTGCCACACTCCTTATCACTCTGGTTCTCTAAATGTTTGTATAGTGTTGGTTGAGGAAAGCATACGCACGGTTCAGAACACTAATGTTTATAAGATTTTCTTGACTGCCATCTATTTCAAAGCTAAACCAATAAATAAATCACATGTAAATATGTACATTACTGCACTATATTGAACAAATGCTCCAAAGGCCTTGTAGACTTTAACTGGCTGCTGATAAGTGACAGAACTGACCTCCAGCAGCTCCTCCTCCAAGCTGAGCTCCACTTCTGCCTCCTCAGCGGCCAAAGGATCCTCCGTTCCCGACATGGACCTTGTCAGCCTGCGAGATGCCCGCTCTGGGTTTCTCCTGGACTCTCCTCCAGTCGCAGCAGATCGCGGCGGATGCTGCAGGAGTGATACGATCCATAAGGAAATTCAAAAATTCAGAGATCTGCTGAAAGTTCCTACATTTTCCACGACACTCACAGAGCTTCTGTCTTTTGCCTTCTGTTTTCCTGCTTGTTTCTTCAGCAGCCCTGCACCTCCTGGCATTTTCTGTAGGTCTGCCATCAGCTGAGCCAACTGTTAAAGATGAGCAACAGGAGTCACTGTAGAAGGTCAGCACTTGAAAGTATTATTGTACTATTCACTGAGACCAAATTTGTTTGTTTTCACATCAGTTTGTCACATTTTAAACTCGGTATGTGGTGCCGTGTCTGATTTACCATGGCTTTGTTGGCTTTAATGTTCTGCTCTCTCCTGGCCAGGAAAGTGTCAGACGCATCATCTGCTGAATCAGAACCATGGTCCTCAGTCGAAGCAGGCCGAGCTGCTGCTGCCTCGCCATCCTCGAATTTCACGTGTCTCTCCTCCTTTGTCCTATTGCGCTGTCCTGTCCTTTTCACTCCTTTCTTGTGTGTCGTCCTCTCCTCCGCCTCTGAATCCTCATCGTCGGTAGACTGCTGGGTAGAGGGAGCTGAGCGCAGAGCCACCCTCAGCCTGAAGGGCTTAACTGTAGAAGTAGCAGATGCTTTAGATGTAGTTTCCTCCTCCTTGGGGAAAATGTCAGGCTGAGCTTCATCTCCAAAACTGCAATTCTGCTGAATATCAACACAGAATAACAGATCTTTTTGCCAAATCCCTTTACAGAAGTAGTCTGTCTGAATGAATGCAGAGTAAAATTACTGGATTTGGTAACACTTTATCGTGAAACAACCAAAATACATGCCAATTCTAATTATTGCCAGAGAAAACCCACACATGATTACATCTTTAAGAATCATTACAAAAGAAAAAGAGAATACAGATTTATTAAATCATAAAAAGGAGGTTAGTATCAATTGATGCTCAGAAGAAGTGGTAAAAATCGTCTTCAAATAAAACACATTAGCTTGTAGAGTTGGTGCTTTTTTCTTTTTAAATGTAGTATATAAACAATTTAAGCCACCTCTCAGCCTAATGTGTCCCACATAAACAACCACTCCAAGTTAGTACTTGGCTTTCTGGTCACCCCAGTATGGATATATGAAGCTTTAAAGGCCTAAAACCAAACAAAATCCTACCTCATCTTTGAGTTCAGTGTCGGAAAAGCCGTGAAATGTCACATCATTTTCAGAGTCCTCCAAAAAAACATCAGCTAGCTCCGTTGTTAGCGAATTCATCATTAAAACCGTGCCCAAAGACAGAAAGAAATCACTAAAATTAGCCTCAAAACCTGTTTAGGACACGTTTATCTGAACAAACAGGTAACCAAATGCTACTTTATTGGCCTCTCTGTCGCCTCTTGTGTGTGTGCCTAACCTGGACTGTGGATAGCACCCTGCTAGCCTGTGAGTTTTAGCTAGGCTCCCGCACACCTGCAAACACACCTTCAATTACTCGTTTTTAATTGCCCGCTGATTTCAAAGCTGCCCGAAAATAAAATAGATTATTGTGATTTTGAGGGTTAAATTAGCACGAATTTGCTGACGTTATTATATGACCTTTCCCCCCCCCCTAAAAAAAAAAGCTTTTCTCTATAGTATATGAAAAAAAAAACAACACGTGAGACACAAAAAAAACAGTTTGAGGAAACCGACCCCAGAAACGAAGAGCTTCATCCCGCTTGCTGCTGTTTGTGATAACAAAATGGTAGCTAAAATTATTTTGATTTCACGTTCATGTGGTAAATAATGCAGTTAGACTAGATATTTTTCTTTTCCTACATTCTCCAAACTGCATTTTGTGGCTGATTAGCAGTGAAACACCAGTAAGACCTCCATGGAGGCCATGAAAGGTGTGGAAGGATGTTTATCGTCCTTAATCCTGAAGGAGAATATCCAGCCATCATGCCCTGAAGCTCATCTCACTTGGATTGATTAATGAATGATCAGCTGACTCTGTGGCCACCTCTGTGATAGCTTTATTTATGTATAGCATAACTTAAAAAAAGGTACCATTTTACATTTACAGTTATGCTCAAATGTCTCCATCTGCAGGTGGCTTTAAATTATGAACCTGTACTCGTCGTCAAGAGATCCTCCACGTACTGAAAAAACTGGATGTATGTAATATGTTTGAATATTTACTCAGGTATTCCAGTGACACAACCCAGGTCATACCAATGTGCAAAAGGCCTTTTGAAGTATCATAATTTGAAATATTACACTGATTATAGCAAATAACTAATCACATTATTTATGGATTAATTTAATGTAGCGTCAGTTTTATAGTTTATTTCTTACAATGTGCTTTAGCTAATTGTGAAACTTTTATGAATTGCACAGAGTCTGTGTTGATGTCATTGGAGACAACAAGCATAAAAAACTCAGTTCTTGGACATTAAAACTAAACTATGTAATTCACTGCGGCCATCGTGTCTGCTGTAAACAGATTGTATTAACCCTTTTGAAATCTGTGTATTGTTTAACAATTTCCAAGTGCTGATCCATGATGTCATGGGTTTTATGTGTTGCCATGAGGGCATGAGTCACAGGTGAAAATAACTGTCAAGTCAGGCGTGTGTGTGTCACGACACACACCTTAACTCCTGACTCCACCCATTAAAAAAAGATCACTCAGATTGTTTTCTGTTTTAGCCATGTTCCCATGTGTGATGGGCCATTGCCATTGCGTAAACTAAATGCGCAGCGTCCCTCCCAAAGGGCGTGGCTTCCTGATGTGCTTCTTTAGCCTTCCGGGAGCTGGATGCGGAAGACAAACACGAAACTGCTCTTTCGGAATTCCTGAAACTTCACTGCAATCGAGGTAAGTTCCAAAGGTAAAACCTGTGAAATCTTTAGATTTTGATGCAGTTATTATAAGTGACACGTGTGGGACAAACAGCTAAAACTCACAATAACGACTGACTGAGTGTGCTGAACTTGCTGTGTGGAGAAACATGGAGAAAGTGTTGCGGATTTACAAGCTGTTGAGCAATTATGACTTCATGTTTTGTCAGATCATCCTCTGTAAGAGTATACATGTGGCATTTAAGCCTTTGTTGTGTGTTGTATTGAGGTTTATAGCAGCGATGAGCCTTGTTCTGTACTGACAAGTGCTACAAAATGTAACAGTTTCCACGGTAAACACTTAAAAACAAACAGACGACAGATATCAAGACCTTCATAAAGGGAGGATCAATTGAAGGGGTTTACTTTGGTTTAGTTTTATTTAGGTGTTCGCATTAAACGGCTTACTTTGTGCATCCGTGTGTACACCAAACACAAATTGTGAAATGAGAAACCGTGACAGCTAGAGGTGATCAGGTGAGTAACTGCCTCTGGCTCTGATGTCTCTTTGTCAACAACCAACCAAAAAAAGCCCACCAGATATTTCTCATTGTTGTTGAGGGTAAACACCGACTGCTTTTCCCTTTTGTTCTGTCTTTGTAAAGTGAATATCTGGTTTTGATCTGGAAAAATGAAGAAGCCACTGATTAAATGTTAACTGCTGTTTGTTTAATTTGGGTAGAATCACGAATTCAATCAAGATATACTGAGTGATATATTTAAGTGTTATTTTAATTTAATCCAATATTTTTAAACTGCATTTCCTTTGTCTTTCCTCTAGGATTTTTCTGTTAGGTCAGTGTATATATAAACCATGTGGCCAAATCAAGGTAGGACATCAAACATGATTACCATTTAATTATGATGTTTTATGAAGCATACAGTGTGTAAGATGGATGTGTGCTTTTACTTGTATCAGGTCCTCCTCCTCCAGTCGGCCCACCAAATCCTGCCTTTCCTCCTGGCTACAATCCTGCTTATCCTGCTGCCCCTCCTCCAGGAGCATTCCCCCAGCCTCCACCTCCATACTCTGCTGGCCAGTTCCCAGCTCCTATGAATCCAGCCATGGGACCATACGGTGCACCAGGGGCAATGCCTTATGGAGCTCCTGGACTTCACCCTTATCCTATGGCTCCAGGTGGATATCCAGTTGTTCCTCCTGCAGGTGTTCACCCAGGTCCATATCCACACTCCCCAAAAGGCGGCAAACACAAAGGTTGTCATCCTCATCATGGAGGGCTAAATCCCATGTCTGGAGCCTTAGCCGGGGGAGTTGCAGGAATGGGAATGGGGCTAGTTGGGCACAAAGCAAACAAAAAGATGCACAAGAAGATGAAAAAGGCACACAAACATAAGCACTACAAACATGGCAAGGTGAGACTGGGTTTAAATTTAGAATGTCAGAGTTTATGGTTTAATTTTTAAGTTTTGAATGAAAAGAGCAAACAGTTGGTGGTGACTTTTAAAACCGTGTGTTTCTTTGTTCACTGTTGAAGATTGCTTAAGCAGATCAGGCATTGTTTATAATTTAAAATCTATATTTTAACTGTTTTAAAACGATTAACAGATGTATAATTTCCTGTTTCTGTCTTCACAGTCCTCCAGCAGCAGCAGCAGCAGCGACTCAGACTGAGGCGACTGGTTTGAAGCATGGCTTTCACAAAAAAAGCTGTGTAACAACAGCACAGCGCAACTATTAACTACTAACAGTTAACTGTCAATGCATTAAAGCAGTTCTTATAGCCTTTTGCAGATTTTTGCTGAGTCGCAGCAAATCTCACATGTTCAGTATAAATGTATGACACTAGAAATGCATACAGCAGCTCTTTTTTTGTGTGTGTGTTACTGTCACAACTTTAATCGGCACTGGGATTCCACCTCATGTTGAATTTTACTTTGGTTTGTGGTTTTTAGGTGAAATGTTGCAATTTATCTACTGTTACTATTCTCTAATATTACAATGACAAACATGTAGATAACTGAAAAAGAGACTGCAGCACTGTGCAGATGATTTTCTTAATGTAATTAAGTTAAAAGGGATATAGAAAATATAGTTAATTAAAGGTATATTTTTTTTTAAATTTTATGATCACTACTGTGCATGGCTGCAGAAAAAACCTGTTGCTTGTTAATATCGTTCATTTTAAAGTTAAATAAATAAATTGTATTAATAAATGAAGTTACATAAAAAGTCTATGGTGTGTTTGACATTGCTCAGAAAGATCTAGATTTTTTTTTTTTAAAGAAATTGTAATAAATGTTATGCTCACTAAGGAGACAGATTTAATAGAGAAGATACAAGAATTTAAATACCTGGTGTCAACCATCCAGAGTGAAGAAGAGAGTGTAGGGAGGGTGGAGACCAATCAGGGATGATTTGTCCCAGAAGGATAACAGCAAGGGCAAATAGAAAGGTTTCAAGGGTTTACTGCTATGATTTTTGGTAGAGAGGAGGCAGAGTTGAAGATGCTCTGAAGGTTTTCACTGGGATTTAACCAAAATGGGACAGGATTAGACGAGTGTATCAGAGGGACAGCTGAGTTTAAGCAGTTTGGAGAAAAAGTCAGAGAGGCAAGGCTGACATGGTGCAGAGGAGGAAGAGTGGATATATTGAATAAAGGATACTGAATATGGAGTTGCCACGCAGAAGGAAGCTCATACAGAAGATTGATAGATGCAGTCAAGGAGGACATGCAGAGGAGGATGCTAGGGATAGAGAGAGATGGAGGCAGATGATCTTCTGTAGCGACCCCTAAAGGGAGCAGCCGAAGAAGAGGAGAGTAAGGAATATTACGCCCTCTAGCGGCTCCTTAAAAAGTATTTTATTCAGCTATAAAATCCGAATATATTAGAAACTGCAAGAAATCTGAAAGATATCTTAAAACTTTTTTTGTTAATTTATATAAACAGATAAAACACGTAGACAGTCTGTTATTCCCATCAACTGGCTTTTCGTTTTCAAAACGAATTTAGCAATGCACTGTATTGCATAACTCTTTTTTTTTTAAAATTATGTCCTTTCAAATAACCTGCCATGTTGTCGCAAACTGTCCCACATTTTATTGGGGCGTGCTTTACGAAAAAAATAGGTCAGACTCGGGGAGGAGTCGGGGTTTGTGATGGGTGAAAGGGAAAAGTTCAGAGGTCACAATTTTGTTGTCTTTGTGTAAAGGAGTGGAGCTCGATCTCACATCACTCTTCCCTCTTCCCCGAGTCCTTTCTAAACTCTCCCCCGGGTTTCTACCCTCCCGAACCTCTCCCCTTCTACCCTTACAACCCCAACCCTCCCCCCGATCACCTATCAGCGCACGAGTCAGGTGAGTTTGATTTCGCTGTTTGCTCTTTTTATATTTGTTGTTATGATCAGAAGTCGCGGAAAGAAATCGCGCCCAGCAGTTAGCCGCGGTTCGCTCTGCGTGCTAACAGGCCGCGTGATGATGAGCACGCAGTCTCCGTGCTGACTGAGCTCAATAGCTTGGCTAGCCAAGGGGGAAGTTTTATTTTAATGTCTCCTTTATGGGCATTTTTTGTCATCTTTATCGCCTGCACTTGATTAAAATTGGACCAATCTACCTCGCTATGAAGACCACCGATAACTAGGCAGCTGTTTTGTAACGTTGACAAATTAAGCTAGCTAACTAGCTAGCTAAGTAACGCACGCATGCTCCATTCATTTTTCCAGCTCGACCACAATGCTAAGTGGCTAACAGGTTCACAACTAGTTTTTAATAGTTAAATGATTTGAGTTTAACTAAAACATCACGGCCAAAGTGTGCTACTAAATGTCTTGTTTTTTACACGGAAAATTGTTGTGTGCGTGTTTTATGAAATTTAGGTCCGGTTCGTGACGAGCGTGTCCGCATGTTTGTTGATAAACTTGCATAGCTAATGATTAAGGCATCGTTAGCGTATAAGCTATATGTGTTTTAGTTAACATCGAGGTCTTTCCAGCGCCTGTTTAGAGTCACATAAGCAGCATTCAGATAGTTGGAAGTAAATTCACCTACCCTGGAGAATCTAGTAAAAGTCCTTGGCCATATTTGTCTGATTCATCTTAGTACGCATCAGTATTCATAAGCATTAAGGTTAGCATATGCTATCTTCCAAATTTATTGTGGACTATTTTTTCGAATCCTCTAAAGTCACGAAGTGGAATTAGTCTTTTTTTTAAATGTCACACAAACACAATATGTTTGGAACTGTTTTATCAGGCCGTATTCATTCAGCCAACAGATTTGTGAAATTTCAATTTCAAAATTTAATGTTGTGAGTTGGTATAATTAGTAAGATAATTGCTTAGTAAGATGGGTGAATGGGATCTACGGGCCTTTAAACACATTTTGAAATGTAACATTCAATAGCGAAATACTTGGTGCGCTTATTTACCAGCATCTTGGAACAGTATTTTAGATTATATTTGTCTCATTTAATGAATGGCGGCTCACTCTACACCATATTTCTAGTTTAATGTGTGCATATTTTTCTGTGTTCCTTAGATCCATCTCAGTGACCAAAGACCTCAGTTCTGTACTGACCTGCAGTTGCAGTCATGGACTCCGGTGTGATTGAAGGCGGGCTCAATGTCACCCTTACCATTAGGCTGCTCATGCATGGCAAGGTGAGGTCATCCATTGACAGCTTGTGTCTGCATTTGATAGTGTATGATGTTTTATTTACGAAAATTAAGCCTCCCCCTGAGATATACTGAAGGCAGGGACATTAGTAGGATGACTAGGGATATTGCCTCAGTGTTACAATCCTGCATACCAAAATAAGTGTTTTCACTTATGACTCAGCTTTAGTTTCTACCTTTAAAATCTCCTGTTTAAGTGTTTGCTGAAATGATATTACACAAATATATTCATGGCATCACTGTCCAATGTATTAAAATCTAAAATTGGTAAACAGAATATGCTAATTTCACTAATCCATCTGGCTTTATGACAGTGCAAAAGCCACACATGGCATCTCTTGGGTCCCAGAGTAGCCTGTTTTTTTTGTTTTAATTTATTTAGTTTTTAAATGGTGGTTTAAAATGTTGGTATGTCATGTCAACAAGGAAGACAAAAAGATTTTCCAAAAACTTTATGCTACCACATTTGTGTGTGTTTGCATTGGTATTTGGCTTGGCAAAGCGAAGGATTATGGATATGCCTATGCAGACATGCTTGCTTGCAGTCCTTGAAAAACCAGCAGCATGTAGCGGGATGGTTGTGATGATATGCGTAGGTTTGAACGTGTTATGTTCTGACTTGGGTCTTCTCCTGCAGGCTGAAAAAACCCAACGACAGCAGACACAAGAATAGCCTGCAGGCTGGTTGTTCCAAATATTTTTAACACTGCCACCTGGTGACAGTAAACGCCTACAACATGTAGATGATGGTCTGCAAAGCTGCGCCTATGCTCTGCATGGGGCCAACTCGCAGTCAGCTCCTTAACTTGTAGCATCTTACAGCAGCCTGGAGAAGTGTAAGAAACCCACAGATGCTGTGTGCTAGTTTGCCTCCTGGATCTCATTTGTTGAGTATGTGGAGACAGACCGGACACACAAATGTGGATGTTCATGATGGATCAGGCCAAATGTTCTAAAGACGATTAGATGAAGGAGTTTTAATGATCAGCAGGAGATTAATGAAAAATCCATCGTTATTTAATGACTGTGACAACTGAGGATTTAATAAAGGAATGAAAGTAATAACTTTTTGTGTCTCTAAATTTATTTATTTTTAATTCCCTATAAGCTAAGCAAACCGTGTCTTGGGAGCTTTGAAACTCTGGTAATAAAAGGCAAATTCAAGCTAATAACATGTGACCTTTCCTTTTTTAGGAAGTTGGAAGCATTATCGGGAAGGTAAGATGCTGTTTAAATGAACAATTTTCATTTTCAGTCGTCGAAGATCTGTTTTTAAGTTATACTAAATTTGTCTTTATTGTCTCCAAATAGAAAGGTGAATCTGTGAAGAAGATGAGAGAAGAGGTGAGGTGTTTTACACACAGCTTCTTTTTTTGTATATAGTAGCAAACAGTAATATGTAAAGTTATACTTACTAACAGGCTACAAAAGGCTCCAGATCACTCATTTTATTCTTTACTTTTCTTTGTAGAGCGGAGCTCGCATCAACATCTCAGAGGGCAATTGTCCTGAGAGGATCATTACATTGGCAGGTCCAACCACTGCCATATTTAAAGCATTCTCCATGATCATTGAAAAGTTGGAAGAGGTAGATTCCATTTTTTCCTGACCTCAGAGAGGAAGAAAGCGACGACTAGTCCAGTCAGAATGTGAATGAACCCAAATGTTTTGTTTTTTTGTTGATCAGGATATCAGCAGCTCGATGACAAACAGCACAGCTACCAGCAAGCCCCCGGTCACCCTACGCATTGTGGTGCCTGCCAGCCAGTGTGGCTCGCTTATTGGAAAAGGTGGATGCAAGATCAAGGAAATTCGAGAGGTGTGCACTACAAAAACTGTGTTCTCTTCAACCTCAGCCAACTGTCACCTTTCTGCTTTAGGTTATAAGGCAACACTTGTCTCTGCATCTCACTTTCTTTCATTTGTGTATTTCAGTCAACCGGTGCTCAGGTACAAGTGGCTGGAGACATGCTCCCCAACTCCACGGAGCGTGCCATCACCATTGCTGGCACTCCCCAGTCGATAATTGAGTGCGTCAAGCAGATCTGTGTGGTCATGCTTGAGGTAAGCAGTGAAGCAGATGAAGTGGCTGTTCGTCGTCGTTTCAGATATATGATCTCTCGGCTTGTCAGCTGCTGTTTATTAGGCTCAGACAAGAGTTTATGGTTTGAGCTGATATTATTGTATATATAAAAACACAGATACTGTTACACTGCAGCTGTGTTTAATCTGTATTAATGATTATATAAACAGATGTAAAACATTATGATAAAATGGATATCAGTGTATTAACAGATCCTTTGTCTTTTGTACAGTCTCCCCCTAAGGGGGTCACTATCCCCTACAGACCCAAGCCTTCAGGATCACCCGTCATCTTTGCAGGCGGACAGGTACATGCGATACTTTGGAGGGAATCAGTAGATGCCAGAGTTTGGGTTTTTTGTGTGTGTGTGAGATATTTGACTATGGATTTTGTTACGTACTTGGAAAACCTGATTTGTGATGAAAAGATACTTAAGTCAGAAGAAGATGAAAGGGGAAAGATCATGAAAGCAGGTAAAAGAGCAGCTCGGATGGATTTAGGTTAGACAACGGTATCTGTGCTAATTGTAATTTTTTTTTTCTTTAAAGCCATACACAGCAGACCTAGAATAAAAGATTTTTGTTTCAGAGCCTTGAATTTCCTCCCATTTCCATGGAGCTTTTCATTGTTTTGAGCATCAGGTTTCAGAAGTGAGGTGGTCTATTTCCTACTAATGTTGGTCTGAACCAAAATGCTTTCTGGTGCTTGTTGGCCTAACATTAAAGCTCTTTTTATCCTTCTAAACACCTTTTTTTTTCATTTCTTTTGATAAAACAAAACCTCTCCTTTGATTTTCTGTAATTCTCCTGTAACGCCTCTAAATATTTCCTTTTTTCCTAGAAATGTGGAGACTTTGGACAAGGAATCTATTTTGATCACGTTGATACTTATTTTAATATTATCCCTTTGGCTTTCCCTGACTTAATGCAAGCAATCTTATAGCTTGGTTTTTAGGTCTTGTTTGATGATAAAAATCTTGAAACAGAACACATT
Organism: Pundamilia nyererei; assembly: GCF_000239375.1. Lineage (NCBI taxonomy): Eukaryota > Metazoa > Chordata > Actinopteri > Cichliformes > Cichlidae > Pundamilia > Pundamilia nyererei. Next base: position 2,074,328 of record NW_005187497.1, read on the forward strand.
AAATCTTCTAGGTTTACTTATCGACCTGTTAGGAGATTTGCAAAGCCTCCTTTTTTTGAATTCTTCTTCTTTCTTTTTCCCCCCTAATATTTATTCTGTACTCATTCCCAAAACCTGCTGGCTGAGTAGTACTGGGTCATAATTGTCCTAGCATAACATGTAACATGCCTAAACAACACACTGATTCATGCGTGTTGTTAGTAAC
>NW_005187497.1:2075120-2076445 GCF_000239375.1 Pundamilia nyererei
TACTATTGTTAGTGTTATTCTATGTAGTTCATACATTCACTGGTGATTAGTTGTTCTTTAGACAGACGTTTGTTTGTTGGTCCAGACTCTCCACTGTTCCATGAATTGTAAACTGTTCCTGCTGCTCACTTTTCTGTCTTTTCCCTTTTGTGCTGTCTTGTTTCACATGTCTGCTTCATTAATCTGTCCTAGATAAATGTACTGTTCTCTCCTTTCTCCCCCTTCATAATTACTTTATACAATGGCCACTTGTCGCTTGATTCAATTAATCTTTCTCTCTCTTTTTTAATGAGTTCCATCAGGAGCATTGGATGTGATAGACTGTGTATAATTAGTCATACCTGCCACTGACTATTGGCATCAGCGCAGGGAGGTACCAGCCAGAGACAAAATAAAGACTTGTAACACTTATACAGTTTAATTATGCTTTATTATTATTATTATTATTATTATTATTACATAATGAGTTAGTCATTGCTCACTCTGGCAGTTTTGGCTCATACGCACATAATCGCTTCCTTAGAAGTTCCTGTACAGCTGTAGCGGTGCTGCTGGTACAGAGTCATGCTAAGATTGTCAGTTTATGTTCAGGTGTGTACTGTTGCTGGTTAGGAAATCACCTGCATATTGGGAACTTCGTCCCTTGTGTAGTGTGACTTTGTCCTGACCCTGAAGACTGCGAGAAAGCTTTACCAAGAGATGCAGCCTGCTCTTTGGAGGAATACCTATGCGGTACCTTACATAGACAAGCCATAATTCACATTGTCAGACACCAGTGAGCTATGTAGTAAACCTATGAAGGATTAGAGGTCCTCACATCACAAAATTAAGTGATTTGTGTGAAATCTCCTTGTAATCTTTGTGTATCTGTCTTTACTGATTGTGATTCTCGTTCTGTTTTTTCCCCCCCTCCTCTTCCTGTGTTTTCCATTTCCTCCGTCTCTCTCCCTGCCTTCTCTCTCACTCTCACAGTCTTCCTCTGCTGCTATCTCTCCACAGCTCACCAAGCTTCACCAGCTGGCTATGCAGCAGAGCCCGTTCCCCATTGCACCGAGCAACCAGGGATTCACTGGTATGCAGCGCAGCAACGCCCACGGGCTTTGAATGCAACATTTTAACTGCTCAGTCTTTAAAATTCCCAGGTTTACAGATCAAACACAGAACGTGACAAAACGCACGTTCACACATCCTGTACTGCTAAACTAGATGTAATGACAGCTGCTGGTGGTTGTGATGACACACTGAACACACTGAGGGCATTTCTCACATGTTTACAGAAAAGCAGCTGACGTGTGGAAAGCCTAGAGCTGGGCGATATAAGATTT
>NW_005187497.1:2077378-2169195 GCF_000239375.1 Pundamilia nyererei
AATTTTTCTATCGAGAAAAAGTTATTTCGCAATACATATCGTTATCATTCTATCGCCCAGCTCTAGGAAAGCCCCGTGTGGTCTTTTGTTATTTTCTAATCGGACATCTTAATTTTTTTGCCTTTTAACAAATCGTTTTGATCTTGAGTCAGTGTGAGTTGACTGTGTCAGTAACGTAGTATAATTAGCTAATGAGTTCATTTCAAATTGATTTTGGTGACTTAAAAATTATCATAATTACAATTTTACCTGCTTTATACTTCATGTATCTTAAGGACCTTCTCTTTATGGTTCGTTTAAAGCACTTTCATGTTTTCTTTGTCAGGGATGGATGCTTCTGCTCAAACCAGTTCCCATGAGATGACCATTCCAAATGATGTAAGTCCTTCAGGAAGTGAATTTCATCCCAAACACTATTAAAAATAACACTGCATGTTGGTCAGTGGAAGCATCATTGGTTGTGTCTGAAGACTAGAAAGACTTTTTCACACATTATCTTTAAATTTTTATTATTATTTTTTTTTCATTTCTCAAATGCAGCAACCCGCAGTAAATGGTCCTGCTCAGGCTCATTTTCACTGTTGTTAGGGCTGATGGAGTTGCCTGGGTAGTTCGGGCAGGGTTTGCATATGACACCCACTTGCTGTGGGTTAGAAATCTGCATTTCATGTTAGATGTACCAGAAACCTCCTGACCACCTGGACACAAAGTTTAAGAATTAGGACTTTTAGTCATGTGAACAAGGAGAATATCACAGGACTCTATGCTTTCCTGTGAAAACACCCTTACAGCTTCCATGGGAATTAAGAGGCTGAGGAGCAGCCAGTAGCTGATAATCAAAGTGTCAAGCATGAGTCTCCCAAAGTATTCTAGAGTCAAATGTTGAGGCCGTCTGTCTGACGGTTAAAGCTCGGCCAAATGTGCTTCGTACAAGAACGGCAGTAAATCTACAACAAGAATGGCTGAAAAAGAAAAGAATTGGTGTGCAGTGGCTCAGAGTTTAGATGTCAACCTGTTGTGGCAGCACCTTAAGAGACTTAGGAATTGCCATAAACTTTGATTAACTGAAGCCACGTTGTAAAAAAGAGCAGGCCAAAAGGCACAGATGAAGTCATAGAGAGAGCGACTGCTTCCAGGTTACTGCTGCTAAAAGTGGTTCTGTGAGCTACTGAGTCGTCGGTTGTACTGGGTCCCCCCCCCTCACAGGACTGCAAAGAGTACTTTGAAAACTATTTTCACATGACTCTGTATCTTTTGCTACCCCTGCATTGATTTAAATCATGCATTTATTACAGATTTAAATCCCACAGAATTAGCGGGGCCCAGTGCTTCATCTGTGGAGGATTTTTCTTCTTGTTAGTCTGTTTAAGAGTGAGCAGGCCCTGCACATACGCATAATCGCAGCGATCAGTCATCTGTATCTCTCTCTTTACTTTTTTTTTTCCTCCACTAGCTTATTGGGTGCATCATTGGCCGCCAGGGAGCCAAGATCAACGAGATCAGGCAAATGTCAGGTGCCCAGATCAAGATTGCAAATCCAGTGGATGGATCGACCGACCGCCAGGTTACCATCACAGGCTCGCCTGCCAGCATTAGTCTGGCGGAGTACCTCATCAACGCCAGGTGAGATAATAAAGAAAAGAACTTTAACTCTAGATGGGTAATTGATTCAGTCATGGGGTTAGTTTCAGTTTAAGTCGACTTATTTGTCTGCACCGGGGTGGTTTACTTGAAATTGCAGGGGCTAGATGTAAAAGTCGGGTCACGTGGGCGTGCCTGAAAGATAATTTTCTGTTTAAATGTAATCTTTCAGCACGTTTAACTCCACTAATGCCGCACAGCTGCAGTAATTGCTGAAAAGCTTTATTTACTTTGTCACACAGATAGCTCGACTGCATCCACCCTTACTCTTTGGATTTATGTGCAGATGATTGATTGTAGTGATTACTGGCTTTTCTTTTAACTCCTAACCATCACTGTGGTGTTTGCTAGCTCTCTGTCAGTCTGCACTTGTGTCGGTTTCTTTTTTCTGTCCTCCCACACTGATCCATCACTAGATATGTTATTTATTTTTCCTTGCTGATTTGTAACTGATGCTTTCTGTCTCGTGTTTTGGTCACATCCCTGAGTGATTTTCCCCCTACACCCTACCCCCATCCCTCCTCCTGCCCCTATCCCCCCCACCCATTGCTCACCAGCCTGCCCTGTGACCCATCCCGACTGTGTTGTCCCTCTCTCCTTGTCTCTCTTTCTACAGTGTAGAGTCCTCTAAACCTCCTCCCTCCTCCTCCTTGAACCCTGAACAGACCAGCCTGTGCCCTCCCTCCACCTCTACTACTACTACTACTACCACCACTACTACTACTACCACCACCACCTCCTCTGCTGCTACCTCCTCCTTCTCTTCTTCCTCCTCCTCCTCTTCCTCCTGTGTGGTGCCCCCCACAGCCTCCATCCCTCTGTCCTTGTTGGCTCCAGGGCCGCCTCCTCCCTCCTCCTCTTCCTCCTCCTCTACCTCCTCCACCGATTCCCTGCTCCCCAGCTCTCCTGCCTGTGTGTCGAGTCTCCTCAGTCTCAAGCCCCTCCCTCTCCTGGCCCTCCATGTTGTCAGCGGGGCCAGTAACCCTGCACACCCAATTCCCACTGAGCCCAAAATTGCCTCAGAGCTGGGCTCCAAGTCTAAAAGGCGAAGGCTCTCCCCTTACTAACCGAGGAAACATAAGTCATCTACTACTGAAGTACCGACAATGCTCCTTATTGTCCGTACCTGCACTTGCTTTTGTATCTGGCTGTGCCATGCCACGCTTACTACCGAACAGCCCATTGTTACAAAGCCAGAAAGATGGTCGACGACGCCATATTTCTAAGATAGATAATCTGTAGCTTGACTTCACTCGTCTGCTAAAGAAATGACATGTTGAGTGCATTATATTTTTGAACAACTTTGAACTTAGCATGGGCAGGGAATTATTTCACTGATTAACTGAAGCATTTCTCTCTTTGTGTAAGCTCTGCTCAGGTAGCGGCTCTCTTTAAGATGTCACATTGTATTTATGAGAAGTTTTCTTGTAGTGAATTTTAAGTGACTGTTGTTAGCTGTTGTAATGGATTGCATCTTGATGACTTTATTATTATTATTATTTTTGCTTATGTAAGAAATTAATTCAAAGTACCCTCAGGTATCAAAGCCACCAAATCATCCTTTTGTCATGTTGGTACAAATACAAAAACGTCCATCTGCTTTAGCTTAAAGCAGCTGATTTAGCAAATCATGAAAGGAATAATTTGATCTTTTAGGGAATATCTGGTCACCTTCTTGCAAAGAGTTGGACGAGAAGACCTAGCCCTCTCATTAATCTTGTATGAAGCACACTCTGTAGCCAAGAGTTCCTTAGACTATTTTATCTCATGGTAGAAATGACAAGCCCGACTCTACATAAATGAACAGCCTAGTTCATTAGCTGGTTTTTAAGAAAGGAAATTCACCAATATGTAAATATTAGTTTCATAGCTGTGATATTTGCAGACGATATTGTGATCTGTAGGCAGATTCGGTGGAAGTGTGAACTGTGCAGAAGAGGAATGAAAGTCAGTAAAAGCAAGACGGACATGTAGTGAAGGTAGATGAGTTTAAATACCCGGGGTCATCCACCCAAAGCAACAGACGAGGGAGGTGAAGAAGAGAGTGCAGGCGGGGTGGAGATGAGTGATGAAAGAATAGCAGCAAGCGTGAAAGAGAAGGGTTAGAAGGCGGCAGTGAGGCCTGCTGCGATGTATGGTTTGGAGATGTTGAAGATGGAGCTGCCATAAAAGAGGGAGACTACAACGAGGATTCATGGATGTAGTGAAGGATGACACGCAGAGGCTCGGTGAGGATCCCAGGGATAGGGTAAGATGGAGGCAGATGATCGATTGCATCCGAAAGAAGACTTCAGCTTCACAACGTGAAGTGTCACTGCTTTCCTTTGTCACACAGAGCTGTAAACGAGGAGCTTCGGGTTTTAGAACAATAAGGCATTAGGCAGGCTTTGATCTCGTCGGCTAGTCTGCAGACTCGGTCTTCAGGGGCAGCCGCAAATTATTCAGGGCTTCCGCTGTAGCCACATGGGTCAGATAGCAGATAACAGTTATCCGGTTCAGCATTTCCAGTTCTGTGTGCCTGTAATTGTTTACAAGTGCAGATGCATTTTCGACTCCAGGCCTCGAGGGCCGGTGTCCTGCAGGTTTTAGATGTGTCCTTGATCCATCACAGCTGATTTAAATGGCTAAATTTCCTCCTCAATATTTCTTGAAGTTCTCCAAAGGCCTGGTAATGAACTAATCATTTGACTCAGGGTGTTATCTAAAACCTGCAGGACTCCAGCTGTTAAGGCCTGGAGTTGACCTGACGTTGAATTGGCTGTTTACATTACATTTAGGGAAAAGCAGTCCTCCTCTTTCTCTTCATAGAGACTATTTGCATGCATCCACAGCCTGTGCAGAGTTTGTTTGGCTTGTGAAACTTGGGTTATGAGGGCATCTGAGTTTTCAGATAGCGCCCTTCATATATTCTTCACTGTGATGTGGTGGTTGCAGAGAGTCGGGCTTGCGGTTTCCTCTCGGTTGCAGTTTTTGTGCTGTGCAGAGTTTCATTTAACCTAGAAGGGCCCGTATCAAGTGGCACCAGAGTGAATCATCTCATCCAACTCTTGACCAGTTCTTTAATGCGGCTCCATTTGCAAACCAGTAAGTTTGATCAGCTGTTGGTTAAGAGACCCTCTCACTGGCAGCAGGAGCTCAAACTGAACATCTAATTTTTGTTTTTCTATGTATAATCATAATTTTCCTGCTAAATGAATCCAGATAATTTTATCATAGTAATATATATATATATAAATGTACATAATGATATTGTTGTTTATCTTGTCTGTCTGATTGCATGCCTTACTCTCTCCCTCCCTGCTCTCTGGGTGTCTCTGTCTGTTTCTCCAGGCTTTCCTCTGAGGCCACTGGACTGGCAGCCAACTGATAAGACACTGCATCTGCACTAAATCTCACTTTTATATCATCGGCTATGATTAAGCAGTCAATGCAACTATCCAAGTTAAGAGTTTATATATTATACTGCCTCTTCCTCATTTAAAAAAAACAAAAGCAAAAAAAATTATGTCAACCGCCACTGATTTGATCCGCTGAGTTCATTATTTATTTTCTTTGTTTTGGTTTTAGTCATACAAAGCAAATGATTAGGTTTTAAATTCCCTTTTTGGAGTCCAGTCAGAGGTTTTAATGATTTGTTGTTTAGGCATTTTTCTTTTCTTGATGGATATCTCGCTCTTTCCATTTCTTTCTTTGCCATCAGAGACATGAGTTGGAAAAACTCTGAATAGACATAGATTTAGTTCTGTACAGTCAGCTTTTTTTTTTCTTTAAAAAGGAAAAGACAAAAAAGGAAAAATAAAAAAGTATCAAAAATAAGAATAGAGTGACTGTTTTATTCTGTGTTTATATACGCCCCACTCCTTTTTTTAAAAATTGTTTTTCTCCTCCCCTCTCTGAGATCCACCTGTCAGTTTGTCCATTTAATACCTGTACTTACTTGCTTCAGATATACACAGCATTCTCCCCCTTTGTCACCGTTTCAATTGAAGTGCTTGTAACATGGATTGCACTTGTGTCACTGACGAGAACACGTAGCTGTACATGCACCGTCACAAATTATATTTGGTTATTTAGTAAATGTTCTAACACTCAGATGAATTTATCCAGATAATTTAAAGTGTGTATGACTCCGCATGTCATGTTTCTTCCCTTTACATGTCATTCCTAAACCTTCCCGCTCCTGTCCTGAGATCATGTGTTGATATTCTGCTGGGATGGGAGGTTTTGTTTTGTTTTTTGGGGATTTGGGGTCGGCTTTAGGGATTGGAAGCAGAGGGTTCTCCTCGCTTTTTTTGTAAAGACTGATTATATACTAAAAGTTGGAATATTTGTTTTAAATGGAGGAAATATTTTTTTTCTTAACTACCAAAGTAGGGTGGTGGGAGGGGGGGGGGGTGAACTCCTGGACACTGATCTGTTAAATGTAATGAGGCTAAGAAGTGAAATCACTGATGCTCTGGAAGTAGAAAAGGTTGTGAGTTAACACTAGTTTCCTGCTCTTTGCTCTGCTCAAGAATTTATTTTTTATTTGCAGGAAAGGAAAAACTTTTGTGCACGTTTATTTCTTTTCCTTTGAGACTGTAGATCTGGGTGCCACGTTGTTTAAAAAGAATACAGAAATAAAGATGTGAAATGCTTAAACCACAAACCCTCTCGCGAGTTTTGTCACCGTGTGAAAGGAGAGTGAAACCACACGTTTGGTTTACAAGTTTGAATTTATTTTTAACGGTATTTCATTTTTTTTCTTTTTTTAAATATAGTTACGATAATGCAGTATAAAAAGCCAACATTTAACAGGGTTGCTTTCAGTGAGCATCATGGGAAACATGAGTACCTCCACGATTGGACAATAGAGGGCAGTAGTCTTGCTTTTTGGCAACATTTTAATCCTGCAGGAGGATTTCTAGCTTCAAACCTTCGGGGCCACAATCTGTAAAATCTTTCTACAAATATAAACTGCAAAAGATAACCTGTCTCTTTCTTTCTTTTCAAAGATGAACAAAATAAGCTGCCTTTTTGTATTTTTAGCTTATAGAGTGAGACCTGATCAGTCATGGATTCATGGAATAACGTGATGTGCTGTTGTACGGTCAGATTCAGGCGCACATTAAGGACATTTGCCAAGGAGAACAAACACAAACAAGGGTTTTAGGTGTCAGTTTATGACGCAGCCCTTACAAGAGTGAAAAATAACCATTGGATGGCGAAGTTTTCAGCCGGCGAGGTCGATGATTATGTTGAGAGTAGACTATAAATAAAATTGGCCAAATTAAGTAGGCATGAAAATGGCAACGTCTGGGTCCAAAATGTTCACATTTAAAGAGATAAATGTTGAGATGTAATGTTTCTGCCAGAGATGAATCAGTTACTGGACACAAACGGGTTTTTGCATGAATGATTTTCGGCTTCTAAAATTACCACGTTGTAGGATCTGTATTGGCGTTTCTTGTGCCTTCAGTTACTCGGCACTGGAGGGTGTAAATTTCTGCAGATGTTCTCATGTTGGAGCCGAGACGGCGTTTGACTTCAGTAAGGTGTCCCTACTATTTCACTCGCATGCTTTTTCTCAATGCTATAAACGGGGGAATATGTTTTAAAATGACCTTGCATTTTTAAATACAGTAAACACGTGCGATAAGTATTTTTTTAAAAAGCTCATCTGTCCTAAAAGAACCCGGCTGTGAGACCAGAGCAGACATATTGCTTTTCCTTGTTCACATGTTTGTTCCTCCTTTTCCTGTTTGGATGCTCGGACATGAACAGCAGCTACAGTACATTCTACTACCGAGAGCTTCAAATAAAATAGTTCCACCTAATTAGAAACATCAGCACCTTAAATTATACAATCTCACATTTTAAAAATTTGTTCATTTTACATCCCATATTTACACCGATATTAAAACCAGAAGTAGGAAATGGAAACGTAATCTATGACATGATTTATAAATAAAAATGTAAACGGCACAAAAAGATGTAAACATTATTTTCTTTCTAATAAATTAAACAGTGCATAAGTTGTTTTTTTTTTAAAGACGACAAGTCAGAAGATTTCATAAATTATAAGTAAAAAGAGCGACACTGGTCGTCTCCAGTGATCGTGACATTTAAATAGTTTCATGATCATTTTCATTAGGACAAAAATAAAAAACGGACATGAATTATGATGGAGGACACGAAAACAACATGACAACAGACGGTGCAGACGTCGCCTCTTTGATCGAAGCTTGTGTCGCTGAGGTGTCATTTGATGCGATTTCAGAGAACAAAAGGTGCTGTCACATCGCCGTGCTGCATTCATCTCCAAAGGAAATGCGACTTTCCTTTTTTTTTTTTTGTTTCCTTAACCAGGATATGTGGTTAAGAACACATTGCTCAATTTCCTGCCTCTCTGCGATGTCCCTGATAATGACTCAGAGTTTCTAAGAGTGAAGGAGGTATTGAGAGGCCAGGTCTGCAGGTGGTGGAGTGGGTTAGAGCTGCCCGGTTTTCACCAGTTGGCTGGAGGTTGACTGGGGTCTGCAGTGCACGAATGGTCCAGTTCTGCACTGTCACAGTCGGAGTCATCATACAGGCCCTGGTTTGGAGGAAAATCAGGAGTCAGAAAATGAACAGATTATAGAAGGATAATTTATCATCTCCTTGCCAGAAAAGATGTTTGTGTATCTGGCAGATATCAGACCTCTATACTACATTTCACTCTTTCTGCCTTACCTCATAATTGGGGTCATTTGAGGCGAGCTGCGTCTTGACTTGTTGCAGAATGGCTTCTTTTTCAGACAGACCATCGGAGCCCAGCTGAGTCGGGTCAGACGGGTCAGCAGGAATCTCCGAGCCCTGAGACAGCAGGTCGTCGCTCTTGTCATCCAGTCGCTCGTCTGTGTTGGTGCTGACCACGTCGGGCGTACCGCTGTGGGAGTGGTCAGTAGTGTTGCCCTCCTCACCGTCCGAAACCGATAGGTTCTCTGAGCTAAAGGTCGACAGGGACTGGCATTTGGTGATGCTCACAGGCCGCCTGAAAGGGTACGCAATATGAGAATACGCAAGTATGTCAATGACCATGGCTAAAGGATAGTACATACAGATATTGATACACAACAAGCAGCAGTATGAAAATGCACTAAGTACCGTCTCCTCGGCAACTCCACTTCACTGTCCACTTCTCCTTCCTCTTCCTCTGATGACACTCCACGTCTCTGTGGAGAAAAAGCATTTTCCAATGTGCTGTAATTAGACTTAATTGAGCTGAGATGTCTGATAAGTCTGAGAATAGATAAAACAATCTCACGCTATTCGGCTAGAACACATAAAACAGACTTTTGAAGGTGCAACCACGTGAGCAGTCAGTGCACAAGAACCAATAACTGACTCCAATTTCATTGGACCGTAACCCCACTGAATTTTTTACTTTTTACTAAGGTTCGAGTTTTTTGTGTTAGTTGTGTTTATCTAAATGAGTTGCACCTAATGGAAAGAAGGAAGTTGCGCTCATTAACGAATATATCTAATCAGCCAATCCCATGGCAGCAGCTCAGGGCATTCGGGCCTGTCGAGATGACTTGCCGAAGTTCAAACAGCATCATGTGACTTAAGTGACACGGTTTGAATGTGACACGGTTGTTGGTGCCACACAGGCTGATCTAAGTGTTTCAGAAACTGCTGATTTACAGCGATTTTTCTGCACAATCATCTCTCTGCTTCAACCTGATAGGAAGGCAACAGTATCTCAAATATCCACTTGTTACAACCAAGCCATGCAGAAGAGCATCTCTGAATGCACACCACATCAATCCTGGAAGCAGAAGACCACACCATGTGCTAACTCCTGTCCACTGAGATCAGGAAACCGAGGCTGTAATTTGCACACATTCACCAAAAATGGAAAATAGAAGATTGGAAAAAAAAAAAATGCTCCCACGCCTCAATTTCTGCTGCAATATTTGGATGGTAATGTCAGAATTTAGTGTAAACAACATGAAAGCTTGGATTCATCCCATGTTTACTGATCAAGCAAAAGCAGGATGGGGTGGGAGATATTTTCTGGGCACATATTGGACCCCTTGTACCAACTGAACATCGTTTCAAACCCACAGCATACCCGAGTATTGTTCCTGATCATGACCACATCCTCTGATGGCTGATGGCAAGCTCATGCACCATGTCACAAAGCTCAAATCATCTCAAACTGGTTTTTTAGACATAACAATGAGTTTTACTGCACTCAAATGGGCTTCAATCACCAGATCTCAATCTAATAGGCGGTGAAAGGGGGGATTTGGGATGTGCAACTGATAAACCTGCAGTAATTGTGATGCTATCATGTCAATATGGACCAAATCTCTGATCAGTGTTTACAACACATTATTGAATGTATTGCAAAGGACAAAGAAACCTAATCCAAGACTAGAAAGAGGTACCTAATAAAGTGTCCGGTGACTGTATATTGAGCAAAGTAAGGGGAGACATTGTAGCTGAATAGAGAAGAAATTTAAACCAACAGATATTAATGTGAAACCTCAAGTTTTTTCCTGATGTAGTGTTCATGTACATAAATTCAAGTTTTCGGTATTCAAACGCATCTCTTTTCATCACTCAGTAAATCAGAAAATACTACACAGTGGTCCCTTGTTTATCGTGGGAGTTACGTTCTTTAAATAACCCGCGAGAAGTGAAATCCACGAAGTAGCCAACTTTATATTTTTACAATTATAGATGTTTTAAGGCTGTAAAACCCCTCACGACGCACTTTATAAACTTTTCTCAGACAGGCATAAACATTTTCACACTTTTCTCTCTTGTTGAGATTGTTGTGTTCGTTGGGAAGAAAACTTACAAACATACAGTGCAGCACTTCAGAGTCACACTGCTAGCAAGCAAAGATTTATGTAAATTTGACAAGCTGAACGCATCCTGTACAGGAGGCATGGCACGAGATTGACAGTGGTCTACAGCCAATCGGGATGCAGAATACAATGCGCTGTAAAAAAAAAAAAGCATCCAAAAGTGCACAAGAAAAAAAAAATCAGCGAAAACAGCAAGACCGCGAAAGGTGAACTCCTATAATTATAATTCTGAATAGATTAAAGAGCCCTTTGATCAAATATGGACAGAAATACTGATATATGTTGGTGTACGTCTGTGCTATTTAGGTGGAGATTTATGGCTCCGAGCTTCAGACAGAAATATGTTGACATACAAGCTGTATTAAATTCTCACCTGACTGCGTGTGACTGCTGCCCTGTAGAGCAGTGCTGAAGGCGTAAGCCGTTGACTTCTGGGCGAGCGTGTAATCACCGTCCCTTCCTCCTTCTCCTCACCTTCGTGGGTGACACGAGTGTTCCCGAGTGCGGACGCCCTGCCCGCCGCTGCTCCTCTGCCACAAGGGGAGTCAGGGCTACTGGAAAAAGGAATAGATGCCGCGTCTTCGCTCGGTGTATCACTGCGTGGAGGCGTTTCTGCCAAGTCATCCCCGCCTACACCCACGTCAGGGCCCCGCTCTGGCCCATCAGTCCTTCTGCTCTCTTCCAGCCCAGCTGAGGCGCTCTGACTGCCCGCTCTGTCCAGCCCTGATCTCACCTGGCCTTTCCTCCTGCCCTCGACCTCCAGAGTGGTAGAAATAAGATCGGGGCTGGAGGAGGACATCTTTTTGAGTAGAAGGTCATGCTGTAAGCCCCTGAGGGCTGCGCTGGGGTCTAGACGGTGCTTGCTGGGAACAGACGAGGTTGCATTGATCATTGCTAAAGACGAGGACAGAGTGGCTTTCAGCTGAGCCAGGTCGCCACTGCTGCCTTTTCCAGCCTTTCTGTAGCGAGGTTTTCCTCGGCGTGAGCGGCCGGGGGAGGTAGAGCCCTTGTTGGGGATTGTGACCTGGGTCATGGACGAGTCCAGCTTAGGGAGGATGACCTCTGACTTTAGTAAGTCTGGCCTGGAAAGGACAAAAACAGACAAATGTTATTAGCAAATTATTGCTATATAAACTACAGGACGAGACATCTTCCTTGTCGCCTCACCTCTTGCTGTGCGAGGGCAGTTTCTGAGGTACATTACGTTTCTTCATGAGCTTCTCCATGGAATTGGAGGAGGCTGACTGTCTGGTACTGTGGTGCTTGAAGCAGCCTGGGTACTTCTTGTCCAGTGACTGCTCCCTCCTAATGTTTAAACACAAAGTCAATACCCCTTTAATGGATGTCACTGAGCATAAGAGAGCGGCCTATGACATGCAATAGCCTCGTATGACTATATATGTAATGGCCACTTATGTCACATTTCAGATTCACTTTTCCGTCTTTTATTTACTTCACCGATGCTGATGTATTAAAAAGCTTTTAGGGTATTTTAATAAGTGAAGCCATCAATTTCTTTATATATAATTACTTTATATTCAGTCTGTGCCCTCTACTTTAAAAATATGGCGTTTTGACATCAGAGGATTTTTTCTGATACACCCTGTAGTCTGCAAAAAGAAAAATTTAAGAACAATGCAGTTTGTCTTCATACTTAAGCAGCTCCTTCTCTTTGATCTCCAGCTGCAGCATGATAGCATTCAGTTCCATGTAGAGGTTATTGGCTCTCTCCAGCTTCCTCTCGTAGTGTTCTCGGATGTCCAGTGCATGTCTGCGAGGGGAAGAAAGTAGGGGAAGGCTATAAATAGGCAATACTGATATTTACCTACTACACCTAGTATATAGAAACTGATTATTTGCTCTACATTTTGCATTTACATTCTGTTTTCCATTAATCAACCTTTGCTGCTTTCAATATCACTTCCACTTTAATACAGGCTGTGATGTTCACATAAATCCACTATAGCATTAGTTCAGCCACAGTCCCAAATCAGCTAATACCCGTCTCCACATTCAGTTAGCAAATATCATAGAGGGTGTATTCTCACTTGTTAAGCATCTGCAAGCCACTTTACAACCCACCTGTACCCCAGCTCTTGCTTTTCCTGTTGTTTCTGAATTAAAGGCATATCTGCAGTCAGTAAAGTTCACTCTGTTCAGTTTCTACTGCTCTGTCTGCCTCCAGCTTTCCATGTGTTTACACGAAAAACGGTGAGGCTGAAGCCCAGAGCTACACTGCCAAATATAAACTAATACAGATGATAATATCAATCTTACTGAGGTATATCTTACCTCAGTTCTTCCCTGCGCCGTTTTATCAGCTCCTCGTCCAGCCGGTGAAGACACGTGCCCTCGGACTTAATCTTCTCAAAATGATGTCTCACCTCATCTCTCCACTCCGCCTGGCAGAACACACAAAACACCACATATCCATCAGAACGAGTGCAAGTGCAAATGAACAGTTTATAACGTCAGGTAGAAAAACATCCTTGTCAACCTGATAAAATGCTGCACTTGCTATTAAATTTAAAATATACATGCATGTACAGACATTCAAAAACCCAGAGCCACCTTTATTAATAAAGTCACCAGAGGTCAGCAGCCAGTAGTAGAACAGTGGGCTGATCAAACATGCTTCATTGCACATTCACATTTTTTTCCTTTCTTTCTGGTTTTTTTAACTGTTGCATTTATTAGATTTGCACACTTGGAAGATGAAACAGTTCCTGTTTGTCACTGAGAGAATTTATATGACTCAAGTTTATGAGTCATGAAAATGAGCTTAATGAAAAATGATTTCAATGCTATGAGTAAACCCAACCTTGATCTTCTACCAAAAACCCTCATAATTTGCACAGCGACTCGTGTATATATCACTGAGACAAAATCCATTAGGCTGTCAGATGATAATCAGTACTGATGGAGCAAAACTGAACAAGAATTGACATGAAAGGCAAAAAACCCCAAACCCCCCCCACCACAAAAAATGCAGTACACACTGTTTTTGTACACAGTGCAGCATGACAGCTGTTATCTGATACCTGTCATATCAAAGGACAAGGGAAGTCAGATTTATGAGTGTGTGTGTACATGCACGTGCATGTGTGTGTATATCTGTGCATAAAGGATGCTCTTCTTATTAAGCTAATGGACTCTCTGCAGTCTGCTGTCTCCAGTCCCCCTCTTTCTCCTCTCTCTCCTTGCTCTCAGCTCCCTACCATTAAACCAATCAATACACTCCAGCAGCAAATACTTCGTTCTAACGTCACAAGAAAAATCCATTATGGGGCAGAGAGGGGAGAAACTGCAGAGGGCTGCAGGGGGGGAAGGGGGACAGGGAGAAATAAAGGATCAAGGATAAGTGGAGAAAATGAAAGAGGTTTATGTTTTGCACCATGAGATATAACCAGAGGGAGAAGCAGTGGATTACTCTAAAAAGGGACAGAAAATCTTATTTATTTTGTGAGTCTGTGTGCACAAGCGTGTCTCATAATTATACATGCTTGAGTTATAAATGGATCCGCATGGCTGAGCAACAACATATCTTCCACACAATTATACATCTGTGATTCTCCTTCATCCAGTTTCGTTTGCAGAGGTCGAATATGTTTGTCGTATGCTTGCGTCTCCACGCGCACTCAGAGGCAGACACCCGGTGCTACTGAATTACACTGTGATATCACGAAGACAGTAAAATGTTTTCTTTATTCCCTGTTACATGCGAGTCCTGATCTACGGTCAGAGACTGAGGAACTCACAATAATATGTTGTGAATGAGAGGACAGGTATTATTAGTGCTCCCATGTGTGCAGCTGCCTGCTCTGGCTGTAGTTACGCAGCACAATGGGAACAAATGGCACAAATAACTGTTAGTGATGCCGGCTGATGTTCGAACAGACATACAGAGCTCATATTCTCAATATTTATTTGGTTTAAAAATAAGCTACAAGGTCTGAATTTTACTGGGTGACCCCAACGTTGTGTAAACTGGCTCTGAAAAATAATGCTTAACAAAAAGGCCCGTCTCTGTGGTCTGGTTCATATTTCCTTGGGTCAATCTTATAACAATACACCTGTGAGTGCACTGAGAGAGAAGAGAGAGAAGCTAAAAAGAAACGTAAGAAAGCATGTGAGCATCTTCCATTCAGGTCAGATTGTCTGAAGAGAATAATGAAACTATAAAAAGGGCAAAAGAAGCTTACCTGAGACTTAAAATAAGTTTCTTGTGGGGTTGACAATATATCCGCTGAGGCAATGTCCAGATGCAGGAGAATCTGTCGAAACGAAGGTCTATTTCTGGGCTTGCAGTTCCTGTGAATAGTTTAAATCATGGCTTTATTAGCGTCCCCCTCTGTGTGTGACATTTATTCTTTCCACCTTCTTAAAGCATCTTTCCTCTCAACGAGTTTATCTTTTTTCTTCCCTCTAATTTCGTCTCCCTTCACGTCTGCTCACCAGCATTGCCTCAGCAGCAGTTTGAAGCTCTCTGGACAGCTGTCGGGCACGGGCAGCTGCAGACTGTTGTTGCCCACTCCCCAGATGATAGCGGAGGAGTCCACATCCTTGTACGGCACCTCTCCTGTCAACATCTCCCACAGCACAACACCAAATGACCTGCAGAGATACGAGCCATGTTTCTTTCCTCCAGACATTTGGATAAAGACATGAACTTGGCAGATAAAAGGCACCCTCACAGAAATGTCACACTTTTAACTTCCTGTGAGAAGGAAATCTTGCTTTCTGAGATATTCCAGCAGCTGTTTCTGATGGATACCACAAGCAAAAGCTCCAGTGCCTTATAGAGAGTCTTTGATGACTTAAACTTAAAGCGAACCTATAATTCCCCTTATATACTGAATATCTAACCAGCCAATCACATGGAAGAAACTCGGTGCATTTAGGGAAGTACTCATAGATTTCAGAAGCTGCAGATCTACTGGATTTTCTCACACGATCATCTCTAAGGTTTGAAGAGAACTGGCCATGAAAGATAAAATATCTAGCAAGCAGCAGGAGGAAGGAAAATGGGAATTTATTGAAAGAGATTTATTGAAAGATTCTGTCATAAATAAAAAAATACAGCATAGAAAGGCAGAAAAAGGCAGAAAGAAGAGCTTTGAATGACATTCAAGACATCTGGAGAAACGTTTCTGACGACTACTTTAAAGAAATGACAAAGAGTATTGATATGTTTTTTCTGCTCCTATGTCATCTATGATGTCATTAAAAGTGGCAGTCCTCAACATTACCATTTCAACTCTGGCTTATAAATAAGGATTATGTAGGAAGTTGTGGATCATGTGAACCAGCTCTAATTTTTCTAATGTTTTATGGGATATTTTAATTAATTCTGGAAGAAACAATGTTCGCTAATCATTTTAACGATTCAAGAAATACAGCCGATAAGAGCCATAATAACACTTATTCCATTACGCTTCACTGTTTCAGTTTAGCACTAGAAGAAGAAGAGAGCGCACCCGTGGGGACGGTAACTAAGGAAAGTCTGTTGCTGGTGATTCTCTGGGTTGCGATGGAGACCGTGTACAATATCCAAGGTGCCAACAGCACCTTAACATAAGGTTAGGTTGGTTTATGATGTTGTGTTTCAAAATGAGTCCTTCCATCTCCATGTTCACGATTTTTTATATTAAAGGAGAATATGTACTGATGATCCCAAGGCACTGCATGTATTTTCCCCTTGGCTTAGAAATGATTTGTGGAAGTCTTTTTCTCTCGACTCGTGAACAACGTTAAAAACATTCAGGAAATGTATGTCATAACTAAATCAAATATGTACAACACATGTAAATACTTAACAACAGCCTCTCCTCCCCCAGCACTCCTGTCAGAAACAGTACTGCTAAGCGATTTACATATATTTAAACAAAACTGTGCAGTACACTCCCATGTTTTGCTTTGCTTCTACATCAAAAGCTTTTTAATCCTATTTTCACTTCTCTGCTAATGCACTGCTGGCTCTGGGCCAAAGCATCCATAGGCTCGGAAGGTTATTCCAGCCTCTCCTGAGCACTGCAGCATCTGGCAAATCAATTATTAAATTAGCTAGCGTTTCTTTCAGGACACAGAGGAAGACTGGTGGAGGAATACAGTATAGGAGAAAAAGAGAGGCAGAGAGTGTGGAGGGGGAAAAAAAAATCAGTGCTCATAAGAGGGCAACCCGTCAGAAATAGCAGAGACCCTATAGAATTTCATGTAATGAGATATTGTAATGCTGAATAGATTGGCTGGGAACAGGATCCTTCACTCTGCACCGTAGTAGACGGCAACTAATGAGATTCTGTGTTGATTTGGTGACAGATAAGAAAACTCTTATGGTAAAATTTCAATAATGCAAAGGGACAGTTCAGAGGAGTTATGACACTCACCAAATATCCACCTTCTCCGAGACCGGTTCATTACGTATGACCTCGGGGGCCATCCAGGCTACAGTGCCAGCAAAGGACATCTTAGTGCTCTTGTCATTGAGCTCCTTAGATGTGCCAAAGTCAGAGATCTTCACTGCGTCGTCATAGGTGATCAGTATGCTGGAATGAAACATCCCATCCATCAGGTTTAAACAGTCAGTAATAAAACACATTAGCACTTCATGTTTTGTCAAACCCTGACCAGGCATTTGGGGACTTCCACATTAATTAATTTCCTCACAAATCATACAAATGATCATAGCTGATAATTGCAATTAACTAAAGCAGTGGTTCTGAAGCTGTGGTTTGGGATATAAGCATCACAAATCTGAACTGTTTCCCCCACAAAGACAACATGTGACCAGCTCCTTGTACTCTTATACAGCATTAAAGACATTTAACAACCATTAGAATACTTTCTGGGCTTTTCCAAGGGTAGCTGCAAGGCAGAGACCAGCCTCACTAACTTTTGATGCAAACCCAGTATTTTGATTTATAAGAAGTCTGAAATATGACAAAAACCTCTCCTAGTAGGTTTTCAAAGGGTAAAGCGTTAACATTTGTGGGTTATTTAAAACAAACAGAATGGAGAAAGACCCACTTCTGTTATTTTTCTTTTAATCTAGAAGCCACTGCATCTCTTTCATTGCTTCTTCACCCTTCCACTGTTTCTATAATGCACTAAAACATAAATTAAAAAAATTAAACTTAGATGTACTAAAAAAAAAAGAAAAAGCTCACTTGGGTGATTTGAGGTCTCTGTGGATGATTTTGTGGAGGTGAAGATAGTTCATGCCTCCAGTGATGCCCATGGCCCAGTCCATGAGCAGGGATGGCGTGATCTTCCTCCCTGCTCTCAGCACCTCGTACAGCTGTCCCTGGGCGCAGTACTCCATGATGATACAATAACAAGGAGCCTGGGTACAGATACCTCTGACAGAGTAAAGAAAGGTTATGTTTGAATTTGCAATGTTTGCCGTTACAAATGTAGACAAGTGAAAGCTTAAGTGCCCAAATGTTCATCTTATTCCATCAAAGAACATTCTTCCTATTCAAAATGACTGAAACCATTATTGATAGCCTCTCTATTTCCACCTAAGCCAAGTGATCACATCTGCTTACTTGAAGGTGATGATGTTGGGATGTTTGAGCTTCCGCAGGTGCTTGATGTCTGTCTCTTTGATGTTCCGCACTTTCTTCACAGCCACTTCCTGGCCGTGCAATCTACCGAGGAAGACGGCGCCCTGGGCTCCGCTGCCCACCCACTGCAGGTCCGATATCTCCTCGAATGGGACTTCCCACTCCTCTGAAGCCAGAAAAAAAAAAGCGCATATAGAAGAAAGGAATGGTTTCACTAATGTCTACTGACATGTTTTGTCATGCTGAATGATGAAACTCTGCTGCAAAATGATGCTTGAAAGTAGCTGCAGGTCTTTGTTTGGTGATGTTGAAAAGTCAGCCTGGCTACCAGACTATGGGACATTTGATGTGACACAGATTAGGCCCCTTGTGTCGTTTGTCTAATATACTTTAAAATCTCAGCAGCTTTTAAACTGATATGTATTCTCTCTAATGAATGCGTAATAGGGACCTTAATGATTCCCTGACAACTTCTCTTTGTGGTTCAAAGTGGGTCGCTGAGACATTGCTACAAGTTTTCAAGGTGACACATCCTCGAAACTCTGGGGATCCCCCCACTTTTTGTCTGGTTTGTGTGTTTTTAGCATCCTTACTAAGTGATTATATGTGGTAAACATGACATTTGCTAAACATCAGTGTTTACACTGCTGTGTGTAAGTACAGCAAACATAAAACACCAAAAAGACCGAGTATAAACCCAAACCTGCTAACACGTGAAACATCCAGCATCATTACAGTCGCTGGCGTGCTGCAACGAAAGGCTAAACCCGTTAGAGTAAAATCTCAAAACGGAATCCCCCAGTTGATATCTTGTTCTGCTGTTGAACCTCACCTTAACCTAAGCCTGGGGTGTGCAGGCAGACAGACATAAAGCTCTAATCTCCTGCAGTTAATTCTCTCTCAGCCTCTTAAATCCTCCTTAGTGCCATTGTGGGGCTGACGCAAAACAGGGGTCCAGCGCTCGGGAGGGGGCTGGAAGAGGGAGGGAATTTCAGAGTCTGAATGTGGATGTATGGTGAACGGGAGGTGGTTGGATAGCACTCGTGTGTGTGTGTCTGTGTGCAAAGAGAAAAGATGGGAGGGGGATTCCCCACCGGTCAGCAGGGGTCCATGTGGCTGAAGACAGACTGTTAATAGAGAGAAGATAGACAGCCTACCCTGCTGCTGTTTTTAACCCGGGGAAAGAAGCTTCAGACACATTTATCATATTAATAAGGATGAAATGAATGATTAATGCCGGTGATTGATTGTGGGCTCAGTCTCTAATGAGCCCCTCAAATTTTCCTCAATAAAGACATGAAGCCACATCTGATAAACCAGAATCTCCGTGTGTCTTTGTTTCATTTGAAACAAAAAAGAGGGGACAATTTAGCGCATTACCAGATACCTTCAGTCCTTCAGAATCAATAGAGGACCAGCTTTTTACAGATATATATTGTTAGTTCCAGTCAATACTGAAAAAAAGAGTCGGTATTGTTATATAGTGGCCGAGGATTTGGTTACAAAAGGCCCATTTATTTCACTTTTATAATATCCGTTTTGCTCTTATTGGTGTGCGTGAGACTCCCCGTGATGGCGCAGAGAGGAGGGGAACAGCGAGGTGCAGATGGGCTGGGAGTGATAACAGCACGGGATGAAAAGGAGAGGAAGGGAGACAATGAGGGATGGAAAAAGGAGGGGAGGAGAGGGGATACATGGAAGTCAAATGGATGATAAAACATCAGAAGGCAATAAAGATGAGGAGAAGTGTAAAGCTGCCACCTTGGTGCCTGATGTCTGATGCTCTATTTATTTCATCAACTTTTGTTTTTGGCACCTTATATGACTTTATGCGTTTATGTCAGCGGCAGATATGAAATGTTTCTATTTGCGGACGTGTTTATGTGTGCACGCGTTCATCCTCATGCGTGTGTCAGGTTTGTGTTAATAGAGATGAGAGGCGCAGGGTCAGAGCATGGCCATGCATAATTCATGAGGCAGATTTGGCAGAGGGGTCTCAGGGGAGCCCTGCGCTATTGTAGTGGCTGCACACATAAACAACACAGCGTCACAGGGAGCTAGTTTCACTGTGGGGGTGGTAGTGGGTGGTGGGCACGAGCAGGAAAAAGGATGGGGGGGAAATATCAGGGGAAAATAAGCCCTTTACAGCTCTGATAGAGTCTCCCTCGCTGGCTGCAGCTCGTTCATGTCAGGAAGGGGTTTGTTTACAACGTGGCCTTTGCGGGAGTCATTTACCTACTGTCTGTTTAATGTAATTAAACTGGGGGATAAGATCATTTAATTAGCATATCAAAGCTTATCATTAAATTTAATTGAGAGCTAGGGGTTGTTTTTTTATTGCAAAAGCAAAAGTGAGAATTCAGGCATATTTGTGTTCAGTCATTTACACTGAAATAAATCTGATGGTTCGACTCACCGTCCAGGTCATGCTTGTGCTCTGTGGAGTAGGCTTTGCCGATCATTGTCCAGACAGGCCGCAGACACCCAAACAACCCCTCCAAAAACCCTCCTCCCCCTCCTGTAGACTGGCACTGTAACCTGGCGTCATTCGCCTGGCTCCTGACCGCACTGCTGTCCATATCCTGTCCCTCTCCCTCCGTCCTTCCAGGACCGCCATCGTGTTCATGGAGTTTCAGGACACTGTTGGCAAAGTGCTCCTGTTGTTCCTCGCAGGGTGTCTGGTTGTGTCCAGTAGTGTGCCCCTCTCTTCCTCCACCCCCGGGTTCCACAGCACCTCCGGTGTCTATGGAGAGGACGTTGCGAAGAACGCACTGGGTTGGGGTCAAGTCCATTTCTGGCGTGCAGGGTGTTTCGGCATCGAGGCGGCGAAAAGACGGAGGATCGGAGAGGGGTGTGTTGAAGCCGGAAAGAGAGGGCGATGGGGCGCGAGGTTCATGCATGAGGGCCATGAGTGACTGTGGTCATCAGAATAACTGAAGAAAACTGGAAAAGAGGGAAAGAAGGGAATTTAAATAAAATAATATGAGTGAAATCAAGATTAAATGAACTCTTTCTGAAAGTTGTCAGCAGTGGCTGATTTTGCAGGAGAGCGTAGTCATCTTTAGCTCCATTTTAAGTAAAAGAAAAAAAAGAAGCTTTGGCTACTATGACGTCATATGTGCAACACAAGTCTGTAGTCTAAGTCTGATAGGCAGACAAAGCACATCTTCCTGAGCCTCTCATCAATATCACCAAACTGCATTTTAAAGGTTTTGACTTCCTCCACAGATACCAAAGGAAAAGATGGAGTTCAAGATCAGAATAAAAATATATAGATACAAAAATCCACAGACAATAATCGTTTTCTGCATTTCTTACAAACACAGTAAACAAGCTCTCTCATAATTTGGCTAGTACAAGTGGAGGTGACAGGTGTCAGTCCACATGTACCCTGTAGTCGGGAGACTGACATCAACTGGGTAGATGCCAGTCGGTAGATATAAAACACTAAAATGTGAAAAATGGTTATGAGATAAAAGAACATCCTGTCTGCAGCAAAATAGCTAAGCCTTCAGTGGAGGGCACAGAAAATAAAGAGACCAACCCCCCGTTCTTAGAATAAACTGACACTGTTAGGTATCACACTGTTACAGAGTATTACATGCTTAGCGTTGCATTGCTTTTAGTTCGGCAGGATTAACTCACTGCTGCTCTGTAGTCCTAATGGTGAGACAGCTGTTTATTCACATCTTACTCGAGTGACATTAAAATGGATAAGATTACAAAATAATGAGCAAATTCTGCAGGGTTCATGAAAGCTGTACATTTTTCCAAGGGCAGCAGCATCTGCACACTCAATGGAGAAGAAAAATGCATCATTTCTCACCAGAGCCTCTTGAAGTAAACCACTCCTTTGATGGACAAGCAACAACAGGATTTACATGCTCGGTAAAACAAGAACACAAGTCAAAATGTTCGTAGTACTATCATCATCATGTTCAAGTTTTTGATAAAGAACCAGCAGAATATGAGGAACAGTCACAGCAATGCAGAGCACAGGTTTGGAGTAGATGGGACAATAAACTTGCACAATAAGAAAACAGGATACTTTTGTTAAAATCCCGAACTTGGAGCTCATCAATTCCCATTTCAGTCATTATGAGATGCACTTCATGCATTTCTACATCAGTCAATTTGGAGGTCAATTTGAGGAAAATTGAGTGAATTACCATTAGGCTACATCAACCATCCCACTGTGACACTCCCACTAGAAGTAAAGTGCTGATGTCTGATGAATGAGCTATTAGCCGACTTACCCAAGATGCATATAAACATCCATAATTCCCTGTCCTCAGATTAATCAGAGACTCTGAAACAAGGCAGAGTCAGCCTGGAGATTTCATTATCCAAGAAACTAACAACAAACCCCCAAGTCTGGAAAAACCACCCTCATTATTATGTGATGCACTAAGAGAAACTCAACCACTAAGACACATCTGGTGTACACATCAGTCACATCCGACTGATCCTGCCTCCTAATAGTCCTGCTCCGTTTCTCACTTTCTTTATTTCGAGGTGTCAGCTGCGGGAGCCGCAGGAGCAGCTACGGTCTGTTACAGGCCAGCGCATTGTGGATGTATCGGAGGCGCATCATTGCCTCTCCTGGCACCTCCTGCGGTTACGACCCGGAGCGCCAGTGGAGCATCACTGACAGCACTGAAGTTACACTCAAACGCACGATGGCACTTTAAATTGGGGGAAAAAATAAAAGAAGTAACGTGTTATTTTATGCAAAGACCACCCGCTTCTCCTCATGCCTACCTGCCTAACAACTCGACTGGAAGAAGCCAATTTGACGATTCCTACCTCAATGCCGATAACTGGAGTCCATCGCTGATGACTGCAAAAGATTATTCCTCTCTAGGATTTATTGGTCCTTTCTGATTTTCTCCCTTGTCCTCCTGTCCGCGTATTGAGCATCCGCGCTCAGCCTTCTCTACATCCAGTGCGGGTTTCCAATCGCAGGGCTCTGTGGAGGTCTGTTTTTCTCCTGCGTTAATTTGAAACGATAGAAAACGCAGATATTTTTCCTTGTTTGGGTTGTTTTCTTGATCCTACACCTCCTCCCCCTTTTCAATTCCCCTCTGAGGATGCTGCGATATGCGCACTCCCAGGCAATTTATACGACCATCTCTCCCAGGCTGTAGTAAACACGAGCGATGGAGAGAGCGAAGCGAGGCTGTGTGGGAGGGAGGGAGCGCTGATGCCCTCCTATCAGAGGAGAAATCTGGAGTGACGAGTGCAGTCCGGTGAGAGACGGGACAACCGCAGGTACACGGGCTCGAGTGAGGCTACTCTTAGAGCAGGGAGGAGGGTCAGCCGGCATGTGAGGTGACCAAAATGATGTCATTCTCAAAGCATGCAGCATTTGACTGGACAGCACCATTTAAATCCCCTCAAAACCTATTAACGCCCTCTGAACAGAGCGCAGAGTAATTGATGGATAATCTGCAGACTCCGTCTGCCACAAAAGGGACATGAAGGAAGGACGTTTTTTTTGTTTGTTTTAAAAAAAAAAAAATAATTATATCATCATCATCTCCAATCTCTCCTGACCCATTTCTGTGAGACAGGACAGCACATGCAGAACCTAAATGGGACTGTCCCCCAGCGTCATTTGTTTCCCTAAGCGACCATAATTAACCTGAATGAAATAAAATATCAAACTCATTTAAACAACTGTCATTTTTTCTAACACAAAGCTCAGCTCTGTTTGAGGAACCACGCCACCAGCAGATAACTGCCTTCACCTTAAATAAAGTTATTATTCAAGGTATTTTCAAGGCCTTGCAGCGTACAGGGCACACATGGTTCTCCAACACCCCAAATATCATACAAACAAGATCCAGGATGCAACAAATGCAAATACATTTTAAACAAAACTAGACTATTAAAAGTACAGAAAGGAGAAACTCTGATGAGGACAAACTTTTTATATTATTTCACAAAAACAGAGTGTCTCCGCTACCTATTGTTCAGAGGGCTTCCTTTAAACTTGCAATCAGATCGGATTTTCAGACTTTTTGTTTTTAACAGTACCAAAAATAAAGAAGTAACACTTTCAACACTTTAACCATATTCAATCCATTTTTTTCCAGGATGTTTCAGGATTTTGTCAAGCCAATTCATGGGAATATTGACACTGAACAACAACATTACAACTTAAAACTGCCGACATTTAGAGAAATGCTGCAAGATGAATAATTTGTGTAAACAGTGGAGAACCTCCAGCTAAAAAGCATAAAGGGCCGTGAAACAGCTGAGGATGCTGTGGGTGAGCTTTGTCTTTACTGAGAGTGTAAATGGTTGTAGCTACATGACCCTTTTGAGTGGTAAATCCAAATCCAGCCCTTATCTCCCAGATTAAGCCCGTGCTGGGCTTAAATCCATAACGATGACCTCATTGTGCCGCTTGTACACAGTAGGGAAATCCTAGCTAGCGCATAGACAATCCACGGAGAGACCTGAAAACCACTCACAAACACGAGTATTCTCTACTTTCTCCTCCTACTAATGAATGCTGTATGAAGTCACGATGAAAAAAAGATCACTGTGCCGGCTCAGTTTGATGCCCCTCATGAAATCTGAGCAAGGAGAAACTGATTGCTTCTGTTTTCATTTATTCATCTTTGAGTCATTCTGTGCTACCCGAATCCTCGCCAAGTGAAAACAAGACATATTTTCATTTTTTTTTTAAAGCTTGAAATAAGATTTGTAATAAAGAAGTAGACTGAAAACAAGAGTTCTTTTATAATTCTGTCCATCAAAGGGGACCAAGAGGAATAGCAAACTAATACTGGGCCTATTAACAATTTAATAACTAACACAGTCAGACTCTGTGAGAGACTAAATGATCCTTTTCAGTACTTCTAAATATTTAATTACTTTATTTTGATAGTAATTTTTAATGCTTATTATTTTCATTTTCAAATGTGAAGGAGCATTATCTCATAGTTTACTCTCCCAAATGAACATTCAGAACACCCTTGCCAAAAAGCAGTTTATGAATGTTTCATTTGGGTTTTAATATCACATGAAGGAGAAACTGTGGGCTTTGCAAGGAAAACTCAGTAGCTTTAATCAGTCTTGCTATTTTATGCCATCCCCATCTACAATCCTCTTCTCACTGTGTCTTAAGGCGGTCTGAATAGAGAAGCACTCTCTGTTTTTTTCCTCTATTTCAATCTTTTTCGTTAAAACTTTCTTCATGATTTATTCAGTGGACCTTGTAGTTGCAGGAAGGCCTCTCGCCAGTGATGTTCAGGCCTCTAAGGATTAACGCTGCTGCCTCTGATGTCCACCAACACAGCTTCAGCTCCTGTTGTGGTAACTCCACCAGAAACAGGAACAGAAGCAACGCTGAAGGGTATCGCGTGTTTTAGATACAAGCCGTCAGCCTGCACAGTGACAGCTTTTAAGAACGATACTCGATGGGGATCCCATTTACTTTTAAAATAATTACACAATAGATTTGGAATTCAGATTGCCTGGCAAATTACACCTCCAGAACGTAAACTCTTTCTGCATATATATATTAAAATGAAAATCAAACTTCTAAAGAGCAGTTGGACTACAGAGGTACTGTGGCGTCCATCCAAAAAGCTGATGTAAAAATGCAGCATTGTTTGGCAACATGTATCATAATCTGTAGGAGGGAATTAACAGACTCCTGCAGTGAAGAATGTCAAGAGGAATGTCATGTGTGTGCATGTGCGCATGCACGGCTCTGCTGCTGAATATACAGTATGTTTTTTGAGGCCTCGTGCCAAGTGGACACAGATTGTCCAAGTCCGGTTAGCAGGAAGGTGGTAGGGTATACGTGTGTGTGTGTGGCGGGATGTAGACTAGAGGATGAGGGGGAGGGTTGCTTCTGGCTTACTTGAAAGGCTATTTATGGATCCTCATCGAGAGGCCCTTGTGTTACTCATTGTCACTTTCACTCACACGTAGCTGAATAGGTGGCTCATCATTAAAGCTCACTCAACTCTGCTGCTGAAGGCAAAGTTGAACATAAGAAGCAAAGATGATTTTCACACTTTGCTTCATCATCGTGTTGACTGGAAGCCAACAGCAGAGCGGCAGACATTTTTGGAGTTTTCTAATGACTGAAGAAAGGTGTGTGTGTCTGCATTTTTGCGCACCTGTGCCAATGTGCACTGCGGAGTGACTTCTTCCCGTTTGTTGGGGGAGGCTGATATTGGACAGCACTTTCATTAATCAGGTTGTCAGTACTGTTTGCTTCATCCATATTGTATGTCGATGGGATTCATTAAGATTGGCACCAACCAGCATTGATGTGCAATGGGAGGGTGTTGCAAGTGGGTGGGGGGAGTCTCCATCCCAACAAGATGATCTCACCTCCTGTCTGCAGCTTGGGAAAAAAAAAACAAAAAAACCCAGCTTTCATTCATGAAGTCCATCCATTCACACATGCGCGTGCTCAGACACGTGCACACAAACACACACACATACAACCCAACGTGTCTCCTAATGGGATGCCGAGGAGACAGTTGTGCCAATGAGGCAATATTCAGGTGAGATCACTGCCGGATGCCGTGGCTCCTCTTTCCATTTCAAAACTCTAAAGGATGTGTGTTTGATACCTTTTATAAAACTCACCCACAATTGTGCAACATCCTTAGAGAGGGAACAAAAACAGTGGAAACTAATGTGTGACAAGCAAGCAGTTGTTTACACATCCAGTAAACAATGAACACCATTAATGTCTTATTGCACATTTTTGATCTCTTATAACTGATGAGGGAAAATCTATCTTTTTCCTACATGCCACAAGACGTTTCACCAGCTGTGACTGTTTTCTATTTGTCACCAGTCTGACTGAAAATTCACTGTCTGCTGAACGATACTGTGAGAATTACCAGAATGAACCAAAACAAATCTGAAATTAGTCGTGTGGCTCGATGAAGTTAAGCTAAGTTGGTGATTCAGGTGATTTCCTTCAGGTTTAACATTGTGACAAATCCCTATTCACAACATTTGACACAATTTAATCTTTATATACTGTTCATATTTCAAGACCTCACAACAGTCGGTAACATTTTTGGCCCAAATCACAAATTTCCCATAACTATACTTAATTTTAAACTGCAGGTCTACTTGGAGTGTCTAAATAGCCACTGTCGTATTAATAAATTGATTATTAATCCTTTATTGACCTTTCAGAGGCAGGTAAAGTTTATTTTTGAGGTTTTACAATGCTTATTTCTGAGGAAAGGCATCTGACATGTCCTGTTTTACCAAAGACATGAAAACATGACCACTATAATGACTTAAACATATTTGAATACAAGTGAAAATGGCAGGAGCACTATGGAACCGTTGGGATTTATATTGTTAGACATCAATCAATCAATCAAAATTTATTTATATAGCACATTTTTAAAGACCGAAGTACACCAAAGTGCTTTCCAGTAAAATCATGATACAGATAAAAATCACAATATAAAATATAAATTACAGATATAAATAAAATATACGTATAACCATCAGGCTGCATCCACACTGGAAGTGATTCACGGTGACGTAGTAAGTCATTCACTTGCTACGTCGCTGTGCTACCATCACCGGTGGTCATTTTGTGACTGAGGGCAAAATTACCGCCGATGAAGCCAAGTGGGCGGGACCTAAGATCCATTTTTCTGAATAGTGCTGGATACCAATGACTGACATATGACTTGGTAGTAAATACATTAGGGGGTTACCTAGGCAACTGGAGCCTGGAATGTCTGCAAATAACCAGCCTACACTTCAAAATGATAAGTGGAGAGAATTGCTTCCAGTGTACGCAAGCTTTACAACAACTAAATGCTGCTGTGTCATTAAAAAAATAATCTTCCTAACTATCATCTACAATACTGTGCATACGTCTTGAGCCACCACTAGTTTCTTTATGTTTTGCTTCCAAGATATCGGGCTTTGTTGCTCTTGAGCAACAGGCCAAATTACACAAGAACTGGACTGAAAATAAGAAGGAATGCGGTCAGGTGAGGCTTCCAGCTGTGAGCGTCTACAGTCATCTGTAAAACACAGTGGAGACACTCGTGGTTTGGGCTTCATTTCAGTCAGTGGTGTTGGGGAGATCAAATTATGAACACAGAAACGTAACATTAGATTTTTATCCACAATGCAGTATCATCTGCAATGCATCTGATTGACAACAGTTACATTTTACAGCAATGACAATGATTCCAAACACCCTGCCAATGCATATGCAAAGCATACCTGAACAGAAAAACACAATGTAACACTATCGGTCATGGACTGGCCT
The DNA here is from genome assembly GCF_000239375.1 of Pundamilia nyererei. NCBI lineage: Eukaryota > Metazoa > Chordata > Actinopteri > Cichliformes > Cichlidae > Pundamilia > Pundamilia nyererei. Next base: position 2,105,713 of record NW_005187497.1, read on the forward strand.
CCCCAGAGTCCTGACCTCGACGATATTGAAAGTGTAGAAACATCTTGACAAAGGAGTGAAAAAAAAGGCAGAAACATCCAAAGAAGAGTTTTGAATGTCCTCCAGGAAGCTTCATAAGAGAGTTCAGGGCGTGTTAAAGAATAACAGTGCTCATACCAAATATTCACTCTTCAGCTTATTAGAATTGTGCAGACTATGTTTTTGACTTAAATACCGTATTCGCATTTATGTTTGCACGTTTAAATAAATTGCTGCAACTTTTCCTAGCAAAATATAAAAAAAATGAGGGGTGGCTCAAGACAATAGCTATACTTACAATACAACATAAAAATATTCAGAGCAGTGGTAAGCAAGCATTCAAGGTAAGTTCTTACTGAAGCAGCAACTCAGGTGTCTTTATAATCTTATTACTCTCCGACTCCTCTTTAAATCTCAGCTAGCTCTCAAACTCCAATTCCATCTACACTAAAAGTTGAACATTTTGACTTGGAAACCCACAACCCCAAAACAAACAAAAAAAACCTGCACTTGTTGCAACAGAGCATCACTGATGTTACTATTAGAGTCACGCAGTCACTGGATTCATCTCAGTCTGCTATTCGCTGCCTTTTCATTCCGTCGTTGGTCTCCACCAACTCTGTGTGAAATCCCTGGCCATTTAGCAGCTTCATGCATGGCTATGCTCACTAGTTAGGTGTTACGTTGCTGTTTGATGCTGGTCAGATGGCGTACAGTGGATTTGAAAACAAGAACAGCATAGAAGGATCTGTCACAAACACACCCTTTCACATAGATAGCCAAGTTATCCATGGTCATTATTAACAGTCATGTAAATACACAGTATAGATTCTTTAAATTCAGAGACCACTATTGTAAATAGGTTTAGGAGGTGTCTTGCACAACTAAGGAAACATAGTTATGTTTTAAAATATGCTAATCCAACATTTAGATCAAGCAATGCTTTGATCTCCAAGGGAGATTAGAGATGTGTCTGATTTCCCTTTGAAACCTCTGCGAAGCGAGAAGGCAGCCAGCCAGCATGCTGCTGAGAGCCTCTGGCAGCGGCCCAGTCAGGAGAGGGTTAATAACAATAAAGGGGAGGTTGGAGAAGCCTTCCTGAAAGTCACATGGTCTGTGCTGGGAAGGGTGGGGTAGGGGGGGTTAAAAGATTGGAGGGAGGGCTGCTGGAGATGAGAGGGGGAGGAATCTGGAGCATGTTGCCGTAGAAACAGAATCCTCAGTTGGCCAGTGTGAAGTCAGAGGCGTAATTCTGGGTGGTGACTGCAGTTAGATGCTGCTGCTGGTGGTGTGAGGTGGGTGGGTGGATGGGAGGGTGACTCACACTGGAGAACGCACTCTCCATTCTAATGGATGGACACACGTGTATGCACACATACACACACCTTCGTTAGCTATCGTCACCTTCAATTGTCAGTATCTTCTTATCTTAGCATCTCCTCTTTTATCCTGACTTCCTTTGCTAATTTATATAATGGATCAGCGTTATCTCGCTATTTCTGACCATATAATTATTTCATTATGTGCTGGAAAATCCATTAGTATACGTTTCGTTGGCTCTACTTGCATGTGTTGATAAAGGGCATCTATTACGGGGAACTAACTGCTCAGACAGGCAAGTAAACTATAGCCATGTAATTGTTGACGGTATAATTGCACAGCACACGTAGCAATTAAAGCGATAATATGTGTAAACCATGCTCAAGATTATCATTGGATTAACTACACTTCCCAAATACCCTTGGGAGTTTAGCAGCTCACCAGCTGTTAAAGGGGGACTGTTAATAATTATGTTGATGATTTTATGCTGTTTTATTTTTGAGGTGTTTTTTTTCCCTCTCTTTTTGGCTGCAGGGGAGTTAGTTTGTATCTCATTATATGAAGCTTATGTTAATGAACTTTGTCTCTTAGGATGCTGGACAATAACACATAAGAAGCAATATTAAACAGATACATATTTTCTCAGTGCACAACCTGAATCCTAACATACATATGAATCTGAATTTATCCACTAATAAATTAATATTGAAATATTAAATATGAATAATTTAATATTGTGTTTTTAATCTTGAATACAATCAACATTAGGTTGTTTGGATTAACTTTAATCCACAGCTTTAGTCGGTAATGAGACGTGTAGTTTAAAGCATAATATATACGTTATATAAATGTTTTCACCACACCCCTTTTCTCTTATGTTCACTTTTTAACAAACCAAGCAAAACATCAGATTTTCTACCGATCACAACAGCCACTGCAGTGCTGTAGCACCGCTGGATGTGACGTCCACTTGTCCAATAGCAAATAATGGTCCTTTGATTGAAAGCTGCTTTAGTCTTCCTTTTAAGGAAAGCCAAAGCAGGTTCATTTCCCATCAATGCAGCATGCAAAGCTGGAAGCAGCAGATCACAGGCACTGTGACGTTTTCTGGGTCACCACCCACAACTGTAACTCATGGTTTGAGACAAGCCAATGGAGAACAGTAAAGCTGGGTGGTCAGCAGTATAACGAGGCTGGGTAAGAAAAAAAAATCTTAATCTTGTTTATTTGAGTTTTTTGTGACCATGACTCATTTCTTTTCTGGGAACAGGTAGAGGCAGCTGTGCCCCATGCACAAGTCAAGAAACTGGATTTTCTCTTTTTGATTTAAAATTTCCTTTCAGAGATTTGCTGTGATTTTGGCATTGGTAACAATGAAGAAAAAAAACACATCTGCTTTAACTGTGTGTCCTCAATAGTTACTGTTTCTTCTCGATTGCTTTACGTTAGAAATATAATAACTATAATATAATATAACAAAATAACTCATCTTCTGCGTGTTCTTGCCATGTTGATTGGAAACAAGTTATTCTGAAAGAATACCTTTGGAACCCATTACATTTTGCCAAAAAAGGAGTTCTTGCAAAAGTATTTTTTAATCCATTAATATTAATTTTGCTACAAAGTACAGCACTATGAAAAAGTCTTTCTTTATATTTTACATGTATACTTTCTCTTATATTTTGCATTTTGCACCACACTTGTTTGTATTTTTTAAAAGCGATCTTGATCAATAGTTTTTCAGCCTTTCTGACGCTTTTCAAAGTTTTTCTTTGGATGGACATTGGCTGCTTTTTCACTCATTTTCAATCCAGTCCTTGTCCTTGACCATTTTCAAGTTTTCGCTTGCTTGTTTGTTAAATCCCATAATACAAATCACTAAAGCATAAAAATGCACGTAAGATGAACCACTGTTTTATCTACACATAACAGAAAACTTAGCAAAGAACCAATTTTAAATTGTATTATTAGGCACTCGGTTACTTGCAGCCTGTAACAAAGACAGAATTTGTTCCCCTTTCTTTAGTCAAATATGACACTATAGAAAGATTACACTTTTGACAGGCATCCATCCATCCATCCATCTTCTTCCGCCTTATCTGGGGCCGGGTCGCGGGGGCAGCAGCTTAAGCAGAGAAGCCCAGACCTTCCTCTCCTCAGCCACCTCCTATGGCTTATCCGGGGGAACACCAAGGCATTCCCAGGCCAGCCGAGAGATACAATCTCTCCAGCGTGTCCTGGGTCTGCCCCAGTGCCTCCTCCCGGTGGGACATGCCCGGAACACCTCACCCAGGAGGCATCCTTGTCAGATGCCTGAACCACCTCAGCTGGCTCCTTTTGATGTGGAGGAGCAGCGGCTCTACTCTGAGTCCCTCCCGGATGGCTGAACTTCTCACCCTATCTCTAAGGGAGAGGCCAGCCACCCTTCGGAGGAAGCTCATTTCGGCCGCTTGTATCTGCAATCTCGTTCTTTCGGTCACTATCCACAGCTCGTGGCCATAGGTGAGGGTAGGGACGTAGATCTACCGGTAAATTGAGATCCTCGTTTTTACACCCAGCTCCCTCTTCACCACGACGGACCGGTGCAGCTGCGGCCGCAGCGCCAATCCGTCTGTCGATCTCCGGCTCCCTTCTCCCATCACTTGCGAACAAGACCCCGAGATACTTGAACTCCTCCACTTGGGGCAGGAACTCATCCCCGACCCAAAGTGGGCACTCCACCCTTTGCCATTTGACAGGCATGAAATCATATTTTTGCAACAACAAGATGATTCCCAAAGCACTCTTATGCGATGTGACAGAAAACCTGGTGTATCACATCATGAGGTGCAGTGCGTTCTCAAAAAATTTGAGGAGCCTGAATAGGACAATAAAGAAGTGGCAGACCTATAAAACTCTTCTTCAGATGGAAAGTTTTTCCATTTTTCAGCATGATAATGCAGCAGTCACCAAATACACGGGTACATGGGTTATGGTAATTACCTACTTGACCAACTCACACATTAGCTGTATTAAGAATCACTAATTTAACTGAAAAAAGGAGTCCCATAAAACTATGATGGAGTTAGGTCAGGAGTGAGCTGTCCGTGGTACTGTTTAGAGGCTACAAAATCCAAAAGCAATAATGCACCAAATACACTCAGTAGACCTGGCAGCATGGACAGAAATAAGACTATGCTTAAATGTTCACAGGCAAAAACAAAACAAAAACACAACAAAATAACTAAATTCATTGCAAATGTTTAGCCTTGTGATATCCCTCCCAGGGTTTACCCTGCCTTTTGCCCTATGACTATGGATGGACGGACAATTGGACGTTTTATTTTTCCATTTATACTGAAACAGCTGAATGTCTCCTTGGCACAGGATGGTAAATGCCAAAAAGTTATTTCTATACATTTTTCTGATCCCAGAAATACACTCATTTAACCTTTTGATCACTGTGCTTTTCCCTGAAATGAGAACATAAAGGATCGGACTGTTTTTTCCCCCCACGTTCAAAACAGACTGATAGGCATAACTTCTTAATTTTCTTCTTAATTAATCCCGTTCTTTCATTCATTCACTTTTAGTACCACACATATAGTATATTTAATAAAGCTCCCTTCTGAATTTTGTTATGAACAATAAGAAGGAGTTGATAGCTAACATTTCTGAACACAAGAATTACATCAGAAAAAATGATGAGAGGTCCCCTACAGCCAGACATTTTCAGTTAACTGGAGGGTCAGTGGTTACGGGGAATGGTGGTTGGGCTGTTGAAAAGAGTTGTTGACAGGGAAGGGAAATAAAAGTGAAGCCCATTGGATATATAACAGTGTATCCTGGAGGATTAAATGAGGAATTGTTGTCGTCCTGTTTTTACGATTATTATATGTAGTGGATGGGTTCCAAGGACCTCTAGTAAACTGACGTATATTGTTCCATATAATGTTTTTTTAAGGTATTCATGGACTACTAGATGTATATTTGATCTTTCTATTGAATCCGACAGACTGTATCATCTAAGATATTTTGTTCCTGTTATGGGAAAGGTGTTTTTAAATTAATTTCTTCTTTTGTGAGGTTTGGCTTTATATCCAGCTATATATGTGATGTTATGTACGTATAAAAATACGTATACAAATAAATATAAATCCACTACTGAGCAGGTTCCTGTGTGTCCCAGTGCTTTATTGCTGGTGATGTCCACATATGCAGAGGAAAGCCATTGACAGAAGCGTGTCCATTTTTTCTTATTGCCATTTTATACTAAGTAGTTTAACAGCATATAAAATAGTAATATATATGCAATTGTGAGTGCTTAAGTTCTATTAACAGTATGGCAGTTTAATGATTTGGAGGTGAGCACGAAGTTTGTTTTTCTTTGTTTTCTGTTTGTCTCATATCCTTTAAATCTCTCCGAGTAGAGCTCCGTTTCCCCGGGACACTTAAAAAAATCCCTCGTAGTCTTCCATAAAATACAAGTTGTGTATTTTGACGAATAACATCGGGGCTTCAGAGGAAATACATAGAATGATGGAGTGTGGGCGTCGACTTCTTAAGTCCCTTTACAGGAGAAACCCTACACCGGCCTCTCTGTGGACTCCCCCACTCCAAGTCAATGTTTATCGATTTCATTAGGCTGAAATAAAGACTTGCCAATGTGCCCACTGAGCTGGTGATACAGACGATGAAGCAACTTGGTTAAATGACCGAGACACAGCGCCACCTGGTGGTTCTACGTCAGACTAACATCGCAGCAAATATTCTCTGACTGTATTTACCGTTTTAAATGTGTCAGGCTTCATGACTCTTTGTCCCGATATTTGGGGAACATCTGCATTGCTAAGCAGCTGCAGTATGAATTGATGCCAGTGAGACATTTGCGTGCGATCGTTAAAACTGGACAGGAAGAATATATTACCGACATCGGAAGAATGAATGAGGCTCTGCAGGAAGCAGGCTGTGCCTTCATAACGCTAATACAAAAGCCTACCTTTTGCAGGCTTGCTGTTTGGTTTCCGCTGGTAGATCGGTTTGTAAAGCAGGAAAGTGCAGCTGTTTTTCACACGGGAAAGCCCTGAAACCGTGCTACCTCCGTTCAGCCCTGCTGCTACTACTGGGGTCCCATCTGGCTAATTACCTTGTCAATAAACCTTGAAGGTAATACCGCGAGAACGAGAGTTGGGGGTGAGCGCTGATCCTGACCCTCACTAATTATCCCATCCCAATTCCAGCACGGCAGGAAAAACAGTCCAAGGCAATAACTCAAGGTTTCAATATTATTCATGCACGTGTCCATTCATATTAAAAACCTGTCACTGTATTGCAGATTTCATTTAAAAAGGAAGAACATTACAGTTTTTGCCCATCAAGGTGTAAAAAAACAGTGTAGAACAAAGCTGACCAGGAAAATGTTTATTTGCATTCATATTTATATGTATTTATTCATATGCACATTTCTAATGCACTAACCCTTTTACGGTGCTGAGACTCTTTTGTTGTCACGTGCATCTTTTTTGTTGACATTATCCTTGAGATGGAAAGTTGACAGTGATTGGATGTAATTTAGAAAGACACACACCCATGAGCTTTCACACTGCCTGTCAGGACAAACACTAAGCCATCAATCTCCAAAGATGACTTTATCTACTCTAACCAAAGCGTGGTGAAGTGTGGTGAAGCAGAGACTGGGGCAAAGGGTAGAAAACCTTTTCTTGTGTCATCCCAGCGGGAACAGTGGCCTAAATAAGTGTAAAAGGGAAAAAACCCCAAAAAGGTTTGTAACCACCAAGACCTCAGGTTGCACTAAAAATGCACAAAGCTGTGAATAGGTGAAAATAAGACAAAATGGACTTTCACCTCATCCAAGAGGTGTTTTTTTTAAGTTTAAAAATAACTGATGGAGAGTCCCAAGTATTTAATACGTAGTGGATGCGTCAACCTGGAGGAGATCCTAAGGGATAACCCAGCTAGGTGTTAAATACCTGGAGTCTCCATCAGTTGTAGAACTGAAGATTCCTCTTGAATGAGAGATACAACGTCTTCACAGACAAAAAGTGCACAGCCTGTCGCAGTGTCTGTGTTGCTTTTTATTTAATCTTCTTGTTCTATTGGTTCTTCAACCTGTTTTCCTCCTGCCTACATCTCCATCTTCAGGATCCACTGAACAGTGTACACTATCCCTCTTCTGTACATGTCCAAACAGTCTCAGCCTTGCCCGTTGCACGTTATTATCTTCTAATGCCATTTCTATACTCTTTTGCAAAATCTCTGTCTCATTTCTTTTACATTTTTTTTAAACTCCATTTACTTATTTACATTTTCATCACTGCTGTAAATATCAAATAGTGCTAAACATAAAAAATAGATATGAGACGATTTTTATTTATTTATTGCACTACCTCACACTATAGGCCTGAAAGTCTTAATCTCTGCCTCCTGTCATTTTATCACTGCCACCTTCTCCAGCACGTAAACATTTCCTTTGAATGTTGCTAACATCCTTCTCTCACAAATCACCCCTGACTCTAACCTACACCCTCTCCACCCTGCCTGCACTCTCTGCTTCACCTCTCTTGTGCACTGTCCCCTGCTTTTGATAGTTGACCCCAGACATTTAAACTATTCCACCTTCACTTCACCTCCTTGTATCTTTTCTTTCCTCTCTCATTGACAAATATCTATTTTGTATGAGAATACGAAACCGCGAATCCTTATAAATTTAACATAATATTTTTATTATTATGTAATTGTAGAATATACTTTTTAAATAAAATAAATCATGTACAGTAGTACATAATTAACTATTTGTGCACTATACAGTGTCCAAGTCCTGCTTTTTTAACTCTGCAGCGTCCTCTGCTGTACACAAGTTGAGCTAGCATAAAATCATTCTCCTGCAAACGAGCTTCTGAGATAATGTAATCGCTTTAATTACCTGTGTTGTTGTCACCAGTGTTGTTTATCACTGTCTGCGTGAGTTATTTAAGCCCATAAAGGCAAACAACACAACGATAACAATGGTGACAACAACAAAAATGCTCCCGGCATTTTTAGTTCTCTAAACAGGAGCAGCACATCCGGTCCGGCTGTCAAACCTGTCCGCCATTGGCGCGTCTCGTGGATTACTCTCTGGATGTGGGTCGTGCGTGTTTTTTCTTTGGCGCTTAAATTAACAAAAAACAGATATTTTCTGGTAACCAGTGAAACAGCAGGTGTGTCACGAAGGGTATTTTCGCGGGTTAGCTGCTTTAGTTCGCCCGTGCACTTTGCTAACGGAGAAACGCGCTACATGTCAAGTGAGCCGAAGAGACTCTGCACCGAAAACATGACCGTTACAAAGATCGGAACCCACAACGGGACCTTCCACTGCGACGAGGTTCTGGCTTGTTTCTTCCTCCGGCAGTTACCCGAGTACTCGGTGGGTGCAGCACGCTGCCGATTGATAGAAACATGTTTGGGGTTATTGCTAACTCCACGCTGTGCTTTGAATTTTTTTAATGTAATCACTGTGCTCATCGTTACTGGCTAGGTAGAATTTAAATCCTCCCAGGAAGTCCTCACAGTAAGGATAAAGCCACATCTGCATTTTTGGAAACAACACTTAATCTTGTCTTCTGTTGATGGATCCAGTGTTATGCAAAAAAAAACCCACCAAAAGGGGGCGCTGTGTGTAAACGGATTGCAAAAACGATTACAGCATAAGACGTAATACGGTGAATATGTCACACATTTCAGTGTTATGGTCTGAATAAACTAAAAATACATTTTTTGTGTGTGTAGCCAGGTTTGCAGAACATTTGAGGGAGTTTTTAATTAAGTTAATCTCAACCTAATAGCACATTTTGTCTCTAAATACTTAATATGGGTGATAAAATAATATTGATCAGATACTGATCAGAGATTTGCTGCACTGCCCTAATAAAACCTGTGATCAAACCCAGGTTATAGCCTGTCGTAGCTGTACCGTTGTTTTGTGGCACTCTGTTGTTTATATTTGTAATTTTTATAATTTATATTAGTAACAAAAATACCATATTTGATTACCTCTACATGTCTGTGATTTATGCGCAGTTTAACAGAAACATTTTGATTACATATTTGAATTGACGTATACTTTATACAGTCAAAGCTTAAAGGTTGGACCTCCAAACACAGGGCTGGGCTTCTATGGTCTAATTTTTCACGTGTTTTTTTTCTTTTCCCTCCGGTGAGATTGTTGTAATGGTCTTTTAACAGGTATCAATCAGAAAGCATTAAATCGACTTCAGATGGTGAAAAATTCAGCAGCCAGACTTCTTAGAAGAACCAAGAACACTGAACATATTACGCCAGTCTTAATGACTCTACATTGGCGGGCCATTACTTCTAGAACTGATTTTCAGATTATAGTCATTACTTTAAAAGCCCTTCATGATCTGGGCCCAGAATATATACTAAAACTGCTGTTCCCGTACCAAACACCAAGCAGCCTCAGATGCTCAGGCAGAAACATGTTAACTGTTCCCACATCGCATTTAAAGACTAATTGTTTTAATTTCATGCTAGTTTGTTCTTTTTTCCTGTGTTTCTGGAAAGCACTTTGAATGTTGGTGTTGATAAGTGTTATACAAGTAAACAAATAATAAAATAATAATTATTATTAATTTAGTTTGACATATATTTCTTTTTGTTTGCTGCACAGGATGGCGAAATCATTCGCACCAGGGACCCTGCACAGCTGGCGGAGTGCGACATTGTTGTGGACGTTGGAGGAGAGTTTGACCCAAAGAGGCACCGCTATGACCACCATCAGAGGTGCAGTTCTGGCAGTAAGCTGCTGAAAAGAGAGAAATTTATAGCTGTAGATTTCTAAAATATTATGTACTCTGAACTAAGACTGGGGGAGAGATTAATCTTCACTGTTCATCAACAGTAAGGGTCAGGATCATATCACAGATTAATTTTATGCCATCTGAAAAATTTCACTTCAAGTTTAAGATTAAAATCTTGCTTTGTTCCAAGTGCTGTAAAAAACATGGTGTTGCATTTTGAGCTGTTCGTGTTTTCTGTCTGTATTGGTAGTTTTAAGGATCAACAAAACAATGTTTTAAAAGATAAAGAAGATTCAGGAGAAACACCACTCAGCCATGTTATGAGTGTTGATGTTACATAGTTTGTCCAACAGAGGGAACTCTCTATTTCCCTGTCAGCCACTCTGTTTAGATTTTATTTTTCTAAAAGTAGAAACAGCTGACATATCAGATTATTGGATTTTGAAATGACCAAATATTGGTATCAGACTTAACAATCCTATATCGGTCAGACTCTAATATATGCATGTACCAATGGAAGGAAGCGTAATCTTTAAAGTAGCTCACGCACCAATCTCCAGTCACTTCCAAGCGCTGAGGCGCACCGTCTCCAGCAAGCCCAAATAATTTATCGGAATTATTACGCCTGGATTTTTCCCACTTTAACATCGTCATCGTACAGCCTTTGGGATTTCTTTTCATTATCTGAGTTCTAATGATGAGAAACTACATTTCGGGGTGGCTTCTGCTCTGACATCTTTGAAGCACCCTGATTGCATGAATCATAAGGTAACAGGCTCTGTGTTTTGTGTAGAATTTCTTCCTGATGATTGCATTCAGTCGACGTCTCATCACGTTGAGTAATCAGCCTATTCCAGGTGTCTTGTCAGCTTAATGTCCTGATGATAATCAGCCATAGCTTTTATGACCACGGCGATAAAGATATGCCAGGGCTCTCTTCCTCGCAGGCGGTTAGTGATAATTAGCGCTCCTTGAATTGAACGCCCCCCTGCTGTCGGTTCACGAGGCACAGAGGCTGCAGCAGTGCTGTCGGGGCCACAGGAGGCTGTGGCTGTCACTCACATGCCCGGATGGGGGGCAAGATGGTTGTGATGGCACAGATGAATGTAAGTGGGATTGGTGCGACAGGAAGTTAGAGAAGGAGCTGGCGAGAACAACTGTAGTCCTCATTTCAATTTCACTTGTGACAGCATACAGATTGAGCTGACAGCAGTACCAATGAATCGCAGACACATTCTGTCAAATAAAATAGCATGCAATTACAAGAGTGCAAGTCATTAAAGGACCTGTGGTTATTATATATAAATATATTTACAAATATCAAATGACTACTGATTAGAAAATGTTTAAAAATACATTTTATAAATTTGAAGGCTAAGAAATATATACCCAGTTAAATTATTAAGATTGGTTGCTTATGCTCGGCTCACTCACTGCTTTGACTTAACAAAGAATTATAGGTGAGTAAACATATTTTTCAGCGGTGACAAACATGCTCTGCATTTTGCAGCTTGTCATAAACAGCAAAAGGAAAACCTTTTTTTGCAGATTTGACTGCTACTCTCACTGAGTTTGGACCTTTAACAATGTAGGAAAAATGATTTTTGGATACTGCAGCTTTCCTTCTCTCATGTATTTATTGCATATCTTCAGTGCATTATAACAGCGGTCCCCAGCCTTTTTTGCGCCACGGACCGATTTAATGTCAGACAATATTTTCACGGACCGGACTTGAATGTGTCGCGGATAAATGCAACAAAATAAAACGATACGACCGAGACAAAAACTGGTATTTGGTAGTTTGTAAATATAGTGATAAACGCAAATTCACAATGTAATTGTATAACTTTATTAGCAGCATCCTCCTGAAATGCACCAACAATATTGAAAGTAACATCCTCCTCTCTGCCCTTTAACGCCCTCTGGTTGCTGTGGTAACGCAGAAATATTTCTTTCAATTACAACACGGGAAAAGACCCAGGGAAACCCTGAAAACCCCGGGGGGTTGGGGACCACTGCATTATAATGTGACCAAATGTTGATCAGTTATTTAATATTTGGGATTGATCTACTGTAATAATGTCTGCATTTGGGTCTAAATATGAATATCAGTAATGGTGGTGGCATGGTGGTTAGCACTGTCACCTCACAGCAAGAAGGTCTTAGTTTCAAATCCACCAGCAAGATGAGCCTTTCTAGAATAGAATAGAAAAGCCCTTTATTGTAATTCTACAATAGATTGGCAGCCTGTTCAGGCTGTACTCTGTACATACTAATGTATAAAAACATTGCCGTTGCTCTATGTGAGTTGGAATAAGCTGCAGTCCAACAGTGACCCTGAATTCAATAAATGGAAGAAAATGAATGAATTTATGGACAATAATGGTGCAAATGTATGGAGTCATTGGTGCTTGCCTCTCAAAAGTACAACAATTTTTAAATTAAATCACCGTTACTGCAATGCACTGAGTTGACTTAACAACTCTTGCTGAACTCATTCGATGGGAAAAGTGTAATCAGCAATGCCCCATAGATCATTTAGTATCTGAAGCTCTCTGAGACTTAAACTATTCAGTCTGTTCTATTATTTGTTTACAGTTGGCTATAAATGAAAATGCATTTCCTTGTTTACTATCTGTCTTTCAAAAAACCCACAAACGGGCAAAATTTGCTCTTAGACATTATCTCTCTTCCCAGCCCTCATTTTCCATCAGGTATTATACCGCACAGGAAACTGGGAAATTGCCAAGTAATAGTATTCTTTTTAAACAGTGTTTGAGCCGAGTCACTACATTTCTTGCTGTATTTTCATGGTGTTTCATTTTCATACATCTTGGTGTTCAATGACTTGGATAACTTAAAAAAAGGGAGCATCCAGCAGGTTTGAAAAGAAGTGGACAAATCAAACCACACCAACACCAAATAGCTCTGTAAGTCTTTCTGTCATCTGTATTTCCACAATTCAAGAGCGTCACTGCTCCTGCTGTAGCATTGGTCAGAATTCATCCTTGTACAAGCTGTAAAGTCGAGGTAATATCCAGCATTTTATGGACATTTTTCCATGTTCACAAGAATTGCTGCTCCTAGAGTAATGGCATTAATTCTCATTATTTTGTACAATACAGCCAACCAGTGACAAGAAAACTCTCCACTTTCCTTGTGTACTTCACACATTACAGTAACCTGTGAATTTAGATGGAGGATGAGCCGGATGAGCTGCTACGACACTGACGTGCTGGTTCTGTTATTATTATCAGGAATATATGGAAAATAATCGCATCAGAGTAAAATGAAAACAAATCTCTTTAATGTGTTTTCTTCCCGGAGAGGCTGGTTTAAAAAAGCAGGGTGAGGTGCTGCTCTCTCCAGCGTGTTGCACAGATATGGTGTGTGTCACAAAAATGAGCTGAGCAGTTAGTAAAAAAGACAACTCTAACATGAAGAATAAATCAAAGTACTTAGATAACAATTGTCTGATTACATATTCAACGTATTAAAAATATCTGAATATGAAAGATATTTCTGTTTCTTTCGGGTTAGTGGGAGAAAATATAATGAGGCACTTTTAATCCAAGTCTCCATATATCCTGTTTGTCTGAGGAAATTTTCAATCTCATTAGGTTGTGTGTATTAAGTCCTGATTAAGCAATTTTGTTGGAAGCGACAGAATTAGATGCATTAGATGACATTGTGAACTGCAAGTATTTGTCTTTCGAGTCTGCATCAGAGTTTCTGACACTGACCAAATACAAAAACACATAATTTAGGTGCCCCTTCCACTTTGAGATGATCTGAACGACCGTTTTTGTTCAAAATGTCCACCACGGGAGGCAAAACCTGGAGACAGTTTGAATCTTTATCAAAACATCTCCAAGTTTCTACAGTAATTGAAGTCACTAAAGAAAAAGAGAAATTCACTAATAAGGTCTGAGTTAAGTTAATCTAAAAGTATTTTGAGTTAATGTGCTGTAATCAGTGTTTTGTAGACAACATTCACATTTGGGGTTAAACACGGTTGTAATGAGGCATTGAGGCTACTTTGCAGTCTGTTTGTAGTCCAGCTCCTGGAGGTATCAGTGACAAATTCATCTGCATAATTCTGAATAAGTAAATTTCCTCTAATGACACAGAGAGACATCAGCAACGTTAAGTGGTGCAGCTGGTGCAGTATGTGAAGCACACTATATGTTAATTATGTTTAAATAAAACTTAATTTATGCCTAAATATCACCAGCGCTCAGCTGAACTGTCCCATTTTAATGCAGCGAGATGTTGCTTGATCTTGACTTCACACAAACAGCTTGATGACTTTTTCTTCGTAAGTGTTTTTTCTTTTAGCCGTTCTTCGTTTCAGATTGTCATTTTCCTCTCTCTCATTCACTTCCATTTTATGATCATCAGCATAGAAATGCCTCTGCACGGCCAATTAGCCCTTTAATGGCTGTGATTACCCCCTACTTCCCTAGTATGTCACTCATTCATTTGATGGTCGGTTTTCCGCTGTGCTGCTGCCCGAGCATCCTAATTAAGCCTGAATTAAATGACCAGCAGTGACTCTGTGCTGGAGCCCACCCATCTCAGCACGTGTCTGAGAGGCCTCCAGTGGTTATGTGAGCTCACACTTACAAACCAGTGCGTCATTATTGATCATTTCAAGCACATGGCTAGATGCAGCATTTTGCTGAAGAGGAGAAAAAAATATGAATTATTTGTTATGAGCAGAAAAAAAGTCTAGTGATTGGCCTTTAGAACAAAATATGAATATCACAAGTTTTGGTTTTTAAATAAATAATCCGTTCTTCTCTCGCTACACAGTATATATGGTAAAGTTTTCAAAGGCAAAGACTAATAAACACATTTCCTTCCTGTTGTTCAGGACTTTTTCAGACACCTTCAACAGCCTCTGTCCAGAGAAGCCATGGCTGACCAAGCTCAGCTCTGCCGGCCTGGTCTACCTGCACTTTGGCCGTCGAGTGCTGTCGCAGCTCACGCAGCTGAAGGAGGACGACAGGCAGCTGGAAGTGCTCTATGACAAGGTGAGAGGAAAAAGATGACAGATTTATAGCAGGCAGTGGATTTCTACTGATTGTGTGTTTATTCACAAAATAAACACGCTATTGAAAATGTGTTTTCCACTGGTCCACTTGTGCCAAAAAAACCATTTTCTCAGCTGGTGAGTGGAACCTGAACATTGTTAATTTCACGATAAAGCTGGAAGAGGGAGATTACAAAAATCTATTAAGTGGGCAAGCTTGTCAATTACAAAATAATAATAGAAAATAAGGGACACCGCATCCTAATTTGGCGTGTATTTGGCTTTTCAGAAGAATTGTGCAGATTGCATCCTGAAATCCTTCCAAACTGTCCTGTTTTACATAAACAATAGAGTTGGATGCGTTCTTCATCTTCTGTCGGTTATTTTGAAAACTAAAGACAGAATCGTGTGAAACGATCTGTAGTGTTGGGACACTGAGACACAATTCACCATTTATGATAATATCTTTAGCAGTAAGGTCAGAGGGGAAACAGGATGGATATGCTTGTGAATGAACCCTTTAGCCTCGAATCAAAGAGATCGTCTGCTCTAAGCTAAATCTTAAGAGAGTTGTGATTTAGAAAATGTTATCAAAATGTTACAAAATGTTATCATTTGACTATTTGGCCAGATCATCCATTTCTACACTTACATATGCCAGTGTTTTGAGTTTATTTTTGGATTTTCTGCAATCCACACAATAGATATATGATATATGCATAAACTGACTTAAATAGTTTAATATGGGGGTGCTGATGGTTCTACAGTGTCAAGTTAAAAGACAGTGCCAAAGGCTTTTAAATGAGCGATTGGCTACATCTGGTAGTTTCTCTATGTCAGCATAAAAATGATTTGTTTGACAGCACTCATTGGTCAGACAAGACAAAGATTAAGCTATCAGGCAACAATGACAAAAGGAATGCATGGAGGTGTAAAGGTTAGGCTTGAAAAACCTGAGAACACTGAGCCATCTGTCAAGCATGGTGGTGGTAGCATCATGCTCTGGGTTGTTTGTTGCCAGAGGTTTTGGTACATTACACAACGTGGATAGAAACATCAATAAGGAATAACTTGAAATTCTTCAGCATCACCTCAACTCAACAGCCAAAAAGTTAAAACTTGGATACAGTTGAGTACTGTGGTTTTGGAAAGGCTAAAGCAGGCTAACCTGAACTCGAGCCTCTTGACAGTTGGCAGACTACGCTGGGTTCGTGCCAGGAAACCAGACAGTTTATATGAAATCTACTGATTCTGCCACGACGCGTGGTCAAATATCCAGCCAGAAATATACCAGAAGCTTGTTCATGGCTGCCAAAAGTGCAAAAAAGTGCAACTTGTTAAGGGGCATTTAACCAGATATTAGTGGAAGTGTATTTATATATTTGACCCTGTGTGCATTTGTAGTGCAATCATTCCACAGTGGAAAAAGAACAGTTCACAGAAATGATCAAATTCTCCAAATTACCGTCACATTTATACCCATGAAACCTCTGACCACAACTGTAGATTTAAAAGCACAAACTAGGACACTTTTTGGGATTTGCCTTCATCCCACAGTTGGCAGTAGAGTGTGAACAGATATAAAAGGACACGACAGGACACGACAAAGTCTTTTAGCCAGATTTAAACAGAGTTCAGTTTCTTGCATTTTAGACAGCTTGGCCAGCAGGAGGCCTTGGCATCCATTGTGTTTTAATGGTCGGGCACATTAAGCCAGCCAAATCTTGGGTCACTATAAATATTAGCACTATTAAGTCATGATATCATTTTTCTTTTGATGTGTCAGTTTGTTTAAAGCCCCGAGTAATCCTTTTACTCATGGCTCGGGCTCTACGTATTTTAGGATGCTGCATGTCATGTCCTTAGCCAGTTCCGACAAACTAAACATCGAGTTTTGCCTCAGAGCTTAGCTCCACTGATAAGTCACTTGTAAAATGTCAGCTCTTGCATGAATGACCTTCCAGTGAAGTTGAATTTTTATCATTTAATATGGCTGTTCCAGTTCATCTGCTCGTACAGTATTTTCGGGGATTTGTGAAGTAGCAGCTTTTTTCCTATTTCATTTAGGTTTAATATTTTCTGTAACTACACATATCCTGTGGGTTTAATTCCTTTCCATGCATTCTTCTTGAAAAAGCTTTGTCTTTTTTTACTACTCTGATTTTATGCTTGGAATAAGTGTAAACATGAAACAGCTGATTCTGATGCCATAACAGATTGACAACCTCTGCCGCCACGTGCCTCTATCATGTGCTTACAGCTGTATGAGAACTTTGTGGAGGAGGTGGATGCTGTTGACAACGGCATCTCACAGTATGATGGGGAGGCCCGGTACAGCATCTCCACCACGCTGAGCGCACGTGTCTCACACCTGAATCCACGCTGGAACAGCACAGATCAGGATACTGAGGTGAGTACATGTGAGTGCAGCTGTACTCTATACCAGGACAGAAGGTGGCTTTTGACATGTGTGTGACTTCGCATCTCTTATATGGGATTAATTATAGTTATTATTTGTTTATCATTGCCTGGATTTCCACAGCAAAGCTCACCGTTTCTCAGCCTAATGCAGTAAAATGAGCTAATATAAGACTGTATAACTGTGGCATGCAGACAAGTCAGCATCTTTCTCTTCACTTTAATGTCCTCAGAACAGTTCTCTTTTATAATACACAGAATATCTCTCTGTCTGTGTCTTTGTCCCTGATCTCCTCTCAGACCATCAGGAGATGAGCGACCAAAATTGGCACACAGGTACATCTCAGGTCCCTGAAGGTTCTTAGCTACATCAGGCATTACGATGTTGCCTAGCAGCTACCTAGCATTTTTTTTAAATTCAAATAATTATTAAATTTTGCATTTTCTAACAAACACAAAAATACAACAAAAAATAACAAAAACAAAAAAAACAAAGAGGTTTTAACATCTGTTGCATTAATCTGGAATTTCCAAGTCAGGCAGACATGTGGGTGGAAAAATTGTCCCATTGTTCCACCGAAGCTTCAGTCGCATGATGTAACCTTCCCAACATCTTTTCTCCAGCAACATTCCCAATCATTCTTTCTTTCCACATTTTAAGCGTTGGAGTATGGGAGTCCTTCAAATATTCCAAAATGACACGGGCACATGTTACCAATGCAGCGCTTAACACTCTAAACTGATGTTTAACTGTGGCACCTCTCCTTTGTCTCCTAGTAGACACAATTTAGGTGATCTGGGCAAGTTACAAGGTATCCATGCCTGCATATAATTCAATACACTGTTCCAAACTGGAAAAACCAGCTGGCATTCCCAGAGGGCATGTATCAAAGTATCTTTAGCTTGTTGGAATTTCCAACATGGGTCATCTCTACCAGCACCTATTTTATAAGCCTTGAAGGAGTATAATAATATCTATTAAACATTTTGTATTCTGGCTTCCCTAATGTATAATCCATTATTCGACAGTATAGAATCCCACGTATCTTCATCCCCTGTAGACCCTAAATCCCTTTCCCATATTTTTTTCATAAAATGTACCAGTTTTAGCATTTATCCACCTATAAAGCATTATTGTGGGTCCATTGTGGTTTTACAGTTGTGCCTAATGTGAAAAAGATCACCGGTTCAATCACATTCACTTGTTCAAGTTGACGCAAATCCCTTAAACACTGCTTCAGGAAGGGATTCTGGTTAAAAGAAGTTATAAAAAATACAAATCAAAACTCGCTGCCCACTGTGCTGAACCCTTGTGAATAAAGAAGCAACAGAAAGTAGCTTTTATGCACCTAAAACACCTTATAATGCCTGCCTATCATTTTAATTTCAGTCTCATTTATATCCCCAATAGCTGAATTATGCATGATGCTTTATAATGCCATCACAGTGCCCATCAGCTACCGAGAAGTTTGCTAAAATGACCTGTTTTTAACCTCTGTGCACTTAGAACACCCTACAATAACATCTAATTTATATCCACAAAACTTCAGTTATACATCATATATTATGATGGCATCAGGTTGCCTAGCAATCACCTAGCAACGTGCTGAAATGACCTGTTTTTTTTTGCCTTTTTACACCGACAAGACCCTATGAAAGCATCCTATCATTTATTGACACAAAAGCTTAATTATATGTGATATATTATAATGTCATCATGTCGCCTAGCAACCGCCTAGCAATGGGGGTAAAATGACCCTATTGCAAAAAGCATCACAGCCCACAATACGAATAAGCCAATGACGATGCTGCAGCGTTGGCATGTACTGGCGCACTTAATACACACCTGTTTATGACCTCAGTTGATCTGTAGAGTTTTAACCTTTTAATCAATAAAATGCAAGAAGTAAAAAAAACCCAAACAAAAACACTATACAGACGATTTTCATATTGGAGAAACCTGAGCATGGAGTATTGTTTTCCATGAAAAATTGCTAATGTTTTACTATTAATCAAAAAATGGTAGTTTATTTTATAATTGATGATTAGTTATCTCAGCCTACTGATTTGCAGCATCATCTCAGATACACAATATTGGAAAATTTAAGCAAAGATAATTAGTACAAACTAAAAAAAAGAGAACTTAAAAAATCTAAATAATTATCCAAATGCAAACATACAACAATAAAATGCAACATGCATACTTTGCAACATGGATTAATTGCGATTTTAACAGACAGCTGCTCCACAGTAGTGCCCCAGTATAAAAAAAAGAATAAATTTAGTCATCACACACAGTGAGCAACCTGTGATGAAGCAAAACTACAAAATAGTCTAAGAGGGCAAACAGGTGCAGTGTGGTGCAATCAGTGCTCAGAGGTCATTGTGAGAGCTGTGCAGGACCAACAGAGTGTGAATTTTCTGTCTCTCATCAGCGTTTCCTGCACACTCACCCACAGCCTAGATATGCATATATGTCGACTATGCCAACATTTTTTCCCCCTTAAGTTACCTGCTTGTTTCTTGTTTCTTTTTTTTTCACGTTCCACTTCACATGATTATAATTCATGTCCTCCAAACACTGCAGGCGAAGCCATATCTGTGAAATGGGAAACTGAGAAAGATTTGAACTGGAAAATGTTTGGTAGACAACTTAATGGTAGAGTGACCTGTTGAACTCTCTGCACTGGCTGCTGCTGATAATTGAAAAACCCCTGATGGATTTTCATCTCCTCCAGCCATGACTGTTAATACTCAGGTCCAATGCAGCCCCCTCAAACAGATGCATACAGATTGTGCATGACATACCACGTGTGTGTGTGTGCATGAGTTTGTGTGTGAGATATCTGTGCCGTGCTTTCTTTCACATGCTCCTCTTGGGCTTCTGCTCGTGAAACTATGCGAGGGTGAAATCGGGCTGTGGTTTGGGCTGCAGGGATCAGCAGGGAGGTAGTAAGACAAGACTTAATCACCCCCATTTTGTCTGGTACACGGTCTCACGTAAAGTAGCTGATGTCAAACTGATGCTGTAGTAGTGATGAAAGAAGCTAAATGATCAAAAGAATACTGCGTTCAGCTGAGTCTACAGAGTTCTTTCTCTGTTAAAGTGACATCAGTGTTTTTAGTCTAGCCAGCTGTCAAAAAATCCAACATGTCTTTATTCTCACATATTTTAATCTCTATTTTATCCTTAGGAGGGTTTCAAGAAGGCACTGAAGATGGTTGGGGAGGAGTTCCTGGACCGTCTGGATTTCTACAAGTCCTCCTGGCTGCCAGCTCGTGAGGTCGTGGAGGAAGCTGTTAAGAAGAGGCATCAGGTACGAAGCTGCCCATTCTGTTTCATTCTGTTTGTTTTCTTTATTTGTTTGCACCAGCAGCAGTGGGCCTCTTATTACTCTCATGGTTATCTGGTTCACGGAGGGAGTAGCCTTTGCAGAGATGTCCAGATGTCCCTGTCCCCTTCCACCTCCTCCTGCTCTTCCAGGGGACACTGAGGTGTTAAAAAGCCATCTGAGAGATGTAATCTCTCCCTGGTCTGCCCTGGGGCCTCCTACGGACTTTCCTGGAACACCTCACCTGGGAGACATTCAGGAGGCATCCTTTAATGTGGAGTAGCAGCTCTACTTGCCACCCTAATGACCAAAATCACCCTGTCTCTAAGGCTGAGCCCACCACCATATGGAGAAAGCTCATTTCCACTGCTTATATTCACAATCTCATCTTTTTTCAGTCACCACCCAGAGCTCGTAACCATAGGCTAGGGTGGGAATGTAGATCAGCTTTGCATTTACTGCTGACACCACACCAATCCATCTGTCGATCTCCTGCTCCTCACTCATCAATAAGACTCCTCAACTCGGGGCAGCAGCCCATCCCTAACCTGGAATGGGCACTCCGCCCTTTCCCGACTGAGAACCGTGGCCTCGAACTTTGAGGTTCTAATTTTTATCCCAGCCATTTCATACTTGGCTGAATTGGCTGTGAGTGATGATGTTTTTTGTTTTTGTTTAAGCCGCTGGCCGAACAGTCGGTGTTTTCCCTGAGACACCGACTGTGGTTTAAATAAACTAAATAAATATGACTTTGAGGTTGATATGGAAACAAATGAAGCTAAACAGCAAAAAATATCTAAACACAGACCAGACAAAGAAGAAAAAAGCAGATGTAGGACACCTGATCTGTTAGCCCATGATGAGAAACTCAGTGGAGAATTTCATGTTTGAGTATTTTTAATAAAAATCTGTGAATAAAAAAGTTTCTGTTTTGTGCTCCTTAGATCTAATTTAATTTCTTTAATTGCTTTTTATTGAATTCTGATTCTGAGCATTTTCTGTCTTGTTTTGAAAACTGTAAATATTATCAAAAATGATGAGAGTATCAGGACTGTTGTTGTTTAGTTGAAGGAGACATTTATCACTTATAAAAGAAGCACAAGTTACGGTGAAAATGAGTTTAAAATGCTGCTGCTTTTCTTATACAGTGACGCTTTCCACAGACACAGGCTTTTGTGTCTGTCCTTGATTTTTGCACATTAGTCACATGTGTTACACCTGTTCTATTCTTGTTTCCAGATAGATCCCAGTGGAGAGGTACTCCTTTTTTCCCAGGGTGGATGTCCTTGGAAGGAGCATTTGTTTGCCTTAGAGGAGCAGCTCCAC
Source organism: Pundamilia nyererei (assembly GCF_000239375.1). Lineage (NCBI taxonomy): Eukaryota > Metazoa > Chordata > Actinopteri > Cichliformes > Cichlidae > Pundamilia > Pundamilia nyererei. Next base: position 2,127,960 of record NW_005187497.1, read on the forward strand.
GTGGAGACGCCCATTAAGTTTGTCCTTTACCCAGACCAGAATGGACAGTGGAGGGTCCAGTGTGTCCCTGCTGGGCTCAACACTTTCCAGAACAGGTAAATTTTAAGGTTATCTTTTAGTAAAATGTTATTGAAAACCATTTGAGGACCTTTTTTTCAGCTTTAGCTGTAGCATTCAGTCGCATGCGTGGAGGAGACCTCTTGCATGAGTTCCTTCAGCAGAAGTCGAGCATGCATAACTCACAGGGGTTTTGTGAAACTGAGTCACGCACAATAAATTTTTCCACAGTGGATTTTTTTTTTTAACACAATGACAGCTTCAGAGTTTTCAACGTGTTGCGTTGAGCTCCGGTGACAGAGACAAACAATGGTCTATGATTTAACTTTCATGCTTACTGGACCGTGTGACAGCCGCTCACGGAGGGTTGACGTGTTATCCGGTGAGAGACGGACTCCTATCCTACAAGGATAGAAATGGTTGTTTATAGAAAGAGGAAGATACTTTATTTAAGCCGAAGATTTTGTTCCCAGGAACTTAAAAAATATAAACACAACTCAGCACAGCCACCTGCACAGCCCTCCCACTCAGGTGCGTCTTGTGTGTTTTTCTGCTCTTAATTATACCCAGTGCTTCAATACAGCACACTGAAAGATATAAAGCACATGCCAGTTTGACTGGTAGGAGAGATGCTTTGATTTCAAGATTTTTTTTGTGAGCATGAATCAAAGTGAGATGCTCTGTTGAGCAACAAAGCCCCTTTGATTTTCTGCTTCTATGCTTTTGTAATATGAATACCATTTAGGCCGCTCAACAGTTTAGAGATGTGCTCAGTCACTGTCAGTTGTGCCTGACATACATGTACATGCCTTTCCTGTTTGTCCTTTTGCACCAGTTTAATTGGGTGGGTGAGCGACGTCAATGCCAAACTTTAAGAACACGATAAGTCGAGAACGAAGTGACGTGGGATTTTCAGGTTGATATCATAGGTGCTACGAGGCTGAGTGGTCGCACTGGCAGCTGGTGGTATTTTTGCTGTTGTGATAAGCAGCATTTCGACATACTTTAGCAATAAAGATGACCCGAATCCTCAAACCTAGCACTTAAATGAGAGTGCTAGGCTTATTAAACCATGTTAGAGTTCCTGTCAGGTCCCTCACTAATGACAGTGATGACAACACCACACCCCCTGTGTGAATTTTTAAAGATGATTAGCACCTATCGTCTGTGCTTCTTATCTCTGGAGGGGAAAGTGTTTACCCAAAGAGCTTCTCGCAGACCGACCTACAATGCTGTTCTAATAATGTCACTAGCGGGCCCACTGGAGTTCTGTAGTGGGTGTGTTGTGCCCTAAATCCCAGAATGTAGCACACATAATCACCAAAGTATGGCAAACACTAGGCTGATCCTGGACGTTATCCAGATATTCGTCTCTATAGCTGCTTGGTGCCGTACGGTTGCAGAGTCCATGTTTCCCAGAGTCGTGTTAAATGTGTTCATAATCACAAAAACCTGTTTCCAGGTACTAACAGAGACATTAGCGACAAAAAAATCTCCTGGTGCAGAAAATCTTTCCAGCATTGATGTTCCCTCCCTGTTTCGTTTACTTGACATGAGCTGCTGGATATTGATCTGCGCTTTTAAAGTGGTAGCCCTAAGTGGTCAGCATGTGCACTTAAGAAGCAGTGACTTAGGTGGAAGAGTATTGGAAGCGATTTGCACTTTACAAAGCTGTGAAGATGAGCAGTTTTGCCTCGGGGATAGATTCTAGCATGTGGGTTTATCTTTGATCTTGTTTCCCAGTCTGTTTGTTAGACTCGCATCTTGTTACAGCTTGTATTTGTCTGGTGACAGAGCAATATGCAAACCGTGTTGTCAGAGTATTTTACAAGATTATATCAACTGTAGTTAATTAATTAGAAGTTTATTTATTCTTTGGTTGATGTGCTCTCTGCAGCAGGTTTGTGTATCTGTGCATGTGTGCGAGTGAAGAAGGGTCACCTGTAACACTGCTGTATTCAATTAAATTAAAATTAAATTTTACATTCAGTTTTATGAATATAAACCACAACAACAGTCACCTCAATGGGCTTTATGTTGTTAGGTACAATATTAGAGAAAAAACAATAATATAACCTGTTATCAGAATCAGAATCAGAAAGGGTTTATTGCCAGATGTTGAGCAGGTTTACAACATTAGGAAATTGCTGCGGTGCTTCAGTGCAAACATAGTGTCATAAAAATATAAAAATAAGAATAAGAATTAAAAGTGCTAAGTGGATAGATATATACATGATATATACATGAGTGCAGGTGGTGATCAGTGCCAAACATGGAATGATGCAGTGAACACAGCGTAGGGTCATGTGTTAGTGGTGGGAACAGTCATACGGTTATTGTTCATGTGTCCGACAGCAGAGGGGAAGAAACTGTTCTTATGGCGAGAGGTTCTGGTGCGAATGGACCGGAGCCTCCTGCCTGAGGGGAGCAGGTCAAACAGACTGTGTCCAGGGTGAGAAGGGTCAGCTGAGATCCGAGAGAGAAAACAATAATATAACCTGTTATGAGCAGGTACTTGGTGACAGTAGGAAGAAAAAACACCCTTTTAACAGGAAGAACCCTTCAGCAGAAGCAGGTTCAGGGAGGGGCAGCCATCAGCCACGACTGGTTGGGGTTGAGGGGAGGAAGACAGCGCAAAAGACACACAGGACAAATTATATATACACATAACTCATCCCTGTTCATCTGGACGTAGCGTTTTCAGTGGGAGAAATGTTTCGTCACTCATCCAGGTGACTTCTTTGAACTCAGCTGACTTATTGTAATAGACTCTTAAACTTTTTTCAATGGAAGAACAAGTAAAAAGCCCTGTTTAAATGAAATAAAAAAGCTTTATAAACTTAACGCGAATAAAAGTAAATGCAAGGAAAAAATTCTGAATAAATAATAAACTACAAGTGTTTATGGCACAAGTGGATGAGTCGAGGGGAAAGGAAGGACAGGTGAGATTTCTGTTTACCTGTTATGAGAATTATTCATCTTAAGCTGCAAGAATCAGTCGCAGAGCAGAGCAGGCAGCTCGATTTGCACACTCTGTGTGAGGTGTGGGAGAACTTTGCCAGTTGGACGTATAGAAGTGTATCGGCTGATGTGAGTTGGCGTTGTGTTCAGCTGGTCCGCCAGTATTATAGCCGAGCTTGACTTCACCGTCTGTCTGAATTAGCGCCATGCTCAATATTTTTTTTCTTTTTTTCATTTAACGCGTCGGATGATTTTGGGTGGCGGTTTCTTCTACGTCAGATACAATTTTATCCAGACAACAAACTCAGCAGGAAAGCTAGACCACTTCCATTACTGAAAGCATTTTGTGGTTACAGAAGTTTTACTAATCGAACACACCGTCTAATGAGTTAGGAAATTTGTGCAAAGTGAACACAATCTGTTTTTTAATCCTCTAAAATTGGTAAATCCTCTTAGACGTCAGATCGAGTTATATCTGCTACAAAATGTTTAAACTGTGTTATAAATTGAGCTCTGACCTTTGTGACAACGACTTAAAGCTATGTGTGAGTTTTGAGGGGATTGCTTGTGGAGAACTGAAGAAGAATTGGGGATTGTTGTCTAGATAAGACTCTTTCCTTCTAAGTGTGAGATGCTGAGAGTTTTTGTCTGATTCCAGTTTTCTTTCTAAATACTTTAAGTGACACACAAAAATAAACTTTTCTTCTATGCAGAATATTAATTTATTAATTAAAGAAGTTATTAACTGTAGTAGATTACAGGATTTCGCTCCCTTAAAAAAAGCACAAACTGTAGATCACTAGAGACATTTTCCTCTGGCGCGATGAATCGGGATTGGCGGTTGCCAGGATTACTTGTCTGACTGCATTGTGCCAAGTGTAGAGTTGTGGTGGAGTGGGATTATGGTGTGGGGTTGTTTTTCAGGAGTTGGGCTTGCCCCCTTAATTCCAATAAAAGAAACTCTCCCTGCTTCAGCAACAACATGACTGCACACAAGGTCCATAAAGACATGGCTGAACGAGTTTGGTGTGGAAGAACTCGACTGGCCTGCACAGAGTCCTGACCTCAGCGAGCCAGATGGGAACGTCATATTAAACCCTGAGAATTAGGAACAGGATGTTGTTCAAGATCATGTCTATGAAGGCAAGTGAGTGAATACATTTTCTAGTATGTTTATAACGTCTCTAGATTGGAGGATATTAACCCTGCTTTTACCCACTTTGATCCTTTGCTTATACCGAGGATCACACTGAGGCGGCTGGTTTGCAGCTCTGGATAGCTTTAGCCACTTTTCCTTTGTTAGCTTCTTTATAATGTCCGTGTTTTGCTGGGTGAAGATGGTTTAAGTGTCTGACTGGGTTTGTTGGTACAAACATTTTCATGCTGGTCTCCCTGTGGTTTAGTTTGGCCAGTTTTTCAGTCGTTACTCATAGTAAAGTGTTTCCACACTAATGTTAGAGATTGGCTTTACGTGTGCTCGTGCACATGCATGAAACGCCACAGATCATAATCGGATGACCAGCTGTCACCAGTCTTGACTAAACACAGTGGAAATCGACTGATTCTGGTCCCTGGACGATTGATCGCTGCTCCTCTAGCAGCAACTTAATATGCATCTGTGATACTGCATTTGAGAGTGAATAGTAAATTGATGCTGATATTGATGTAATGAGATAAAATTAGAAATGTGCCTCTGACAGTGAGAGCTACATTAAAGAGAGGAACAACATAAATACACTAAATGGTTGTTGCTAAATAAATTGTGCTTATAAATAGTATCAAAAACAAGGAAAAAGCAGAAATCGTACCAGTCACATGATCTTTCTGGTCCTTCACGCAGTAGCTCTCCTGGTTTTGAACACATGACATCTGTTACATGTCTTTCTCTTTGTTGTCATGTGTGGTTTTTTTTTTCCTTGTGTGGTCTCGGGTATCTCTCACCGTGAAGCCCACCTGACCTCTGTTTCCACATGTCTTGTTACCTCCAGCAGTATGTGCCCTTGTGCTTTTATTTTTGGTTTGATGGGGCTCATTGTTGACTGCTTGAGAATAGTGGGGGACCTTCTGAACACATCATTCCTACAGAGACAGGAAGACGCTGGAATAGCTTTCTGATTCACTCCTGGCCTGACCAGTGGCTGCTCTCACCCCCTTCCTCCTCTTTTCTTTTGATTATCCCATTAGTGGGTTTTTTGTGCTTCTTGCTCTTTTTGTGCAGAGTATTTCTGTCTCAGTCCTATAATCACACTCCTCCATTTTGTCACCCCCCCCCATTTGTCTTGCTCTTTTCCCATTAATCCCTTTTCTCCCCTCCTCCTCCTCCACCTCCTCCTCCGCCTCCACGTCCTCTTCTATCTCTCCCTCCTCCGCCCTATCTCGCTGTCTCACCTTTCACACCTTCCGCCCCTCCCTCGCCTGGTCCCTCAGTTAGACTTTTTTCCACTTTGCTCCAGAATCTCATCAGGCGGCCGCGCTTTCAAAGACTAAAAAGAAAAGACACCTGTTTGTAGTCGCGGAGCACTTCAAAGATTTAATTTAATGCAAATATGCTGGTTGGTGTGGCGCTACATGGGAACAATAGCTTGTGTGATGGATAAAAACGTAGCTCCAGATGGCTCTTTCTATGGGTGGCCTGCTTTCTCCCAGCGGGCTTGTGCCGACTCTGCAGAAGGGGTGTTGTTATCGCCTGTGTCCCTGCTACTGCACCTGGGGGGGAAAGGGTCTATTTTTATCAGCATCGTAGTGCAAAGTAAATGTGAGCTGGGAGAACGAAGAGGGGAGTGAAAGCAGCCCTTGCTTGGAAATGAGCTGTATAGGATGATACTGTAGGTTGACAGCAGAATGAGCTGAGCCAGAAACATATACCTCTATTTCAGGAAATACACACTGGCGGCTGCCACATTTACCTGCTGTATCGCGGTATTGGAGGTGAACCTGATGGTTGTGACTCGATGTCTTTATCCTTTCTACTTCATCTGATTGTTATTTTGGTCGATAGTTTAGTCGATAAAGCGCCAGAAAATAATGACTGATGTCCTCCACAATCACCCGTCTCCTGGTGATCTCTTTAGTTTGTCTGAAATCTGAACATATGAGCAAAGGGCAAGACAAACAAAAAAAACAAAACCCAGACTGTATGACATTTTTGCTTGAAAAATAATTAAATTGAGCTGGTCATCTGTAATCATGTCTGTAATTCCGAGATGAAGCAGCGATGTCAGGTATAAAATGACAGTGGATCATATGAGAAAATGCCTCGGAGAAAAAATGGGAATAATTCCATTTAATTTGTCTTCAAAAGCAGAGAAATTTTACATTGTGGAAGGGAAAAATGTGTGTAATGTGGAAGATCTGTGGTCAGAATTTGGTGCATGTTATTGATGAGTAAAGGTGCAGAAAAATGCAGCACTTCAGCTTCTACAAAAGTGCCTTTTGTTCTGTTCTCAGTGAGGAACCAGAAGGTTCACGCTTTCGTTCATATCGCTGAAAACATGCAGTAATGAAGTCTCGAGGATGTGTCTCCGACTCTAAAGTAACATTTTTGTAATGACCCACTAATTGGCACTATCTGTCTCAGTTGAGGTCTTAGGGGGTCTTCTCTCATGAGACGCTAATTTGTTAATTGTGGATTTATTTTTAGACCGGTCATCTCGCAAGCGAAAGCTTCCTGGCCTATTGTAACAACATCAGCCGCCCCCTCCTACTCCTTCCCTCATCACCAGCCCTGTTGACCTTTCCTCAGAGCTCATTTTCCAGCCGCACTGTGCAGCTATCGATTGGTTGATTCTTTAATGAGGATTATAGGTTTGCCATGCTTGCCTCTCCAGGTAGTCCTATGGCAGTCTTATTAGGGATAAAAGATTTGACATAATGGAGTCGACATGCAAATCATTCTCATCATTATGGATGTTATAGAAAAATGGCAGTTAATGTTCAAAGTAAAGAGAACAAGAGAAAACACTTTGCTCGCTTCAAACTGATGCACCGTTTGACAACCGTGTCACTTTATTTCTGACAAGTTCGACCGTGCTGTTCCATAATTCATCAAGTTTGCGATAAAGAGAAAGACGAGCCAAAGGTTTGTATGACATCCGACGCTTTTAGGGAATTTCGGCGTTTTAAAAAGCATTTAAAGTCTATTCCAGAAGCAGGCGGTGGGTGAAAGGTGAACAATGAAGTGCTTAATCAGGCCTAAATCGGAATGAAACATTGCTAAATATAAAAGTCCTCTGAGGAGAACAGGGGTCTGAGATAATGGAGATAATAACCCCGTCAAGGAAAGAGTGATATAAACGCACGCGCTAGATAACAGGTAAGGTGTGATTGGCAAGGCTGTAGAAAGATGTATGCTACCTGCAGTAGGTGGTAAATGAGCTGTTCTACATTTTTATGAATTTTCTCTGCGTGCTCCATCCAGAGACACGTTTTCCAGGTCGGCTCGTAAACCATCGCAGAGCCAATCTTTCCCCCACTTTGCGAGATTGCCTTTTGACTCCACTCCGCTACCATAGGGCTCTCCAGTCGCTGCACTGAGGTGTGATTTTCCACATTGCTGGAGGAGAATAAAGCTGATTGTGTTTTTGTTTTTTTTTATTGTATTGGTCTATTTGTCGGTGCCCATTATAGTGGTGCTATGTGCAAGAGTGGCTGCACATAGCACCACTACCCCTGCAGGCATGAAAGCTGAAAGGATGAGAGTAATCCAAGCGTTTGTGCAAAAACATTCAGAAATTATGAAAGAAATGAGTTACAACCAACTAATATACATATAAAAATGCATTTTTCTGAGCTTTTGCTGATTAATATTCTAGTATTGTCTTCATGCTTTCAGTCAGTTTATATTTAGGACTTTGTTAAAGCTCAAGTTCACGTTTCTTGTTTTGTGAAGCAGATTTTCACTTTAGTACCATATGAGCCACGGAGAATTTGAAAAGTTTAAGAAGTGCAAATATATTTTGTTTTTGTCTGTAAAATGACTTTGTTAATCACTCTGTTTTGGGTTTTTTTACCCTAAACTCCAGAGTTTGCTGTTTTTCATAATGTACAGTACATTTTGTTTTTGCAAAACTAATGCGCAACATGAAGTGATCAGCAGACCACAGAGTGTCCATCTGTAAACCAACCTGCCCTTCTGTGCTCCTGACCCAGGCTGTCGCTGCCAGAAGAGTGGCGTGGTGTTCGGGATGAAGCGCTGTCGGAGCTCAGCGGGATCAAAGGCTGCATCTTTGTCCACGCCGGAGGCTTTATTGGCGGGAACAAGACCCAGGAAGGAGCGATGGAGATGGCCCGCAGGACCCTGCAGGCCGCCGCCCAGTCCCCGGCGAACGGAAACAGCTGACTTAATTACCACGTTGTTTAGTGATATACCAACGCAGACTCTGGGCTCTGGGTCATCCTGTTGACTCATAATATCCTTCTTCTCTCTGCCTGTTCTTATAAATGTCTGTTCTGGAGTTCTTTTGAAATAAAAGACTGATTTGACATATTTTTGGTCTTTGGTAAATAATTGAGCATTGGCTTGAATCCGGCAATAAACCTGCTGTTTTCCCAGTCTCTTGGCTGTCGCTCGCGCCCCATAATATGCTGCCATCTGACCGAACAACACCAGCATCTTCAAAGCCTGAGATACCACGGCCTTACCTTTCAGTCGCTGATTTATAGAGACACCTGGACTACGGTTGCACCTTTCATTTCCAGCGTGCTGACATTAACCGTAGCACTACAAAGAGATACAGAGGCCACTTCCTTTGGCTCCGAGATCAAAGCGTCAGTAATAAGGCCTGATTAATTTGGATAAATTAAATTACCAAACGCCACAAAGACGTGCTCCGCGTGGCAGGAAGCCTCGTGACGGGGTTACCGGGACTGGGACGAGTCATGCAGTCAATTTCCCTGTAATAAAGTCGGTAGATGTGGCTTGAATTTTCTCATCATTACACCAGATTTCCTCCCCCTTTTGCTACCTGTTACTCCTTATTACATTCTCCACGGGTCTGACCTTCCGCTGCTCTTCGTCTACATAACGCACCGCTCTGGTTTTATTGCTGTGCATTTTATTTCCATCAGCGCTGGTGTCATTGTGCAAATGCCGCTGCGGTGCAAAATAAAATGGACACGTTACAGCTGTAAATGTTGCTCGGCTTCATGTCTTTCTCCTCATTTGCCTTTCGTTGCATTCAGACTATTTATTCTTAAATCCAGTTAATTTTCTCCTAACACGCTCTTGCTTTTACTATTTTTTGTGGCAAACGTTAGACCTCCCCCATCTAATGTCAAGAAAACAAGCTCCCACAGACAGCATGTGCTCATAGCAATAAAGCTCATGGTGTATCGTCTAATCTATATCTGCTCTCAACTTTCAGCTGCTGAATTATTGTTTACCATTTGGCTGAGAGTGCACTAACAATATATAATGGCTTTGGAAATGTGCGCTTCCTCTTGCAACTTCTTTTGCACGCTACCTTTGTCTCAGAAGCACACAGATACACGTTTTAGTGTTATTACTCTGCTCTCTATTGTGCTGGTCCCGAGCCAAGGTCTCAATCCAATCCATACACATTTGTCACAGCCTTTTATAGTCACATGGTGTTGTAATCCCTGCCAACTGATGCTGTATTGTTTTGGGAGATGTAGAAGATAACCCCTTTTCACAGCTTGCTTCACTCAAAGGAGCAGGACACAGCAAAGGTGCATTCATCACAGTGGCAGAATTGGAGACTCTCTGAGAGAAGCATCAGATTGAAAGGAGGAAAGAACTGATGTGTAGCCTAATATGCATCGATTTGAGCTTCCCAGTCTCCACTTTACCCTCACATGCACAGTTTCAGGCTTATTCATGGTCAAGTGCACTTGCCTGATTGCTGTGCACAGGAAATCACAGGGTGCTCTGTGACTATATTCTAAATGTTTAGTGTCCTCAAAAGCTCTGCTTTGCATTTCAGCCCATGCGCTGGTTTTGCTGCTACAGAACAAACGGGCTGCAAGTCTTTTGCTGTCACCCAAAGCCCCTACAAAGCAACATTTTTAATACTTTGTTTTGTCAGCAGGGATGATTTTCCGTCTGTGTTGTAGTTTTTAACAACACAGCAGCAAACCAGATCTTTGTGTTAGTCCTCGGTCGTAAGCATTTTTAAGACGACTCCAGCACTACCGAGTCCCACTTGGCCACGCTGTGGAAAAATGGCTACTGAGAGCCTCAGCAGAACACCTGCCCCCAGCCTGACCTGTTGTTAGTGGATTTAATCCCGAGAGAATGACAGGCTAGTTACAAGAAATGCTCCACTGCTTTTTCTTTTCTCTCGCTCCCCCTCCTCTCCCTCTCTATACCTAATGGAGAGGTATAGCCACATGAGTTTTGTGGGTTTTATTTTTTTTGCCCTTTCTTTTCACAACACAGATAAAGGACAAAAACACAGACCGTGTGCACAGAAAGAACTAGATTTTTGTTTCTGGCTGGCAGATCTTTTCCACTGCCTCTTTGTATTTACAAATTTGTGTGGTTTGCTCAGTTTTCCCCTCTGAGGACAACACCCGAGCAAACAGATGATGCCAAACTGTTTCACTTGACTGCAGTGATGGTTTTCCTTGGAGTTCATATTGTCAGTGTTGTCATCACCGTGCTGCTCAGAGGCATGCGCATCCTTTAAAAGATCTTCATCCGATATTGTACAAATAGACCCTCCAAAGCCTTCTCACCATGTGGTACAGCTTTTATTTTTCTTCCTGCAAATTGAACTTCGGACCCAAAATCATGCTATTCGCTCTCAGTTCAGGGAGCAAAAATAGACAATGTGCAATACTTTTTTTTTCTTTCTTTTCTTGAGTAGGAGATTTTTCTATCTGCCGCCATGTGCTTTCTCATTATGCACCCCTTTGTCCCTTGTTTTCTATCTGGAAAAACCACAAAACTCAGCCTGTCTGCCGCATCATGTCTGGCAAGCATGGAAACAATCACCCATCAAGGGCAAAACATTCACAAGTATTCAGCTGGAATGTGGGGGCAAAAAAAGGCATTATACTTGCAGCGTTCTGTATTTGTCAGGAGTGGGAATGTCATAGATTTAGCAGGAGCAGGACGGGCTGTAGAGGCAGAGGAGGGATACGAGGTGCCATCATGGCTGTCAGACCCATCCTTTCCCCCCTGAGGGCTCTGCTGTACATGGGCAGATATTCTTGCTGCTTACAATAGAAAATCAGAGACGGAGCAGGTCACTCATCCCGAGAGTGCGCCTGCTCTCTGCATACATTCTCTGTTTTCTGCTGTTTTGTCTCCCGGTCTGATGGTGTTTCCATGTCATTTATGTGGAAATTCAAAATGTCAAGGCTGCCATATGTTCTGCTGCTCCTTTGTAGGTCCATGCTTATGTTTCCCTGCGTGTCCAAGTCAGTCTTCATTTTCAGCTTGATCCACTCTCTGTGTCTGCACACTGTGACAAATGAAGTCTCTTTCTACTTGACCTCCACTACTAAGCGTGGACAAAACAGGAGTGATTAGAAGAATCACATTTTCCCTTTAATGCTGTTTTCCTTCCAGCTCTATCAGTCAGGACTCCTGTTTATCTAACTGTGAACAGCTGCAGGTAGGACTCCAGCCTGACAGCTTTTGTAAATAGCCCGCTCAGCTTTGCGGGTGATATAGGCTATTTATTATTTCGCATGCTATATCAAACAATGATTAGGCTCTTTTTTTTTTTCTTTTTTTTTTTGCTTACTTAAAATGAATAAATAAATTACTAATCTGTGTAACTGTGCGCATGGCTGGGTTTCAATCTGATTCTGCTGGAAAAATGGTTGGAAGAATCTAATTATATCTATAGGTTAATTAAGTTAACCAGCGTCTTCTCAGAAAGCTGAGATTGATTCCAGCTCTAGTGAGGGACAGAAGAAGTGGAGGGCACACCTCCCGCGTTTGTTTTCGTCTCACGCGCGCACACGCACACACATATACAAGCGCGCGCACAAGCAGATACAGAGGGAGGGAGAGAGTTTGCCCCACATCTTTATCGCTATAACTACCCTCCACTAGTGAGACAGTCAGTGACGGAGCCTTCCGCAGGGGACAGACCGCCACGCGCTCTCAGGTGATTCTCTGTCTGTCTTCTTTTTCTGCCTTTTTGGGAAATTTGTCAACTCTGAGGAAGAGGATGATGATGATGATGTTCATCCAGCCTGTGGGAAGAAAAACTACAAACGGAGTCTAAATAAACATCCTCACCCGCCGCGTGGATCCAAACTTCACCAGAAACGGTTTTACAGGTGAGTTTATTTATGTTCACTTGGAAAAACGAGCCCTGACATTCAGATCCTTCGCGAATTGCTCTCTCTCTCTCTCTTTAAAAAAAAGAAGGGAAAAAAAAAGAAATGCATTAACTTTAGCCTAATAAGGCAAGCGGAGAAAAAAAAGCTGCACATAAAATTTAAGTAACTTCATTTTTATCGCACAAAAGTTTAAAAATGATACAGAAAAAAATCACATTTAGTGTCACCAAACGGAAAGCGCTGTTTTGTGGACGCCCTTTGCTTCGGGTAGACTAGTTGACCTGTTTCACGCAGATTAATGTCATCTAAAGTCTGCATGAAATTTCACCGGCATCGTTATCATGTCGGTGCAGGTTCATTTTGTCAAAAACTATGTTGGGTGCAGGAAATTCCGAGAATGTCTTTTCTATTTCGGATTAAATGCCTTTTAAAATTAGGAAGGGATATTAGAAAAAAAAATAATTGGAAACTGCAGTCACCAGCTGTAACCACAGCTGTATTTGCTTTGGGAGCCTCCCCACCCCGGTCTTTCTCAATCCCATTCTTATTAATGCAGCAGATGATTATTTTTGCTAATTGGGGATTTGCATGCATCTGCATTTAGTATGTTAATAACGGACCGTTGAGTGCGTGCTGAGCCAAATCCTCTGCACAGTTTATAAGGCACAGAGGGCAGCTTGATGGACATCAGAGGGCTGTCACCCAGTCACCTTCAGGCATATCATCCAAATCTAGGCCGCTTGAGTCGGGGTTGAAACCCTCAGCCCTGCTGTCAGGACAACAGAGACACATGACAGTTTTTATTCTATTATGAAAATGGGGAGAAAGCGGAGGGTGCTTGACATTTTAAGAGGATAGTCTTTTAATCAAATTCAAGGAGTGTTTTGTGATTTCAGTCTGGGAACAAGAACATCATATGGCCATGCTTGTGTCAGCAAAACAAGAACAGGCTGCCCTCACACCACCTACAGACCCACATGGTTTTATTTATTTGTTTTAAAGAAAGGAAAAAAAACCATATTTAAAGCAGAGTCCCAGTTGGTTTTGCTCATGTTGCTTTTTTTAAACTTTTGCCTCTAAACTGTGGGAGAAGCGAGCAGATGCTAACACCCAGACTGCTGCTGGGTTATTTTTTTTCCAGCCCTGTCACTTATTGACACTGTGGGACTCGGGCAGGATTAATGTTCACGCAGTTAATAGTGCAGCAGGCAATGCTTGGGCTTATCGATCCAACCCCTTTCTAACCTACATCCTACAATACACATCTCCTCTACCTCACCCTTGGAAGATGATTAAGGGGATATGGCATCATGGGGAAATAAATACAGAGATAAATGAGATGAGCATGTATTGATGGGTGTAATGTAATGCTTTCCTTCTCATCTTAAACTTGTTATTCTGGAGGAGCACAACAGGAGAGGAAAGGGAGGGTTTAAGATGATCTTTTATAATGATTTACGTCCCTTTAATGCAGAAGTACAAGAGAGGATTTTTAACCCTATTAGACCACTTAAACCGTCATTACGGCTTGGACTGTGATTCGTGAGGGAATCACTGCAATAAAACTTGCTGATGGTTCCACTGAAAGTCCAGTTTCATTTCAGAGTTATTAACAAACATTTTTCTTCGATATGCATGACAAGGGGTGATTTTCTAGCAGAGAAACTGTCCTCTTACATGTTTGAGTCCATTTGCATTACATGCCTCTCCATACAGGAGGGCTTTCGTGGAATAAGCCGCGTTTAAGCTCATTCACTGTCTGTCTCTTTAGCCACTGACCTTTTTTCTGCCCCTCCTCCCAAAACATCATAATCTCCCCTTGTGAGCATTTGTTGTGATTGCATGTGTTTGCAGATTAAGTAAAGAGAGAGAGAGAGTCTTCATTTCCAAACTGACCTCTTTTCTCTCAATCTGTCAGATTCTCCCGGCGCAACAGTGTGCGGCTAACTGGGACCTGGTGTGTGTCAGGAGGCTATGGTGAGGCCATGTGCAGGGGCTGGTGTGAGGCGAGATGTAACAGCCTCAGTGGAGGAAGACGTAAAGGACTGGATCTTCACTCATGGCTGCGTGTGTCACTCCTGTTCTTGGCTCTGTGGGGCCAAGTGTTCCCACAGTGCCCGGACAGCTGCCACTGTGCCTGGGACACGGCCACGGTGTTGTGCTCGGATGCCGGGCTGCGGGAGATCCCAGAGGGGATCCCACAAGAAACTGTCTCCCTCCACCTGGAGCGCAATTACATACGGAACATCCCAGAGAGTGCCTTCAGTAACCTGGTCCGCTTGCGGGACCTGTACCTGTCCCACAACCGCATCGACTCGCTTGCCTCTGGGGCCCTGCAACATCTGGGGCCCGAGCTACGCCTGCTGGACCTCTCACATAACCAGCTGAGGCACGTCAGCAAGGAGGAGTTTGGTTCCACTCGTGCAAAGACACGTCTTTACCACAATCCCTGGCACTGTGACTGCACACTCCAGGAGCTGATGGAGACTCTGAACCTGGAGCCTGAGACAGTGAATGGGATAATATGTGAGAGCTCTGTGCGGGGGGTGGGTGAGGGGAGCAGGTGGGAGGATCCGGGGTCACTGGGCGAGCACGCAGGCCAACCGCTGGTTAAACTGCTGGACTCTGGGGTGAATTTCTGCAGTCTGCAGAGGAAGACCACTGATGTAGCCATGCTGGTGACCATGTTTGTGTGGTTCTTCATGGTCATTGTGTATGTAGTGTACTATGTGAGGCAGAACCAAGCCGAGGCTCGCAGACATTTGGAGTACCTGAAGAGTTTACCCAGCCCACGCAAGACCCCTACTGAGACAGATACTCTCAGTACTGGTTTCTAAACTCCTGCTCAGCTGAAATTTAAAAGAAAATGTTATTTTTACCAACCTTGACTTTGAAATTCTATGTGGAGTTATGGTGAAAACCAGCAGTGGAAGATGCACACACACAGGAAACGCAGCTCCCGAACACCCTGCAAATGTCTTCATATTTCCTTTCCCATCATATTTTTTGCTAATTGTGGATAAAACAAATACTTGCTTACTCATCCCACCATCTCAACTGAGAGAAAATTTAAAAATCCCTAAAAGTACAAAGTGAAAGTGTAACATGTAAGACATCTTCTTGCACCCCCTCTTTTATCCTCCCACCATGCTTCATACTGTGTTCTTTTATCTTAAATTAAGCTCTAATTAGGAGTCGTTGACCAACTGACCCTTAATAAAACTACTGAAAGGCACTAATCAGCTGGAGTGTTTATCAGGTCGAGGACAGTGTGCAAACGCTAATGTGTGTCATCTTATAATTGCTTGTCTAATATGTGCACGTGCATTTTTGTGCATAGCTGTGGCCGTTTTTACTTTGATATTATTGATTTTGCGCAGATATAATTTAAGCCTTTTTTAATATATCAGCACTGACCCAGTGTTTATGTGTCACTGGAAAGCCTCTGATCTAAATTTTCTCTAAGGAATCCATTAGAGCTGGAGGTGAACTATTATGTGTCCGTTTAGTATACATACCCAGTATCGCCTGGTGTACAGAGAGTCCAAATCAATTTAGAAAACAATTATTAATACTTATCCAGAGAGGAGCTGGTAGAAAACCTCGAGTCCTGATTATTTGGGACTGCATTTCTTTTTCTTTTCCACAACCCCATCCCAATCGATTTTCTTTTAAAAGGCAGTGTGAAAATAAGCAAAACACTTTGATAATAAATTGCTTTGATTAGAACACAACAGATTGTAGTGTTACAATTAATGCTATTCCTGTAGGTGTACCGCAGGTGCACTGAATCCTCAGCCTAGCTTTTTGCACGCATGCAGAGCAAACCCTGCCTGGATAAACATCCGCATTTCACCCAGTATCACATGATTTAATTGAATTCAGATTTACTGTGGTAATATGTTAGCATTCTGTGAGGAGAGGGTGTGCAATGTGATTTAATAAATCTGGATTTGTCATCCTTCACTGTTGCATTAGAGACTGTAAAAAGCCCTATTTTCAGTTTGCTAGTCAACCTCTTTAAAACGTGTCTCCATACCGGAGTGTGGGATCATAAATGGGGAAAAGTAAGCTTGTTATTTACGGCATAATTTTAGGTTTCACTCTCATTGTATTCAAACACACACACACAAAAAAGACTTTGGAAACAAGGGCAACAATGCAACCCAGTCAGCAATGAGTGGTTTAATGGGAACAGCTAGTTTATAACATGTTTTTATAGGTATGTGAGCCACACAGATCTTCAGATCAATTTGTAATAATTATGACTTAAAAAAAATCTCTTTGGACCTGTTGGTCCATTCTAAAACCAAGTTATGGTTATGGTAAACTACTAATACCAGTATGTTAGCACTGTCATTGTGAGGATGTTGGTAGGATTTAGCTCAGAGCACTGTGCTGAGGGGCCATACAGTGTCATAGAGCTGCTAGCATGGCTTCTTTTTTCATGTATCATCAGTATGTGATCGATTAAAGTGTACAAATGTCTATGTGGCCATTATATACAATAAAATATTATCTTATCTAAAAGCTGGGTTGGTAAAGTGGGAAGAGCCGAGGCACACGCTGGAACAGGTCAACATTTAATGTGTTATATTGATAAGTGTGGTTTGTTTACTTTGGACCCTCAGAGAGAGATTCTGGTTCAGGTCTGCGCTGTTCCCATGCTGTCAGAACTAGAGTCAGTTATTGATATTGTTACGATCTGTGTGTGAAACCAGTCTTGTTGGTAAACCGCAGGCAAGAAGAAGACGAGAATAAAACGGTGGACGCTCGTTATGTGACTTAAAAAGCAAAACTGCCTGTGAATAAACTGTATGTGTAACCGTACATACTCAGAATATTTCTTGAACGTTAGCTGTTTGTCATAAATCCTACATCTAGTGTTGATGTGCCTGAGCTCAGTTTCATGTCTTTATAATAATGCTCCTGGTCTCTCCAGTGATGATTGTAACAACCCCAAAAATCAAAAGTTTTTTCCTGTAGGTTTTTGTTATTATTATTATCATTGATGATGATGTATTTCCATCCCAGTGATTTGTTTTCTTGTCTGTTTGTTCACCCAAAAATATCCAAACAAGGGTAAACTCATATTAGAAAGTATTACATTCAATAATAAATGAGCCATGAAAAGCGACATTGGGGGAAAAACAGAAAAAAAAATACAAATAAAACAAACATTGCTCTACTTTGTTTATAGAAATGCTTCTTGATTTATTTCTACTGAAGATAGAAAAATGCAATTAGAAGAATAGAAATGAAGTACAGAGAGACAAATCGCAGTATGAGCTGATCGTAGTTGGCAGTGTTTCCCATTTCTACTTTACTGTGCATGAAAAGTGAAGGAAACGATTGGAAAACCATCACAGGTACGTTTTTTTTCCATCATCAGTCAAGGCAAAATTAAACCATATCCATCACTGCTCTTCCCTGGAAATACATCCAGATGTTGGCACAGAAACATAAAATGGAAGCAGGGCAGATATGATACGTTGTGTCTTTTTTATTTATGTTTGAATGTTTTTTGTTAAGGACGAGATATTTCATCACCGGGGAGAACAAAACGGAACATAAATAAAACGCAACTTCAGCCTTTGACTTGGTTTTGTCTTTTATTTCCAATTTACATTAATTAAAACGTAACAAAAACAAGTCATGATCATAATAATATAATAATGCTATTATTATTAATAATAATATTATTATTAATAATAGAAAATATACACAACCTCACACAAATGGACCCTCTGGCTGGCTGTAGGACCGGAGCAACAAAGTCAAACACGCTTTACATCGTGAGTGTGAAGCAGAGGGCGCGTGCTGTGAGGAGACTGAAGGCAGGAAGCAGAGAGGGATGAAGGTCAGAGCGGGTGGGGGGCAGCAGACTGGGCTTTAATGATCAAATTTTCAAATCTTCAACATGTTGGTCACACAAATGTAAAGATTTGAGGTGGAAAAGGCCTCAGTTTCAACTTGTCAAGATCTTCTTTTTTTAGCGTGAGGTAGCTTTAACATACCAAAACAAATGTTAGGAAAAGAAAAAGAAAACAATTTTTAAAGAAATGAACATGACTTGATTGTAAAAATTTACGAGGGGGCCATATTTGTTTATGTACGAACGCTCGAAGCAAAGGGGGGGGCAAGCCGGGACTTTTATCACCCTGAAATCCAAAATCCTGGGCGACATGCTCTCTCTGAGAAACTGTATATATATGTATACACACATATACATATATATACATATATACAGGTCACTAAATGTGAGTATCTGGCTGATAAAAAATACAAACTGTTTTACAACAATAGCACCATTGACTTTATTTATAATACACAGTAACTTTTGACACACTGTGGCAGTAGAAATAGGAACACCTGCACTTTCTTTGCAGCTTGATTGTTGTCGTTTCATTCTTTAGTGGATATTGTACAGGAGCGATGGGATGGTTAGAAAAGAGGAGGAAGTACGAGAGAGAGTTGGTGGAAATTATTTGTGTGTAAGCCACTTTTCAATACTTAGCAACAAACTCAGTCCTGTCACACCAGGGATCTCAACCTAAACAATAAATAAATAACACCAACACATTGTTTTCTCTCCAATTCCTACGTATGCTCCTGTACTCTCCTCATACTTCCTCCTTCTTGTTCGCGAATATGCAAAAGATTAGTTGGCAGGGAGGGAGAAGGGGTGCAGGTGGGGAGGTAGCATTTTTGGAGAAAACAGGGAGTCCGTGGTTTGGGGTGGACAGGGGCGAGCTGACTGGAGGCAATGCTGGATGAATCACAAATGACAGGTGCTGGTGCCATTCAGTGCAGATATCCTATGGAGTTCAACTTGGAAAAGCACTTTCTACTAAGAAAAAAAGTCCCATTTAAAAAAAAAGTGTCTTGATTTTTCTTTTTTTCTCTTCCTCGCCTCCTTTATCTGAGGTGTGCTCCTCTTTCATGTTATTTTCTTTTTCAAATCTCCACTTCTTTTTTCTCGATAATTTGATCCCTCGTTCTTTACAAGAAGCAGACCAGCCCGACATCGACTCCAAACTCCTGGTCTGCTCCACCGATATCCATGGGTGCAATGTCCAGGATGGGCAGACGAGAGGTCTTCTGTGATCTGTATTCAATCACCGTCTTGCCCCATTTTCCCGTGTGTCTCTGTAGAGCGAGAACGACAGGTGCAAACAGCTGTTAAACAACCTCTAACTACTCCAGAAATGGAGAGAATGAGATTAGTTTCGTGAGTGGACACAGCAAGAAATTTGTATGAGCTTTATTGTTCTCTCAGCCACTTTTAACATCCCTCATTACGTTTTTACGATTCTCTGACAGTGTGGGTGTAATGTATATGGATGTCAGCAATATTGCCGGTCTTACCGTGCAGCCATCTTCCAACACAGCGTAAGTGAAGCGGCTGTTGCCCTCGGCTCTGATCTCCACGTCATTGGAGCCCTGCAGCAGCACGGCCTTCTTCAGGTTGCTTGTCGAGCCGTCCATGTAGGCCACGCTGTTCTTACAGTGGTAGGTGATGTTTTGAGAAGCCTCAGTGGACAGCAGTCTCAGGAACGTCATCTGAATGGCGGCAGTGTTGGGCGCCAGGCTGTCATCGCCATAGTTAAACTGCATTGCATAGGAATTGAAGGAAGGGAAAGTTAGAATAACAGTTGCAATTGTTTTTATGGTTCAGTTTATACGCATGTGTGTTTTTTTCCTGGTTGTTGAGATGATGTTTCAGATTTTAAAAACCTTACATACAGGGGCTTTAAGAGGGAGTCATTGATTTTATGTCCTCGCTCAGCCAAAATGTGCTTTTTATTCTTCTGCTAAACTTTATTTATAAGGTTTCTTCTTGAGACCAAGATGCTTTTTAACTTCGCTTTAAGTAAGACTAGTATAGACTTAAGAGAAAACGATGGAAAAGGCACTGCTCATCGTGCAGCAGAATCCATAGACGTGTCAATCAATGATCAATATTTATGCTGAACTGCCGACCTGCCTCCACTGTTTTCATATCATTGACTTTTTAAAATAGTTTAACATGTGCATAGCAGTGAATCCGCTTCCCGTTTCACAGGCACAGAGAATTTAAAAATGTTGATGCAACTTACATGGAATCCTCCATTCATGCTTTCTCCGAACCAGACATGTTTGCGGTCCTTGCTCTTGCTGGTCCACCAGTTCTTGCGAGGGATGCTGGAAGGCTTGGGGTGGACGCAGGACTCCCCTGTCTCCATGTTGCAGAAGACCTTAATAGCATCTACGGTGCAGCCTTGATTGGGATCAATCCAGTACTCTCCTGCAGATGGAAAAAGATAGGAACATGGGAGCGCATCATTCTCGGTCTTTGGTAAATTAAAAATCTGATAATACTTGGAAATTTATTGTATAATGTTCTGTTTTTCTAATATTGAAAAAATAGACTAAATCAGCTCAATCCAAACACTCCCCAACTGCAGAACCTTGGCTAATACAAACCTTGACTTTACTAAATTGAGATGGCAAAAAATTCCTGTCTGTTTTCTCATCTCACCCCAAATTTAACCAATTCCCCTCGGTGTCACTCACCACTCTTCCAGTCAGGGTGGCACAGTTTCAGGTCTCTGCAGGTGCGAGCAGGGTTTTTCTTGGATCCCTCAGGGCTGCGGATGTTCTCAATCTGGTTGTTGAGAGATTTGAGAGTGGCGTCGACCTCAGCATCATGCTGTCGGAGATTTCCAGAAGCCTGGTCGGCTCTCATGTACCTGAGAGGATCGGGGCCTTTCTCAGTCTGACCCAGACCAGCGAAGGCAGACATATCGATGCCAGGGCCCGGGGGACCAGGAGGACCAGGGGGTCCGGGGTTTCCAGGAGGACCCTGAGAGAAAAGAATAAAGACGGGAGGGTTATATACTTCTTCTTTTTTTGTTGAGTCTTGCAATCATTGCACTTCTGCATTATTTTGCCCTTTTCTGTCAAACCCGTCAAGCCTCTCTCTTCCTGATGGGTTCAGGAAATCCTCTACAATCTGTTCTTGTATCTCATTTCTATTAACTTGTCTGAGACTTCACTCCCACTTTCAGCATCCACGTAGTAAGCGAGTCATTCATTTCCACTGATACTCACATTTAATTTGACCTTTGCTAAATTTTTCCTTCCTGTTTTTCAGTCCATTAATTGCCACTTAATTTGTCCGTTTCTTGTTGCAGTGCACCTACAATTCCTGCTTCAATATGAAATTATGAAATGCAGACACAGTTTCTGCAGCTCCTACACCATAAGTGTGCCCTCCTTGCAGACTGACTTTATGTCTTCTACTTATATCTTTAATAAGGACAACAAATTTGCTATAATCTGGTATAATAATAAAAAACAAACATTAAAAAAACTTATTTCATTTATATATATACTTAATTTTGTCCCATGTGGACATTATGTTTCTACCTTTTTATAATATTTTGCTGCTACTCTTTGTACCAATCAATAAAACGTGTTAATTTATATAATGGTTTTGATTTAAATTTGAAACCCCCCCCCGACTAATAGTGTTTTTTCTTTTGCGACAGGGACAGAGAGGAAGGATCGTGTCATGACTGACTGTGATGTAAATCAGCGAATAATGTTCTACGAAATTATTTGCGCAAATGTTCAACTCACGTCACACAACTAAACCCCTCAGATCTCGCACTCATGATGTCATGAGGTCGTGACAGTCGTGCACAGTTTCCAATCTTGTCCCATTCTTGTTTTTTCAATTCTTGAAAACAACTTTGGCATTCTCACGTATTTAACACAAACCTGTTTTTTGCAGAATGTAGCAAAAAGTAATAAAAAAAACTATTAGAAATATGTGACGGAGCAAATTAAATAAAAAAGAAAAGAAAAGAGGAGCATGAATTTAATGAGCACAAAAAAAGCACTCACAGCAGGACCGGTCTCTCCACTGCGACCACGGGGTCCAGGGGGTCCAATGGGTCCAGGCAGACCATTTGAACCGTCTTTTCCAGCAGGGCCAACGGGTCCAGGTGGTCCCTGCAGAGACAGTTTGAGACGTTAAGGTCTGAAGATGAAGCATTTAAAGAAGCTAATGGTTTTTCAAAGTGACTGCCACTTTTTATTACAGTTGAGTATTTGTACTCACACGTTGTCCTGCAGGTCCAGCAGGTCCAGTAGCACCCTGGTCTCCAGGTTGACCCTAAAGTAGAAGAAATACAGTAAATACCTGAAGCATGATGACAAGAAAACTGCACTACAGCAAAGGCACGAATTAGTTGAAATGACTGAGCTGGTGTACAACAAAGTTCAGGAGGCAGACGTATGTTTACAGGCAGAAAGTGATGCTTACTGGAGGTCCGGGGAGACCCTGCAGACCAGTGAAGCCTCGGTGTCCCTTCTGTCCTCTTTCACCAGCTTCTCCTGCCTCGCCTTTGTCACCACGGGGTCCTTGGGGCCCCTGAGAACAAAGCGTGGTAATATGTGTGTGAATTTCAAGAGTTAATTTAAGCCTTGTGGCTAAACCAATTTTCTTTTGTTTATTCAGGCCAGAAATTATTCAAGACTTGGCATGCAGCTTTGTTTCTCTCAGAAAGAAACATACAGGCATTCCTCGGGCACCAGCAGGTCCTGAAGATCCAGCAGGTCCTTGTGGACCCTGAAACACAAAAGAAACAAAAGGAATTATGGACCATACGAACACAATGACGATTATTCTAACTTTTCAAATTCAAATTCAAATTTTATAAACTTTTAATAATCTGCTAGTAGAAATTTCATTAATAATTACAGTAAGTTTCATTTTCAAGATTTAGCAATTTGTCTTCACTCTGTGCTTGTCATTGTGTACCAGCTGTGTACCTCCTTGTTCAACAATATGCTTGTATACCAGTCAAATATGTCTGCGTTTAGGAAGCAAACTGTGATAAAATAGTCTACAATTGTTAACATAGTACACTGACTGAATGTTATGTAAATGAGAAAAGCAAGCACAGAGTTTAATTTTCCTCTTAGACCACAGGTCACTCAGGGATAAAACACTTGAGACATACTCCTCAGCACTCGCTATCAGACAATATGCTAATTTCCAGCAGAGAAAAATCCACCTTATATAAATCTCATAAGGCCAAACAAACTTTGCTCTTCAGCTGCAGCTTTTCTAGGAACATCCTATTTTAATTTAGCTTGTCTTGGAGGTAATACTCACAGGCTCTCCTCTGTCTCCCTGTTTGCCAGTGGGACCAACTGGGCCAGAAGCACCAGGAGCGCCCGGAGCACCAGGAGCACCAGCAGGACCAGTGTTACCACGCTCACCCTGCAGAGGGAGAGCACAACAGTCAGGGATTTACATGTAACGTAACATAACTCAATTACTGCTATCTACTTAAGCACAAGGTTTGATAAAAGATGGTAAAAATACAAATTTAATGCACATATACTATATAAATACATTTTTATAAAACTGTGCACTCAGAATAAAGCTGCTCAAAATACAGAAGTCCAAAATGTTGTGCAGATACCTCTGCAATTAATCATTTGTCGTAGCAGACGAAGAAAAAACTGAGTGAATATGATTGTGTTTTAAACACTATTGCATGTGATTGTATATTACAGGAGGCTGAATCTATAAAAGCATCTCATCAGGCTTCCGGCTGCAGTTTTGCTTTGCTTCACGCTGCTGCTGTTGTGCAGTCTTACGCCACTATCGTGCAATACTGATTTGAACGTTTCCAAAATATCAATAAGGGTATTAAAAATTGGATGATAAGACCCAGACTTGCTTCTCACCTTATTTCCAGGAGAACCATCTCTACCGGGAGGTCCATCAGATCCAGGGGTGCCCTGTCAGATAATGGAACCAAATCAAATGTTAATAGTTTCCACCAAACCAGATGTCCCCTTAACTGAATACAGATCAGCTGCATAATAAACCTGCTCCAATGAGGCGCAATATTAATGTGGTGTAAACACAATGCAAATGTAAACATGACACAACGGCGGTGCATAGTAACGGACTTCACCTGTCGGAGGAAAACAGCTGAGAGCCCTAATGTTGCAGATATGAATCTAATTCACACATGCTGCATGCTAGCTATTCCCTGACCTCTCTGCCAGGCTCTCCAGCAGGTCCAGTCAGTCCAGGTGGTCCAACAGGTCCAGGGGGTCCACGGTCTCCAGGACCACCAGAAGCTCCTTGCTTTCCAGGCTCACCCTGAGGAGAAATGAGAGAAAAGACTTTTAACTGACTTCATTCAGTTGTTACCGTTATTATTATTTATTTAGTCGGATTATTCCGCTACATAAAATATAACATGTTTGATGAATGCTGTCATTTTAGGTTAAAAGCTTAGCTTCTGCTGTAAAATTAGGAAAACAAGAAACAATTCTGGGGTCTTGTGGATATAGAAATAATGTCATATTTAATTTGAGTATGATTCTGGTCTGTAGTCATTGTCCTTTTTGTCGACCAATCACAGCTTTGTGAATGATCAGAGAGGATTAACTGAGCTCATAAAGGTCCTCATAGGCCACCTTAAAAACCTGTCAAGATGGTCATTATATATAACTGGGATAAAAGGGTACATTTTTGTACATAGTATGCTTGTGCATATTCCTACAGTACATATCAAATTTTTATAAATCATTCATAAATATTATCCTCAGTTTAAAAAAAAAAAGGTAACTGAATCCACAGTTCGACTTCACTTCCGCTACTAAAATCATTTTCTCTGCTTGAAACATTCCTGGGTGACTTTCCTGGCATCACTGCTGTTTCCTTGGCATCCCTTTCATGCGTACGGATGAATAATTGATGGTGAGGACATGCCCACTGAGATGTTGTAAGTAGGGGACAAGCTCATGTCACGTATCTAATAGTGTGAGACGCAAGAAGGGGAGGCTTCTTGTCACATGTCATCTTGTGCATCAGATAGACTCACATGGAGAGCAGCCCTAGCTCATGTGAGATTCGATTTGACTGTGACCCAATTAGGGCAGCAGAATGACAGTGGAGCCTGTCTGAAGGCTTTGCACATTCACTCGTACTAAGTGACAAAACAGTAGGCACTCTGCTCTTAAGGCGTCTTCCTGAATATTTATTTTACCACCCTGTTTCTGAAAAAGTTGGGAGGCTGTGCGAAATGTTAAGCGCAGTGCAAGGATTTTGAAACCTTTTGCAGGTATGAATGCAATGCACAAAAACAGAATGGAAAGTAGAGATTTGTAGTTACATTTGTTTACATTTTTGTTTTTAAACTGACAGATATTAAGTTGCTTCCAGCAAAGATATGGAAACACCTCAATCTGAGTAACTACAGACACACAAGTGGAAGAAATCCAAACAAGAAAAACACTTCAAATCTATGAGCTCCAACTTTACTGGATTAGAGTTTAAAAAACACCAAAACGATTACATAATTACATCACCAACTATTTTCAACACTGATTTTCTTTTCTTAAGTTGTTTTTTTGATCAATCAATTAATGTCAAAATGTCAAAATCCAAAAAAAAAGGAGAAAATCAATAAAAAAAATCAACGGGTAAGAAAACAACCTTTGTTCTCTAGTTTATCTGAAGCATGGAAAATTAATTGTATTACATTATATATCACAAATATTTATATCACAAATGATTTTGCTTATGTCTCATGACTAATACATGAGCTGATATTGTAATTTTATTTCAGCTCCATTACTGTGAATTAAATGTCTACATAACATTTCTACAAAATAGATAACAAACATTTTAAATTTGTAATGTTTGACTCTTGGAAATTATGAGGATCATATTTTAGGATTTATTCTGACATAGACTAAATAATGTGTCGTTTTATTAAACTAAATAACTGACAGACAATTTGCAAGTTGAACTTTATGAGTGGGTGAGTGGGTATATTACTTACAGAAGGCCCAGGCAGACCAGGGAAACCTCTCTCGCCACGCTGTCCAGGGAGACCAACAATACCACGCTGACCAGCCAATCCCTGAGGACCTGAAGGACCAGGCGGGCCCTGAGAGGAGAAAGGTGGCAGAGCGGTGGTTATATAGATTTTTACTATTATTATTATTTTGGGTGGGTATGGATTAATTTAACAACTATCAACAAACAATTTTGATCATATAGGTATCAACAACCAAGAAAATCAGCTGAGAAAAATCAAGAGATTTTACAGTTTATAAATTTAACTTCTAGTTAAAACAAATCTGAAAATCTAAACCTAATCAATAAAAAAAAAATCACCCAAGCTAGAAAGTGCACAAATACTAAAACGAGTGAATACATGGATATAAAATTACAAACTAAACAATGTAATATAATATAAATGGGTTCAAGCACCTTTCATTCTGGTGTCCCATAGACTCTAATATATCTGCGTTTAGGACTAAATAATTTTAGCCACCGGTATAACAGGATGTCACACAGAAAGGTGACGGTGTCTTCAAAGAATTGTTTAAGAGAAAGAAAAATATATGATTGATAGTTAAGTAAGAGGACTGATGGGGCTCTAATTTCTATCCTTTTAATGTGAAGTTACAGTGAGAAGCCTTTCTTGGATAACAGCTAATAAAACACTCAAAGTGATCCATCAATCACCAGCCACTTTATAAGGCACGCCTGTTCCACTGATTGTTAGCGCAAATCTAATCATCCAATTATGTGGCAGCAAATCAGTGGCTTTAGCCAGGCAGACATTGTAAAGAAGATCTGCTGAAGTTCAAACTGAGAGTCAGAATGGGGAAGAAAGGGGATTTAACTCTTTTCCTCTTGAATGCGCAGTAGGGGTAATAACCCTTGTATATTTCAGGCCTGCTGATGGAGAAACAGAAGACCACGCTGGGTGCTGTTCCCATCAGCTAAGAACAGGAAACTGAAGCTGCGATTCACACAGGCTCACCTAACTGGTCAGCGGAAAGCTGGAAAGACGTTATCTAATGAGTGTCTTGAGAACTAGGTTCAGGATAAAAAACATGCATGCATAAAAGTTGAGCATTGTTTAAATGCCACAGCCTGCATGTGTATTGTTGCTGACCATGTCTTTATGCCCCTTTATGACCACAGTGAACAGAAGGATGATGAAACGTGTCACAAAGCTCAAACTGGTGTCTTGAACATGAGAATAAATTCACTATTCTCTGATGGCATCCACAATAGAGCAGCTTTGATTTGGGCTTTTTGTAAACAAAAGGGGGGGGGGTCTAACCTAGCAGCAGCAAGTTGTTCCTAATTAAGTGGCAGGTGAGTGTGCACAGTTCATTTAACACATACAGACATGCAACTAAAAGAGAAAAGCCGGGAGGTTATGCAGGGCGCTATTTCTTGCAGGTTTTGTGATGTGTGATGACTTTTTGAGGCATCACTTTTGTTTACTGACAAACGCTCAACACAGTTCAATACAATGCAAAGCAAAGATGTGTTTGTGTCCTATGATTTATCTCTTCTGTCATTTGCTACACATGGGATTTTATTCCCAGCTGCAGTTGCACTTTTCAGTGTCAGTCTCTCCATCACCTCTCCTCATCGCCACAGCTCACTCTTTCACATGTCCTCTCCCTGAAAACATGTCCACTATAAACAACTCACTCCAAGTGACAACTGAGCACCCAGTTCAGCTGACAAAGACTTTGATGTGCTGATACATGGTTCAAGGCTGAAAATCTGTAATCTATAGGATGGACGGAGTCTCGGCACAGCAGCTATCTTGATGTTTGGGTAAGCTATCGTCTGTGATATGTATAGTATGGTATGTCATTGTCTTGACTTGTCACGTGTTTGTAACGGGCGCGTGCAGGCAGCTCTGGGGGTAGGCAAAGTAAAAGCCTGGGCTCCTGTCATCAGTCTGTCACTGGCCTGTGCTACCCTGTGCTGTCAGATGTCTCGGCCTGCTATTACAGCCAGTGATGGACACTGACAGCTCTGTGCAGTAATGGAGGGTGTTTCCATTACTGATAAAATTGGCTCTTTGGGCTGACAGAGCCACACAAACGCCGACAGACGTGCAGAAAACAAACACATCTGATCATTTTCTACTCCCCAGAGTAGCTCTAACGACCGCCTAAATATGGTGCACTGAAGAGGTTTCAAGTATTACAAAGTAAAAAGGAGTTGCAGGTGATGCCAGCCAGTGTCTTGAGTGTTTTATGATGGAATCTGATTGTAGAATGAGAAACTCACAGGTGGACCATCCTCTCCAGCGTCTCCCTTCTCTCCGGGAGTTCCAGCGGGACCACGAAGCCCAGCATCACCCTGTCTGCCTGGAGGTCCACCATCTCCCCTCACGCCTTTGGGTCCATCTTTACCGGAAGGACCAGCAGGACCAGGAGGTCCAGGATTACCCTGACAAGTGTGAGCAGGAGGACACATAAATATGAATCATTACTGAAACATATGAGTATTTTTTGTTATTTTAACTATCCAGTGATGATATGTACAGCTCTATATGACTTCAAATAACACATAGACTGTATATTAGAACCCTTACAGGGTTAGCCTGTTTTCTCACAATATGTTTCTTTGCAGCATGTCTGCAGAAAATGAAAATCTAAGCAAACACCTACAGACACACTGTGGTGAAGTGTGGAGGTGTTGAAACAGCAAAGGTAAGCACTTTATAGGTGCAAATTACAAGGTTTCCTATGACACAAAGAAGTCAGGCAGCATTAGAAAACACATCCCTGTTTCACAACAGTTTCTCTTGCTTATAAAACACAAATTAAACCAGCTGTTCTTTTTTTCCCATACCTTTGAAAGATGTAGTTTTATCTTTTTATATAAACTCCACAGTCAGACAAAAATAGATTTTTCTGAAATTATATCAACTACAGTTATACACCAGCAAATATAATTACGATTTATGTTTTTTGGCTCGGTTTGGGAAACCAGTAAACCAATTCAGAATTGATCTTTTCAAAGGATGGCATGGATGCCCCATCAAAGGTCAATAGATGGTTGATGATTTTGAAAATATAGCTTTTGCAGATTTATTCAAAGCCATTTAAACATCAACAGGAGTTTCTGGAACTATGGGGAGATTCACCACCATCTTTAAAATGCTGAATAGCGAATATATTCAGCAGAAGCACACGATAATCAACAGCTTACAGAAAACACTTTATTTTTGCTTTTCCTTTAATTTTTCATTTGCTCTTATCATACTCTTAGTTTTGGTATCACCACTACACGTGTAAAGCTGCACATGGAGTCAGTTTGATGGAGGGTTTAGTCATCAGGACGCTGAACTTACATTGGGGCCAGGGGGTCCAACTCGGCCGGCAGCTCCCGGGAAACCAGTGGCACCCTAACAGAGATGGGCGCATTTAGACAGAGTCACAAATAAAATCCTAAAATAATGCTTCCTGCACATGTTATTATGAGACAAGAGTAAAATAATTTAAAAGTGAGACTCTTTGGTATAGATAAAAATCACTTACAGGAGGTCCCTGAGCACCACGAGCACCTTTAGGTCCAGAAACACCCGTGGGACCCTGAAATGAACATATTCTGTGTTACACTCTGACATTTGTTGTATTTTATAGTAGCTCGTTTCTGTCAGCTAGTTTCTTATTCTGCCTTATGTAGCACAATCACCACCAACAGTTGCTGTCACTTTGTAAACTCCACCATGCATGTTTAAAAGAGAGGTAGAAATGAATGTTTTGCTGATTTGTGCATACATAACAGTTTCTCTTCTTGTAGGAAAAACTGTCACTCAGTGCCTGTCGTACTGTTATATAAAGCTTTTGATTAATAAGAAAAACTGGGATACAAACATCCAGTGTTTTTGTGCAAGCCCTCATTATTTTGGGTTTAGAAAACATATTTATAGTGAAATAATACATGTAGTGACACTTACAGCGGGTCCAGGGGCTCCAGATGGTCCTTGGGGTCCAGGAGCACCAGCGTCTCCCTTCTGTCCAGGTTCTCCCTGCTCTCCCTTGGTTCCAGGCTGACCGTCAGCACCCTGAAAGCAAAAGACAGAAACAGCTGTTGATATACATCAAAGGAAAAAAAGTGAAAGGACTATATCTTAATAATCAAATACTTTCAAAGGTCTTTCACAATTACCTAAAAGAATTGTTTAAAGGCTCATTTTACACATGGAGTTCTGTTTACCTGCTAACACTGCATGTAACATATAACCTGTGTGGAGCCATTATCATATATTAAATGGTTTGTTAAATTATCGATTAACAGATCTAACTAAAAAATATAAGATCTAAGATAAGATGACATTTCTTCACTTGTCTTTTGTGTCGCTGCAATACCAAACTGCTCAAGTACCCCATTTATGATGGAGAAGTACATCAAATTATGCACAAATCTCTGTTTTTAAATCCCAATCAAGTCAGGCCATTGAGTTTATGACTCTCGTCTACAAGTGCTACTGGTGCAGCATTTAGCCTCGTTGTGCCCACAGCGTCTGTGTTACATACACTTTAAAGTGGACCTATTATATTTTTTCTTTCACAGCTCTCAGTTTAAAACATGACCAAAGGTTCAAATGATGCAGTCAGTGAATAGTAATGCCCAAAAGCTCAGGCATTAATCTGCTCTAAATACTCAATTTCATGCATTTTTTTTCTCTTTTGAAGATGTGGGTCATGTAGGCATGTAGCTCTGTGTGGAACTACATAAGCCCCACCTGCATTTCAAATCTTCTGTCTTACTGGGACAGCCAATTAGAAGAAAGCTAGCATAAAGGAAGGAGAGCTGTGGCTTTAGACCAGCGGTCCCCAACCTTTTTTGCGCCATGGACCGGTTTATGTCCGACAATATTTTCACAGACCAGCCTTTAAGGTGTTGCGTATAAATACAAGAAAGTAAAACAGTACCGGTACCAAAAAAAAGGAAGATTTATTCATAATACACGTGAAAAGACCCAGATAAACCGAGGTAATGTTGTCCTCGGGTCAAAAATGGTCCCTGGGTGAATGGCAAACAAGTATATGGGAATCCCGAGGACAACACAAGGGTTTTAATGATAAAAACGATACAAAAAATAACACTTAAAACCGATAAAAACCCTGAAAACCATACATTTCACATGCGAGCCTGAACTCTCATGACCCGGTACCAAACAACTCACGGACCAGTACCGGTCCGTGGCCCGGGGGTTGCGGACCGCTGTTTTAGAAGATCAACTGAACTTGAGCTGCATTGAGAAAGGATAAAATAACAGCTGCTCTAGGAGAGTCCAAGAATACAAATACAGAGCTGGGGTAGGACATGAGATATAATTACACAACAATTTCAAAACTTTTAATTGCAGCTCCTAATGTACTGTGATAACATGTTACAGTCGGTGTGCTCTGAAACAAATAGCATTTAGATACCTTGTAATGTTATTCATCCTGACAGAAAATCAATAATTAATCATTGTGTAAGGTAGAGAAAAAACAACCTGTTTAGAGATAAATTGTGCTGCCACAAATATATTGATGAAATCCATTTGGAGGGATGCAGCTTATTAAAAAACATCTATTTTATGTCCATCGTGAGTCTTTGGCAATAACTAAATGGATGTTTGACAAAAAGACACTAATTTCCCTCCACAGATATTACACCGAGGAAACAAGACATGTGTCAAGATAAAGAAAATAATAATTCACCGAGGCCTAAAACTGACGTAAAGGCAGTTAGACGTCCAAGTGTTTCTAGATATGAGCGGTAGAAAAGCCCCGCCATGTAGATGCAGTTAGTTTTTTACTTGCAGTTAAATAAGCAAGTTGAACCACTTTAAAGTAAAATTATACTTCTATTACTTTGCTAACAAGTCGAAACATAAATCAGTCAGGAGTCTGCAGTAAGATTAGTTCATGGTGATGACTTTCTACTTACTGGGGGTCCAGCAAAGCCAGCAGGTCCAGGAGGTCCAGTCTCACCCCTGTCACCCTGAAAGATGAAGACACAGAGGCATTAAAAACTCAGGGGTTAGGCCAACTGAGAGAAATGGCTGATCTGTTGAGACCAATGTTTTAAAAATAGTTGCTCCAATACTTCAAGATGCCTGGCTCTAAAGGAAAACTGAAAAGCTCAAGTATAAATATAAGAATAAAGAAAGATGATGATAGTTCAGGCATCACAAGATCTATAAGAGCATGCATGCTGCCTAAAAGCCATAATATAATATACTAATATATGATGATTTGACCTAGTCACTGTGCATGCACCAAATTCCTAATCTGATATGTTTTCTTTACTAAAACAATAAACTGTGACACTCACAGGAGCACCGCGGACACCAGGAGCTCCAGAAGGACCAGCAGGACCAGATTCACCCTGCGAGAAAATACAGGAAGAACATCAGCAACATCATACAGAAGGTTAACTTTACATTATAGAAACCTACTTAAATGAAGACTTGTGCAGAACAAGACATTACATCATTTAGATCAAATAAAATAAAAGTAAAAACGCCTCACCTTCTCACCATTGGGACCAGCAGGACCAGGGGGACCAATGGGACCAGTGAGACCCTGAAACATGAAACAAAAAAGTATAGTTAGTATAAAGACTTGGAGAGGTTTGTAGTGTGAGAACAGAGACTTCACACTTTGCTTTAAAATGAGCAGCGGGAATAACAAAACACTTTTATTCTAAAGAACAAAAGAATGAATATTTTAGATTTCAGATTACATTTAAAGTATAATATGCTGTAAATAAGAGATTCACATGTGCAGATAGATATGTATGCAACATTTTATTTCCAGGAAATAAATGAAAGTCGCTCTATCTGTATTCAGCAGAAGCTACTGTCATTCACGAAAACCCAAATGAATGACAGTCACTCACTCTGGCACCATCTTTGCCTGGAGCACCTTCGGGTCCTTTCTCTCCAAGGTCTCCCTGTGGGGATAAAGAACTGAATTAAAGTCTGTCGTGTGACAAGAAAATATGCATAAAATTATACTCAAGTAGGGAAAATTCCACAAATTGAGTGTTTATGCATTCAGTTTGCTAACACTTGTTTCCCATCATGGCTTACTCTGTCTCCTTTGGGTCCAGGAATACCAGCACCTCCTCTCTCTCCAGGCATACCCTGCAGGCCAGGGGGTCCCTGAGCCCCTGCAGTACCTGCAGGTCCAATCGCTCCCTATTATTAATCAAAAATATAATGAGACGACAGGTTTGGGTTCAAAGACAGGAGACATTTCAACTGTTTACTTTCTCTAAGCACCTGCTACACATGCACAAAGATGTTTTATACCTCCTGATTCAGTCAAGGTCTTTAAAAAAGACTTGCAAAAAGGCTTGTGATGATGTTCTGTCACATTTCAGACAGATTCTGCTCGGGCTTTGTTTAATAACCCACAATATGAGTCAGAAACACAAACACGGTGCCGTCTCAGAGTGAGAGAACATCTGCTCATTCAACAAAAGAGGCCGATGCTCATCTTTGTCCCTGCCTGTTGTCTTCAAGGTTAACAGATGACTGAGAGAATAAAAGAGAAAATAATCCTGCCAACTTCTTTTTCTTCTTGCTACAGAAGAATGTTAAAAAAAAGCCCAACTCTCTAATGAGTCGGTCACTTTTAATTTAAACATAAAGACATCTTAATTTCATGTGTTTTGCTGTGATGGTGGGTTTACCTTTAATTCTGTTATTAAAAGGACAAAGGGCGTTTTATCATAAAGGCACGAATCTCTATTTCACACATCAAAGCTGAAACAATTGAAAGCAAATGCAGACTTTGATTGTTTTTTTTAAAAAGTACTCCTATAGGCTCACTCTGAGTCAAAACTTCAGCTGTGCTGCGGTGCTTTATCGTGCAGCCTATAAATCAGACACACGCAGCATTTCTTCTGCCTATCATTAAGCCATAACCACAGGGCTAACACAAGCACAACACTGGCTGTGAATACTATAGAATAATACTCTAACTCAAAGAGGCCGACAAACGATCCCTCTTATAAAACAAATTGTTTTCAGAAACTTGCTTTTCTACAGACTGTTGGTTCATCCCTTCTTCATCGTCACCACCATCACACTCACAGTCTATAATCCTCATCCTCTAACCACTTATGTCTGGGGATGAAAACCTATGAACTGGGATTAAAATCCGACCAGATAACAATCCCAAAGTGGGAATTGCAGCCTCTCTGAGCTCTTCCTCTGCTCACAGTGCCATTGTGACAAATCACTGCAGTGGCTGGAAATTGCTGACAGATGGCAAGTGAGTGTATAGCCTGACTGGAGACACACTGAGCCATCAGCTGCAGTGAATGTAGGAAATATTTTATTTTGTTTTAAAGTATTATAAATTTATGAAATAACATGAATGCAGAAAACAGAAATAAAACAAACGTCCAGACCTGAACTGCTGACTGACGCTCAATTCTAGTTACTGATGGCTCTTCAACCACTAATCCTCAACTTTTGACAAAACTGTGTTTGCTTGTGACTCATATCTACAAAGCAATTATTCACAAGAACCCAAAGGAAGAAAGTTTAAAAGTAAAGGAGAGCTTATTAAAAATATGTTTTCTTCTGTTTTCCACTCTTTGAATTACATCAGAGATCTACTATTTTAGTCAGTAAAAAAAAACCTAAGGATGCTGAACTTAAACTGTCTCAGGAATTAGAATTTTTTAGCCTCTAGGGGAAAATAGGCTTTTACTCAGTCTAGGAAACACTGAAAGTTTAGCTTTGGAAGCAAAGAAAAAGCTTATTACGGTTCGAGACCTGGTGGCCAAATGTAACTCTGTTGATTTAGCATTAGCTCAACAGTACAACCTGCACAGGAGCAACCTTACACCAACATTTATCAGGCACATGTGTTATTAAAAAGACAAATGCAAACATTAGATCATGAAGGAAAAAGCTGTTCTGTCTCAACAAAAGAAAGAAAAATGCTCTGCTTCAGTCCAGCCACACCGTAGAGACCTCAGTTACAGTCGGTGTGAGGTTCAGTCGATATCCTGAAGCACACACGTGAGCAAACGATGGTGTTTAATGACTTCTGCAGAATAACATCGTTAAATATTTAACCCTCATCTATTATTTTGCAACAAAACCACTCCATCAGATTTTTGAGTTTTTTGATTTTCCCCTGCAGACACTGTAAGCATGTCCCTCACGGTTACAGTGTCTGCAGACATGACTTTGTTATCGAACTCTGAATGTCCAAACACAGGGATTAAAAAATGTTTAGATATTGTGCTATATATCTTTGGAATGGATTATGTTTCTCTGTGAGGAAAAATATAAATCTGAATGAACTGTACATAATTTAAGTTGAACAAAATGAACTGCATTGCATCTCAGTCTTTACTACACTATATTTATCTAAAGCAGCTGACAGCCTGCACAGGGAGCGCAGGCAGGATGGAGTGGATGAAGACGAGTGTCTGGGGTGACTTGTGACAGCAGGATCGTAAAGAGAGTGAAAGGGAAGGTTTAAAAGATGGTAGTGAGACGGGTATGATGTGTGGTTTGGAGATGGTGGTGCTGACAAAAAGACAGGAGGCTGAGCTGAAGATGTTAAATTTTCATCGGGAGTGACCAGGATGGACAAGATTTTACAATGTGTATTTTAACTTTGGTTTATTGATTTTAGGTGATGGTTAGATAGCATGTACATTTTTACCTAACATGGCTCCTGTCATGCAATACTTCCAAATGTTCTACCAGGGAAAGGAAGGTTTGTGCTCTCTTTTTAATCCTCCTTATACTTTGTATCTGTAGTTTTGTTGTACATTCTTGTATAATGACAACAAAGTATCTTATATTTACTGGAATAAAATAAAAGCTATAAATGAACCAGTTTAGATTATGACCTGTAGTCTGGGACCTGATAGGCACTTAAGTTGATTCTTTTTTTTCAAAACTGGAAAACTGAGCAGAGGTTTTATTGTCATATACTGTCACATACTAACTAGACTGCTCAGTGCAGCAGAGTGAGGAATGATGCTGCCCGCTTTCTCTAATTTTAGGCTGAAAACACCAAATATACGCTAAAATGCTGAGTACACACAGCTTAACTCGCAAACACTCGAGCTAATTATTATTCAATTATACGCTCAGACTGCTCTGTTTCTGCTGCCTGTGATAAGAATATTGAAAATCTCACCGTGTTTCGCAGTGGGTTGGGTGAACCTCAGGGAGCAACATTTAATCAGTTAAAAAAACATGCTTGTTATTGGCTGCTGGACTCACCTTGGGTCCGTCAGTTCCAGGAGTTCCAGGCAGACCTCTGGGTCCCTGCAGACCCTGAGGGCCAGCGGCTCCTCTCTCGCCGGGAAAACCACGTTCTCCCTGAACAGTAGCACAGTGACAATCAGCGGCATGTATGTTAATCAGCAGCCTACAGTATAATGAAATTATGTTAAGATCGTGAACTTACTCTAGGTCCAGTGGCACCAGCAAGTCCAGCCTCTCCAGGAACACCCTTGAATGGTGAAAAGAAAGAGAAGCTAAAAGACCTGCAAGACTATTGCTGTTGAGATACTTAGTTATGCTTTATACTCATAGCACTAACCAAACTAAATTAAAGCCAAAAAGCAAATATTAAGTGTAATTATATATTTTTAAGAGTTTAGAAATCTGGTAGACGACATCTTAAGTCTTAAGACTTTTGCAGTCACTGATAACGTTGGAAAAAAGCAGCAGCGCTCAAACTGTTTAATTACCTGTGTAATTAATCTGAATCATGACCTTGGAGTAAGTACATAAATTCATATGTTATACTCTATCTTTGTATACTTTTTTATCTTTGTCTTATTTGTCTTATTTGATCATGAAAGTGCACAAACCTGATCTCCAGGCTTTCCTCCCTCACCAGGTGGACCAGGAGGGCCAGGAAGACCCTGTGTGCAGGAGAGAAGAAGCATTAACACTGAATGCAGCGAAGATCCAAGTCTGCACCCCCCTACGCTTCAGATGGTGTTATTGTTGCATGAACGTGTCTTCAGGCCTGCAGTGCTGACAGGAGTTACATATCACTTCCTGTGGACTGAATTATGGCTGTCACGTATGACTCCATCTTCCTGTCAGTATGTGTCTCTGTCACAGGAAACTTGGGAAAGATCAGGTGATTTGTGGCTGAATAACAACATCTTCGTTTTTTCATGTTGAAACATTTTAATTTACTGCATTGCCATGGAAACACAGTTCAGGGAAAACTCATAAGCTAAATCGTTAGAACATCAATAAGGAGCTTGGGAAATTGTTAATATGCTCGGAAAAGATCTCTGCTGCTAAAAGGTGGCGCTATGACTGGAACTCAGTAATGACATGTACAAGTGAAAGAGCCGCAGTTTGATCCTGTGAGGGGATACAACTTCCTCTGGGGCTGCATCACAAAGGTCATCTGGTAAAGAAACATATCTGCCAACCTGTTAAATATGCAGAGCCACCTGCTGCAGCCATCCTTTCTGAATAAGGGAGCATATGGAGGAATGTGTGAGACCACGCCTCTTAATCTGTGAATTCAGGTGTTTTCAGTCCTGTTGCCACATGTGTATAAAATCAGGCACCTGGCCAGCAGACTGCTTTTACAAGAACGAATGGGCTGCTCTATAGAGCTAATCATATTCCAGCGTGGTACTCGAACAGGTTGCCACTCGCAACAAGTCAGTTCGTGAAATTTCTGCCACTGTAGATATTCCACAATTCGCTTTAGTGGCTCACCATGTAAAGTCACAGAGCGGGTTTGCGAAGAGTCAGCAGAGCATCGTGTGTAAAAGTCACCAGCTCTGCTGACTCACTGACTGCAGAGATCTAAGACTCCTCTGGCATTAACATCAGCACATGAAGTGTGTGCCGGGAGCTTCGTGGTATTGATTTCCAAAACAACAGTTTCCTGTAGCTGTAACGTGCAGGTGGCCCAGTATCAAACACTGAAAAGGAACATTTGAACTGGCAGAACAACAGTTTCCTTATTGTCACCTATAACTAAAATTTGTTGCACTGCTGCAGCAGGACCTAATGTCAAGTCACAGTTTTGAACACTGGATTATAAATGTCTTTAGATTTTGCAAGATTAAGTAAAATTGCTGCACAGGATACATGTGCCCAGCAAGTTTGGCACATCTAGGTGAAACCATACGTGTGAGCCATTCTGCAACACTCATACCCAACATATGACTCGGTGACAGACGTGCCCAGTTTCAGAGTTTTTGAGCCCCTTTAGCTGCAGTTTTCTAGCTAAATAGTAGACATAACCTAATCTTACCAGGCAAATGTTTCCTGTATGCTCACAACACGCAATTCATGTAATTAACATACATGTTAAATATGTGTCATTCCATTAAAATATACTTTAATGGAATGATACATATATTTCTCTGTTGCACCATAAACAACTGTGATCATAGAAAAAACAAGTGGTTCCCGATTCTGGCACTGCTCAGCAGAAGAAAAGCAATAAACTGAAGTTTCTATGTATAACTGCACAATATAAAAGTAGTGATACAACTGCTCATATATGCTCACAGGTGTTATAGCAAAGCGTTAAGTATGCAGACTCACCTGGAAGCCAGAGGGACCAGGCTGTCCTTGCTCTCCTCTTTCTCCAGCAGGACCCTAAAAGTCATAATTACAGTCACTTCATATAATTCATTAAAATTGTGCAATTTCACGTCTGGCTGACAGTTAAAATGGTGGGAAAATTCTGCAAAACCTTCCACTTCTTAGTAAACATTATAAAAATAAAATATTTATCATATACAAAATGTTCTCTAGTTCAAAAAGGTTTGTTTAGTTTGCTGAAACATAATCTTCAAAAGAAGTTGAAAGTCTGTAAGTCAGTGATGGTGTGACGTGATGTACAGACAATTTGGTCAAGGACTTTTTTTTCTCCAGACAGAGCTACGATAGAAGCAGTCTGGGAAATGGAGATAACAAAGACTGCTTCTAAGTGCAGACGTAGAAAAGGGATAAGATAATATCGGTGTTGAAGGTATATAAAGTGGCATGGGAGCGATAGAGATACGTACAGCAGGGCCAGGGGGTCCAGCTGAGCCAGTTTCTCCATCTTTGCCGGGCAGACCCTGGGGAGACGAAGAAAGAGAGAGCCAGAGGAGGATGGGGTGGGAGGTGGAGGAGGAGGTTTGACAGATATCAGCACTAAAGCCAAAGGTGATGCTCTTAACTTGGCAGACATCTGACAGATATATAACTGAGGCTTCTCGTGCTGAAGCTGGACTCTGTGAAACTGTGTACTTGAAAAATGAAGCTAATCAAAAGTTTATAGTTTCTGACAATAACAAATATTTGGCTCTAAAAAGAGACTTTACTTTAGCATAACATGTTTATGTTTTTATGCACGTGATTAATTAATGCTTCATAAAAACACAGCAGTCAATCTGAGGAGCGTTCGTTTCAAAACATAAAATGGAAACACGATGAACGTACTCTCAGACCAGGAGCTCCAGCCAGTCCTTTCTCACCAGACTTGCCAGGTTCACCCTTAGAAAAGCAGAAATAAAATCCAGTGGTTAGTGAAAATGCTACTGCTGATCCCTTTGCACCTATTGTGAGAACAAAGGTGGATACAGGTGATGATGCTCATCAAATTATATAAAATTACTCAGCAACACTCCACATGTTGCTGAACAGGTATACTGTGCATTTTTGAATCATGCATTTATGTTTTAGAAAGGACAAATAAAACACATTGCAACACACTGTAAAATATTACTCCCTTAAAGAAGGTACTTTTTTTCCCTTTTACTTACAGTTGCTCCCTTTGGTCCAGGGAATCCCATGACTCCAGGCTGTCCTCGGGCTCCCTGTGGACCAGGAGGTCCTGGACGACCATCCTCACCAGGCGCTCCCTGAGTAAAGTCAAGCCAAACGGTAAATAACTGCCATATGTTTCGCTAACAAAATTAAAAATGTGACTAAAAAATCTAATTAATATACAGCAAAATCCATGACACACTGTGTATAATCCCCCAGTAATGTTACATCCATTCATTTAGTAATCCAACCAAAAAATGTAGCTGTTTGTTGCACATTTAGACAAATATCATAATATTACAAATCTGAAATCATTATGCAGAAATGTAGGTTGCATATTAAATAAATGTGAGTTGCACTATTTCAAATCCATTTATTTTTTAGGTGTTTAAATTAATTAGTGAGGCTTCAGTGAGTGGTGCAGCTTACAGAGTTTACGGCTCCACCGTCACTACTAACAAAGTGTATAAACATAAGGATTGAATGTTATCCTTAAAAACAGGAGACTGTGTGGCAAACGGAGCCCAAAGTGAAAGAGAAAAAACGCAGCCCCCTGAATTCAGCGAGAACGTGGAAGTAAGCTACAGTATAAGGCTGGCGGATAATGGGCGGATAAATTTCCCACAATTCAATTTGATGAAACCACTCATGAGTCATTATGTGATCAGAGCACATTCGGTAAAATTACAAGTCTCTCCCTGGTTGTTTCACATGTGATATTAAAAATAACACACGGCTCTTAATACAGCAAGCGGATGCACAGCATGTAGTTATTTCTCTTAATTTACAAGTAAACAACAACGACTAATTAATGTCTGTTACAACAAGAAACGTGTACATGAACATACAGAAGGTCCAACTTTGCCTTGAGGCCCAGCATCACCGGGGCGTCCAGTCAGACCCTGTCAGAGAAAGGAAGGAGAATTACTGGCTAAATCTGGATGAGTCATCGGGCATCTCTTTGCAGACATATGCTAAAGTAAGGTGGGATTACAGAACATATGGCACCATGTGAGACTGATTTTACACCTCTGACTAGCCCCCTGTGCAGGAAGCAGCACCTGCTGATGGAAATGACTAAGAACGGAAACATGAATGAGAGCACATTGCTCACAGGCTTCATTAACTCTGTTTTCTAATTTCATTTTGGTGACTGCACATAAACAATCTACTGCTGCAGCTGAAATTAAA
Organism: Pundamilia nyererei; assembly: GCF_000239375.1. Classification (NCBI taxonomy): domain Eukaryota; kingdom Metazoa; phylum Chordata; class Actinopteri; order Cichliformes; family Cichlidae; genus Pundamilia; species Pundamilia nyererei. The sequence goes on from NW_005187497.1 coordinate 2,169,065, forward strand.
TATTTGAGAGGAAGAGGAAGAGGAAGTACAACTTATCTATCTATCTATCTATCTATCTATCTATCTATCTATCTATCTATCTATCTATCTATCTATCTATCTATCTATCTATCTATCTATCTATCTATCTA
>NW_005187497.1:2169215-2209258 GCF_000239375.1 Pundamilia nyererei
TCTATCTATCTATCTATCTATCTATCTATCTATCTATCTATCTATCTATCTATCTATCTATCTATCTATCTATCTATCTATCTATCTATCTATCTGTCTATAAACATGTTCTTCTGAACACTTTTGAGATTTGTGGAAATTTAAAGCACATTTCTGCAGATCACCAGCATCTATGCGTAATAACGCGCTGTAGAGGAAGCACTTACTCTGGCACCGGGCAGACCGGGCTCTCCAGGGCGGCCGGGGTCACCGCTGGCACCTTTGGGACCGCTGGCTCCTGAGGGTCCACGCTCACCAGGGGCTCCCTGTATTATGAGGAAGAGTGTAAAGTCAAACACAGAGGACGGGAAACATCTCAAAGTTCAGTGGAGATGTGTTTCTCTTTTAGTAGGATGAACAAATTTCATTGACCTGCAGGAGATGAGAAGATTAAATTCAGACAGATTAATTGTGATATAAATGAAACTGTCCGTGGAAAGATAATATTTAATGAGATGTTGGCTTTGGTGATTTGGGACATGTAGGTCAGTGAGCTATGCTGCCATCTTGTGGGAGGCTGCGTGCATCGCTGCTGCCTCCTAAAGCGTGCAGGATGAAGTCAAAGGGAAACAAGTGTGCTGACAAATGGCACTTTTTTTTTTTACTCTTCAAGGAAAATAACATTTTTATTATGACCTTCAATAATTTGTGAATTCAGAGTGAACCCCAAAGACGTGCCTCATTAACCGCATCGTTTTAAAATCTGCCAGCTGATTTGTGCAATTTAACTTGATTTAAAAAATGTTATGAGCTAATGAGGGGAAAAGTGATTTCTCAGAGAAGTCATCACGGAGACCAGAGTCAATTTACGCTCAATAAAATGCTTTGTGGAAATCAGGTCAGCTGCTTTTTTCATATACATCGTGTTTTACCTTTTACAGTGTAGTCAAATATGTGCAGATTATTTATCTTTTCTGACAAAAATATATTTTGGAATTTTAAAGGATTTATACATTCATGAAAAACAAACAGCTAAACTGAGAAATAATCCTGTTCTTTAGAACTTTTACAACAGTTTCAGCAGTTTTAGCTTTCACAACCAAGAAAGTAAAATATAGATATGAATATCTCAGTTACACAGTTTTCAAGGTTTTCTGATGGCTTCTAGTCTACGTTTGAAGTACTATTATTTCAAAGTATGCTAAACTATTTTTGCTTAATTGGTCTTCTGAAGCGTAAGTTCGCCAATTATTAACAAGCTTATATCGTCACCATCAGACTGGAAATGCTTTTATCGCTCACTGAAGTAAATATTACTCCCTCCATGCTGCATGTCAAAAATCTCTACACTAACCTACACTAAAATAATAATAATAATAATAATAATAATAATAATAATAATAATAATAATAATGATAACTTATGATAATGATAATTTATGTCTTATGGAAAAGTTTAAATTAAATGTTTGTGTATCACATATAACTGAATGTATTCACACACATTTATTCACATATACAGTTTTACACCTGCAACTACTGACCAGATGCCTAAAACATGCTCTACTCAGCTCATTTAGGCTGTTTGGAGCGCTTCACTTCCTTTTCACAAACAAAAACTCTTCTCTGGAGTGTCAGTGAAACCATCATGAAGCTTACCTTTGGACCAGCCAGACCATCTTGACCAGGGAAACCACGGTTACCGGGTGCTCCCTAAATGGAAAACACAAAATTAGATTTAAGCTTTATTTAAACAGCAATATCCCAATCTCACAGTGGGCCTTAAATGGGCTGCAAAGTTTTACCCAACGAATACACACCCATCCATCACAGAGTAAGCAATAACAGTAAGTTAGGTGTAGGAAAACCCTGACACTGTGATATTCTGTGATATATTTAATATTACTTTCCCAAGAGTTCCCGAGCAGCATGTTTTAAAGAACTGGAAAAAGAAAGCATGCTGTGCACTTACTCTCTCTCCAGGGGGTCCCAGTGGTCCAGCAGAACCAGGCTCACCTCTGGGCCCTCTCTTGCCTTCTTCTCCTAGTGGGCCATTTGGTCCCTGAAGACCAGGTGGTCCCTGATGAATAACAGACAAGGTTAGTACAAAACTGGAAAAAAATATGTTGTATTTTTACATATTAAAGTAATACGTTTTGTTAGGTTTGCGTTCCTAAACTATGTGGAAATGTGTACTAGGTCTGTCAGATGACATAGTCTGAAGTGTTTGTCCGCTTTTTCCACAAAGTACTGTATCAATGAATTCTGTTTTGCTGATGAACCGATCAGGGTATACAGACACAAGTCGAAGGAAACAAAACTCACAATTTCTCCTTTGGGTCCAGCCTCTCCCTTGAACCCTGGGATACCTGGGTCTCCCTAAACAGAGAGACAGAGAGAGAAACAATGCATGAGTTATTATGTTTTTAAGACCTGCTTTAATTATTTGGGATATGAAATGGACAACAAACATCAAGTGGTCAATTAAACTGCAAATACATTCAGATATATAAATAGATTAAAAGTAATATAACTCCAATGAAGGGGGCATCCTGTGTGTTATGAATGATTCACTCAGTACATACAGATGTTCCCTTTGGACCAAGAGGTCCAGTCGCTCCCTGAGGCCCGGGAGGCCCACGAGGTCCAGGGAAACCAGGAGCACCAGCGATGCCAGGAGCACCCTATAAAAAAGAGACAGAGAGAAATCTGAAGTCAGTCAGCTGACTGATCACTGAATCAGAAGTATTTCATCTCAGCTTTTAAAGCTGGAATAGAAAGCTCAACATCATTCACTGCTTATTGGTCAGATTCAATAAGAGATCACTGTAAATGTTCTGTATAGGATGCAAATATTAGATGCAGTAAAGTAACTCTGAAGTTGCAAGAAAAAAATTACCTGCATGTCTAAATATGAAAACGTTAAGTGAGAAGGTTGCACTTTGAAATACAGAAAAGGTAAAAATGCTTAACTTACAGCAGATCCTTTCGCTCCAGGGATGCCATCAGTACCGGGATTACCCTGCAAAAAAAATAGTCTTTAATCAAATCCTATTAATTTAAAATGTCAGGTGATGTTGATGGAAGGGTTCAGGGGCTCATCTGACAGGATGGTGTGGGTGGGTCTACCAACAGTCTGTCCAAACAATGTTAAACTACAGCAAAAAGCTGCTTTTCCACAGCACAGTTCTCTCTGCTCACTAAAGAGAGTCTGACAAGTTTCTGAGAAAAACATGTAATAAAGAAACTGAGCTGCACTTTTCACAAAAAAAAGAAAGTGGTATGAACTGACAGATTTAGATAAAGAGATCTAGCATCACTTACAGAAGCGCCAGAGGGTCCAGAAGATCCAGGAGTACCAGACTCTCCACGAGGTCCCTGAGCACCCTCAGGTCCACGAGCACCAGTAGGTCCGGCTTCTCCCTGATCCACAACACAGAGGACAGATGAGTAACGTGTAAGCAGAGTACGCAGAGTAACTGAAAAAGACTTCCAGATGGGCTTTTAATAAACAAATGTAAATAGAATTGAAAAGAAGAGTGATTATAAAAAAAAGTTTAATTTAATTGATTTATGTAATAACGTCATATGTCTTTTAATAATAATAATAATAATAATAATAATAATAATAATAATAATAATAATAATGGATTGCATTTTTACAGTGCTTTTCGAGACCCTCGAACTGGCAACCTTCCGATTACAAGACAAACTGCCAACTCCTGAGCCACGATCACCCTTTTAATATGTATTATGGGATTTATAGGTTTCTTGGTAGTGAAATATAAATACTAGTGCTTGTAATTATCAAAAAATGGTATTGATATAGGATAAAAGTAGATGCAAAATGATGCTGCAGACGTGGCTCTTTCTTATTGCAAACTTTATTTAAAAAACAGGAAGTAGATTTAAACTCTTTATGAACTTCTTACATTATGAATATCTTCTATTAAAATACTCAGTGCCCATTGCAATGTAGAAGTGCTTAAACCTGATCTTTCTCATCACCAGCAGGGGGCGACATCTCTAGTTACAGAAACAACAAGTCTGATTGTGTGGACATTTATTTTAAAACAGCCCAGAGGATCACTTCTCCTGCTGTATCCTCTCAGTAATCATTTTCCTGAAGAGTTTAAGGGCTCAAATGTTTATTCCAACTCTTACTGAAAACAGCACTGTGTTTATTTAGCAACATATGGTTCCATTTATAGCAAAATAGATAAAACAGCAGGGCATCAACTTGGTTGGAGCCAAAGTGTAATTGTTATACACCTACATGGTGACAGTTAAAACGCTGAGCTTGAGCCCTAAAGACAGAACCTGTGCGAAGTCTTGGTGGCTAATGCCATCTTTTATATACAGTTTGTGGGTCGTGGGAGCAGTTTGCCTTCAGAGCGTTCTGCCAGAAGGCTTTCTTCTCATCTTAACTTTTCTCCTGTTGCCATCTTACTTCCCTTGGTATGTCTGTTTTTTTTCTTTGTTTAATATATCTCTAATATTCATATTGTTTATTGCTTTTGGAAGCTTTTAATATCTGGCTAGGAGGACTCTTTATCCAACAGCATAAAGGGCCTCGAGGTGACAGTTGTTGTGATTTGGAGCAACAGCATTTAAATAAAATCGAGGAGTAAGGATTAGATGTAGGAGGAGAAGATTTTTCAAGGTTTTGTGCTTCAGTATTAAAAAGCCTAACTCAATATTCTGAGCTCCCACCTCCTGCGGACGCAAGCCAGAGATTTTACCACAGTGGCAGTGTGCAACTTCATGCTGATGCATGAAATGTGTTTGTCATTCTTGCTGCGTTGCAGGCTTTTCACATGCAGTAGTAACTATAACCTCACATAGGTCAAAGGTATGTGCAAAAACATTGATGTTACAGCCTTTTGTAAATGCCAATAATTTACTGTCTCTAAAGATGAAGACAAAATGAGACCTCTGCCAAATTTGTAGTTTTTAAATTTGCTTTTAGTGGGGGAAAAAATCTCAGTATGTTAGAGCCAGTAACTCAGTCGCTGTTGGAGAATAGAATTCAGCTGCAGCAGGAGCTGAAGAAAAACTGTCCATCTCACATTTGTTTATGTCACAACGATAGTTTCTTTAGTTTTTGCAGTCAAGGTTCATATGTGTATGTTGCTTCTGTCTTATTAGCTTTTTTTGTGCCAGGACTGAAAGGACTTAAACGAGGCAACATCTCATCAACACATTTAAGAAGTTTAGGTTCCTGAAGGCATCGAAGGCATGAAACATAAACATACATAAAGCCATTCAGACTTTTCTGCAGATAAACACAAAACTATACTGTGCGTGTTTTTGAATATAACATGATGAAATTTCCAAACACACCCCTTCCCTCGTTTTGAGCCTAGCTTGCCTTCGCTATTTCAAGGAAACACTCCTGAATTTTCTAAAGAGACGCTCCATTTGCAATTCCTATGAGATTTCTTAAACAATCAAGGGGCTTGAAGAAGAAAGCAAACCACCAGCACAGGCCCCTTGAGCACAGATCTGAGCCTGTTTGCCATGGAGGAGAAATAAATCAGATTCAAACCAGAGACACAAAAGAAGAAAAAAGACAGTAAGGGGAGTAAGAGAGGGAAAATAACACTTTAAACCCCCCCTCCTCCCCAATTTTCCACACAGATGGAGGTTTAAAGCACTTTTCAGTGCTGCACAGGCATCTCCAATTTCACTGAAGCATTTCATCTTGTCCCCACAAAATCCTCCCTGAGCTGGGTACTGACATTTTCTGAGATAATAACTTTTTTCCTCATATAAAGAAAATCTTCCTAAAACTATATTCACTTTAACTTTATTTTGGTGCAGAAAAATCCTAAATAAGTGATTCAAGTTTTTCTGGCAGTGTTCTGACAGAAAAAAAGAAGGCAAACAGTGCAAAAGAGAATAACCAACACAAAGGTGAATATGAAGAGGTGCTGAGAGCTTCATTTAGATAAACATGTGACTTACTTTTGCACCGGGCGAGCCAGGGAAGCCTGGAGCTCCGGAAGGTCCAACGGGGCCCTAAAGAGAGAAAATAGCCTGTCAGTTTGGCTATTAATCACTGACACATCCAGGTGTGAAAGATCAGATACTATCATATTGTGGAGATGTGCATGCAGAGAAACACAGCTCTGACTTCATGTACAGTATTTCCTACCAGATCTCAATGCAAATGTGGACAAAATAAAAGGAAACTACATGACATCTAAGAGGACACTTACAGGTGGACCAGCAGGACCAGTCAGGCCATCATTTCCACGAGCTCCCTGAATAAAGTGAACAGTGCATTATGAGGACAAGTCAGGAAAAAACACAGCTGGATAAATGATTTCTTATAATCAACAAATAACGCGACACAGTGTTTAAAGGTTAATGCAATTATCGCCATAACTGCCTAAAAGAAGCACCTGATAAATGCTCTAAATTTACTTCTTTACTGCTAAACAAAGAGAAGGGGTGACAATCCAACCATCTGTTATAAATTATATTAAGTTTTGTTTCCAACACCACAGTTTAGAGAGAAACATGCCACCTACAGCAGCTCCACTGGCTCCAGGACGTCCTCTCTCACCAGGCAAACCACGAGGTCCCTGTGAGGGAAAAGAAGAGGAGAAGTTCTCACCATTACCATCATTTACCAAATGTGTGTGTGTATACCTGTTTAGACATCTTTGTGGGGACCAAAAATTGGAATGTTATACTTGTGGGGACCAACAGGTTATGGTTAATTTTAGGCTGAGGGTTAGGGTTAGGCATTCATTTTTGATGGTTAGGGTAAACGGCTAGGGAAAGCATTATGTCAATTAAATGTCCTCACGAAGATATAAAAACCTGTGTGTGTGTGTGTGTGTGTAATGCCCACAACTCATACCATTGGTCCAGGAGCGCCGCTCTCTCCAGGAGAACCAGATTCACCCTGAACAGAGGATTTAACTGTTATTATGGTTCAGCAACTTGGGGGATTAAACAAGTGTCAAGCTGTGGGTCTGTCAGAAAAATCACTACATCTCACCTTAGCACCAACAGCTCCAGTCTCCCCCTTTGCACCGTCACGCCCTGGATAACCCTAAAAGACAGAGACGTCAGGTTACATGACATATAAACACCCGCCTGTTTATGCTGGAATTTCTAGGACAACAAACAGACTCACTCTGTGCCCCTTGATGCCAGGCAGACCAGGAGTTCCCGGGAATCCACGAGCTCCCTGTGGCATGAAAGGAAAAGATGTAGACCAACATAAACAGAGGGAATCAACATGAAGCTAAGAGTTTAAAGGAAATTACTTTCTCCACAAATACAAAGAGTCCAGTTTAGCAAACAAAGAGAACGAGAAATATTAAAATTCTTTCTTAATTTACAGATTTAAATAAGTTTGCATTTAAATGCATTAATAGTTCATCATCTAACTGGAATCAGCACCAGCTGACTGGAGTAACTCACCTGAGGTCCCGAAGGTCCACGCTCACCTGATTTTCCAGGTTTGCCAGCTTCACCCTAAAACAGAAAACAAAGACAGAGACAGTGAAGTGAAAACCAAAGTAAACCTGCATTTGAAGTTGTTATTTTGTGCAATTCTTCCTTACATATAAAAAACGTCTGTGTATTTTTTGTCTACTTGTATGTAGTTGAATAGACTAAAGAGCACCCTAGTGGACACAGCGTGTAATGTCACATTTGCTGCCATCATGTGGCTAAAAGGAGGAATTACTTTTTTTTAATGTCTGTGGTCCAAATGCTGTTTGAAGATTCTTCTGAAGATTGAATTCACAGCATACTTTGAGCCTCTACTTTGAGAAAGATTTGCTGAACACTTCAGTCAGCTGCAGAGCTGTTACAGCTAAAGGAGCTAGTAACACTGCAAAAAACTAACTGAGTCCAAACTTCTATACAAAACAAGGATTTGCTCATATAAAACAGCATCACAGACAACATTCATCTGTTTATGTGGAGAATGCATCAGGACTCAGACTGGAAAGTCCTGCTGCTGAAATCACATGAGTGCACTTTTCTACTCTATCTGAGCACTCAAGCACTTTATACAACTAATTCATTCACCCGAGCCCTTTTTCTAAACTGTTTAGCGCTTATTGTCTAACATTCACACTCCGATGAATGCGTCGGAGAGCAACATGGGGTGAGTATCTTGCCCAAGGATATTTGGCATGCAGTCTGGTGGAGATTGAACCGCCAATCTTCCGGTTACTAGCTGACCTGCTCTACCACCTGAGCTACAGCCACCTCACCTTTGCCAACCTGGCGAAGAGGTGAGGCATTTCATTTTAGTTGCAATGGTCACACTTACATCATCTCCAGGTTTTCCAGAAGGTCCAGGGGGGCCACGAGGTCCCATGGGTCCCTGTTAGAAACAGAAAAAATGAGCACAGGTGAGAAACTGTGAGAATCAACAGAGGGCAACATTACACACTTTACGTTTTAATTCATAGGAACTGGTATTCATAGCTGGTGTCTGTTTCCTGACAATCAGCTCTGTTTTCACAGTTTAAGTGCTACCCTCACTGATGCAAGCCGCCAATATTGTTTACTTATGAAAAAAAAAGATAATGAACGCCTTAATTTAGAAAGGACACCATACTGTGTTAATCTGAAATGGGAATTGTTTTTGCTGATTTTAATAATTATAAATAAAAGTATTCTGTGTCTCAGTAAGAAGGGTTTTGTAGGTCTTTACAGGCTTTCTTTCTCTCCTCCCTGGGTTGTTGTCTCATGACTAAGCAGCTGCACAAAAAGTACAGCTTTGGTGAAGGACATAGAACAGAAGTGCTGATTATTAATCTATCGATGTACTGGCCTCCTCTTTGATCTGTGATTTTCCATGACTGGACTTTACACTTGGCCAACATTTTCACCCCTCTACAACTGTCAAGCTAGTTTCTGGGAGGAAGTTTGATTTTAATCACTCCTAACGATGCACTGGCACATTTTTAAAAGGGAAAGGCATCTCCGAGACGTTCTGTCTGCATATCTAGACTCCACATGAGCAGATTAACACAGCAGTGGGGAGACCTTGCATTGTCTACCTGCTGAGAGAATAGTGCTGGGTACAGGAAGGGGTTGGTGGTGTGGTTTCAGTGAACTTTGGGGGAATGAGGAGAAAAAATTAAAAAACTTAGAGAAGCAAATGTAGGAATAGAAAATAAGAACTGATTGGAAGAGATGCAATCTCCTCTCCAAGATGAGTTTATGGAGATAATGAATTGTAAAAATAAATATGTGAGGAAAGGAATGATTGCAAGGATAATGGAAGAATCAGATTTGACCTTTTTATTCAAAATATGTGTGCAGGAAGGTGGAGACAGATATTAACGTCAATATCTCAAGGTCTATATAATTCACAATTTCAATATTGCACAGTTGGCAAAACTAACAGACTGGGAAATGCAACACAGGTATGTACAGTAAGCCACAGCCAAACTACCTAAAATAAAAAAAGTGTTTAAACACACTTATTCTGGACAATTGGACCTCTCTGGGTTTTTATTTTTTTTATTCTTGGGTTGTTCTTGTGCCCATTTTCATACATGTTGTACCAAAATTATTATTTTTAAAAATTTCAAGCTTTTTTATGGTTGAAATACCCCCTTAAAAATAATCAGTCACAAGAAAGCAACTCAAGTCAAGCAGCCATGAGAAATTAAAAAAAAAAAAAAAAAAAAAAAAGAAATAAGAGCAGAGGCTTACGGGTTTAGAGGGGACATGCAAAACCTCAGGAGGGTGGGATACTTACTGAATGTCCAGGCTCTCCAGCTTCTCCAGGATTACCTTGGAAACCTTGCGGACCCTGGGATGTGAAAAGAAGAGAGAGTCAAACTGTGAAACATTTTTTATACACTGACAAAGAAGATATTAATAAATGTCTGCTAATCTAACTACATCTTCAAAGAGGTATTGATTAAAGGGAATCTATTATGCCAGTTCCTAGCTGCATAATTTCTTTCTTGGACTCTGCAGGCTTTGTGCCATTGTCAAGCTTTGGTTTGGTCAAGGAGATAGGCCACCTTCTGTCTAAAACAGGCCATTTGAGTCCCTCTCCTTTCAAGTCCACCATCCCTTTAAGCCAGATTTCTTCTGATGAATTGCCCCTTGGACACAAAAGAACAGCAATGACATTTCAGTACTCACAGTTGGAGCTATGAGCCTGAAGTGGCCATTTTTAACTGCCTATCACAGGGAGCTGGAGCCTATATCCTCTTTTATTGTCATCACACAGAGCCAAGGGTGGAGAAACTTGCTGGGATACAGAGAAGTTTGAAATCAGGCTGAATTTTACGCTCATATAGAATACTTGCACATATGCCAACTGCAATATTTGAAATACAAGTATCCTTCGTTGTAACGACGTGTATACGATAGAAGATAATCCACATTTGATCCCTTATGGCATCCGTGTGTCTGTTTTTCTAAATTAAAAGCTTCTAAGATTCAAAATTATACCATAACTTTAGAAAAGGAAGTCCTATCTAAAAGCAGACCAAAGTTGTTTAAGGTGGAATTGCATTTCTGCAAATGGGGGCTTTGGGCGATAAAATGATCAAGTTGAGGCAAGTCAGGTGGCACTGCCTTCAACTCAGCAGCTTCTGGATTCTTTGAGTAAGGGCTGCAGGTGGAGCTGGGTTACAGGCAGGGGTAGAACAAGGCAGGGCATTTGCGTGTGGTGGGGGGTGTAAGGTAAATTGTCAGGTGTTCTATGGTATGTCTGGGTCGTGGCACAGGAAAAAGCCCCGGAGCCTTCAGGGAGATGAAAGTATTCTTTACTTGCCATCTTCCTCCAGAGGAGAGCCGGAGCAGACGCTCGTGGTTAAAGCAGGGCTCAGTATAAACAGTCATTACTTAAAGCCTGTTGTATGCACTTATTCCTGAGGTTTGCACGAGTAGTGCCCATTTTAAGGTCAATATTGTTATTAAATACATTAAAGGAGCAGACAATGTAGCATATGCACATTACACATCACATTACAATTACGAGATTTTGCCATGTGTACCCTGTCTGTGACCAACCACAGGATCCTGTCTACAGGTGTGCCCTGATTTGTGCTGTTTTTGGGAGTACAGGAGGTACTTACAGGTGATCCAGTTGGCCCAGGTGGTCCTCTAGGTCCCATAGGGCCCTGAGAAGAAGACAAGACAACACACAAGCAGCATGAAGATAATGGCAGATAAATCCACCCGTCCATGTTACACACATTTGAAAATACATAAACACGCAAATTACACAACAGCACAGTTAACTTTTTACAGTTTGCATTACTGGTAAAATTTGTTAAGTGGTCATTTTATCCACACGAATTCACTGAGAAGCTATAAAAACACATCACCTGCTTTGCCTCAAAGCTACATAATACTCAGCAGCTCTCCTGTCAAAACCATAAATCATTTGAAATTCCTCCCGGGATCAGATTTTCTCTTCACTTCTTTCATCCTTCTGCTTTCCTCAGTTAATTTTTCCACTCACTGTGTGTTTCTGTGGTTCAAAGGTCATAAGCTGAAGTGTTGTATTTTTAAGAGAGGAAGCTGAACTCTGCATGGCTTCTTGCATGACTCACTGTTGGTTATAATGAAAATCTTCATCTTAGATAAGTGAGATTTCAGGCACCGGCTCAGCGGAAGAGTCTTAAACTAAATTGAACTAAATTATCTCCGACTGCTCTGCAACTGCGTCTGGTCGGAGTTGCCAAACTAATTCTGTAACAGTTTTGAGACAAATCCTTGTGCTTTTTTTTCAATTCAAGGGAGTGAGCTGAGAGCTTTCAAGACCCCGAGTTCTTCTTATTAAAAAAAGGTTTGACTTCCGATGACTTTTGACAGCTGCTTGCTTGGATAGAAACATATTCCTTTCAGTAGTGTGGCTCTTATGAAGCCTCATACAAAAATCAGGGCTTGCAGCCAAAGAAAATGTCACAGCCGGGCACAGCCGGGCACAGTGGTCCTCAGAATCAAATGAAAGTCACCTTTCAGTGGGTGTGGGAAGCCCTCACCACACTGGGGAGAAACGTATCAATGGGGCTTTATATCTGCAGAATGTTTGAAAGTGTGTTTGAGGGGCACACATATGTTTGTGTGTGTGCGTGCATTTCAGTAGCAGCATTATTTAAATAGCTATGTAAGGCCAGGATATGAGCTGGGGTATTTACAGGTATATAAGAGGGTTTTAAGCTTTACTTGTGATTTAACATCAGTCCAGTTTGCTCTTCCACTGCTCTCTCCAACAGCAAGCTGGCATAAGCCAAAGTAAACGTAGACTTCCTTCAATAAGGCTCAGTGTTGTGGTGAGCTCTCAGACAGACATACGGTAGGACAGTCAGTAGGAGTTAAGCCACACACACACATACACTCTGACGCTAGCTGAGGGGATGTGATCGCCTTCAGTCCCCCTACCCTCAGAGCGTCTCAAACCACTGCTGGGCTGAGAGACAGCCAAGCCTCTCTGTGGCTCTTTAAACCAAAATAGCTCCCAGTATGCTCCTCACTCCATCACGGGCATGCTGCCATGCCAGCAGGAGCGGTTTTTCATGAGCTTGAAATATAATGAAGATCAATGGCTGCTTCCTTGGTTTATAAAATTACCCCTCTGTACTCCATGTGAGGTGTTTATTTTCCATTGTGACCCAGAACTTTGCAGCTTCTTTCCTCCAGCAGCAGGAAAAACGTGCCTTTTATCTCTTGGTTTCATCCATAAACCAACAACAAAGAAGGAAAAGACAAAAAGGGAACACTGAGTGAAGTCTTCGTTGTTTCTTCCCATCCCAGACTTTAAATCCTGCTTTGGAAACTACTCTCCTAAAGGAGAATGATGATGTTTCCATCTCACAGTTTTCACGTTTGATGACCAGGTGATGCTTCTCTAGTTCATGGAAAGAAGTTGTTTATGTCCCCCCAGAGCAGTTAAAGAGCAGGATGGGGATGCAGAGCAGATGCGGGCTGATGCAGATCTCTAACCCAGGTCTTCATGTGGATAGACTCAAAGCGCTTTGTTTTTGAAAACGTCATAACTTTAGCCTCATTGCAGATGAAATCAGGCGGTGATAAAAACAACACAGGAGTGGCAGCAGCTCTCATCATCACTTGCTCACCATTGGTCCTTGCATCACACCCATTTGTGCGCCGCCGGCCTTCTCGTCAAAACCACCAGCCATCTGAGCAGCAAAGTTCTGGAGGAGGCAAAACAAAGGACATATTTAGGATTTTTATAATAAACAAAAATGGTTTGTGGTTTATTATGTTTGTGAAATCTCAGGGAAATAAAAGTATAAATCTGGGTAAAGTATTTGACTGGAACAGAGCGAATAGATGACTTAATTTCAACACTTGCAAAGCATGTTCATGTGTCATGCATCACTGCATGATGCTGCATCGTTTTGGCTGGAGAGAGAATCAGCTTTTGACCTTCTTTTTGTCAGTAGTAGAGCTTAGCATGTGAATTCTGATGCAGACAGAGGAGAGACAGAGGGCATGTGAACCGTTCTCACAAAGACTCTCTTTCTTTTTAACTCCACCCCCCCAAAAAGCACTTCTTCCCTTCCCCTTCTTACGTCTATCATACTACCTCCACCACCCTCAGTCACCCTCCTTTCTTTTCTGCTACAAAGAATGAGAGGCATTCGATCTATTCTTTCCCTCTGCATCCCCTCACTGTTGTCTTTCTGCCTCCTCCCAACACCAGCAGTTTCCCACATCTTTTGTACTCTTGGATTCTTTCTTTGCTCCATTTCACCCCTCTCTCCAGTTATTCCAAGCAGCCAAAGTGAACCCATTCTTGGCCTTGAATCAGTATTCAACCTGTCAGCTCCCATGTCTGGAGTGAATGCTAGCCTATCGCCCTTACTAGACATGCGATACTCACTCCACCAAGGCCAGGGGGTCCATTAGGTCCTGGAGGTCCAGGGGGGCCAGGGTTTCCGGGGGTGCCAGGCTCGCCATCTCTGCCACGGGGGCCAGGACCTCCCTTAAATATAAATATAAAATTCAGATGAATTGAAAATCTCGTGTTTCACAAAATGCCCCACAAATCATTTTGTCAAATCTCTAAAAAAATCAAATCGAGAAGCATTTGCAACAGATCAGCTCATAAATTCACTCACTAACTTCTTTCCCTCTATTCAAATATTATATGTTTCTATATCTGCAGCTGTGTTGAACTGCATTAATGCTTCTCACAACTGAGAAGACACAATTCAAGTACCAAAACAAATAGGAATATCATCTTATTAAGTAATAATCTTCCCATTTTGTTGCAAACGTAAGAGAGAATAAAACATGTGTAAGAACATGAAAGTGTTACATAACATATTTTAATTTAGCATTCATTAATTCCAACCTGTGGCCAACATTTGAGCTTGTGTGCACTCTGAATAAATGATTACACATTTACTCAGGTGATGATTTTCCTGGCCAAATTGGACTACCTGCATTCCTCTATGCATGCAGTGACAAATTACCCTGCAAGGGAATCTCAAACAAAGAACCCGAGTACCTAAAAAACCCCCCCCCATGATTCTTCACAGTGGTTAGCCAAAGCTCGATCCGTCCTGCGCTTAAATTTGCATAAACAAGACGACTACATGGCATAAACTCCTCGCCTGCGGCCATTAGCACATCCGAGTGATGTTACATTATTGAGATGATCAAAGCCTTGCAAATGTGGTGGTGCTGATTTCCCACACTGACTGACTATGGGCCCTCTGAGAGCAGCAGAGGTTTACATTATGAGTCTCCGACAGCCTCACATCTGTTAAACACCCCAAACCTCAGCAGACCACACAGCCTAATGGAAATGACACATGACTAGTTAGGCTGAGTCGCTCAGTGAAAGGCTACCATTCTGCAAACCTGCAACCTATAACAGATCCCCCAGCCCACTGCCCGAGACCTAAAGCTCCGATTCAATGACACATACTGTACTTCTTAGCTGGGCAGCGTTTGAGTTTCCTTTTTTTTAAAGTAGAAAATCAAGAGTCATTGAATTTTTTTTCTTATATTTTACACGTTACACTGACCTTCTCTCCTTTATCTCCTCTTGGTCCTCGGGGTCCTTGCTCTCCTGGTGGTCCCTGGGTGAACAGGAGATGGTGAAATAACTTCAGGCATAATCTCAAAACTTGTGTGTTGAATAACAGCTGAAGCCTTTTAACTCTACTACTGTTATATCAGATCAGTTTCCATTTCCAGTCACTGCTCTGCCAATTAAATGTAAAACCTATATAATTACTCTAAACACGTTCAGATACTACGCAGTGTCTGTAAAAGTGCTCAAAGGGGAATAATTATGAGAAAATGAGGAAATAGGTGCATACCGTTGGGCCAGCTGGTCCTCTTGGTCCTATAACCTGGATAAGACAAGGACAGAAGAAACAAACTGATAAGAATCAGCTGGTCTGGAATAAAACACATTTTTTAATCTCTGGGCCTAAAACAAAACTTGACATTTTCCAGATATAGTTGCACAAGAGAGGTTTTGGGAAAAATGATCTGTCTCCCATCAGAGGAGACTTGTTAACTGCTAATCTCTTCGGGCAAAGCGTTAGAAGAAACATACAATAAACAATGCCTTTGTATTTCCTGCCATGATCTTGTATCGCCTCAGTGGGGTAAAGCATTTCCAGGTGCAGCACCGCAGCAGCAGCAGCAGCAGGGAGCTCACTTTCTGTCCCTCCTACGCTCTGCTGGCCTGTGAGGATCTTTATGGGGAATGTATGGAGCCATTATTGTGCTTGGCTGTCTTCTTGATGAGCGGCTTGGCAGAAGCGCTTCCCTTCTCTCTAACACTCTCAGTCTTATATAAACTGGTGGTGTTGGCTGTGTTTTGAGTTCATGCACGAAAACTTTTGATAGTTTCAGCTTAATGTGACATTATGATTTTATAAACAGAGCAACTTAAAACATTTTAAAATAGATGAATTTACTTACGCATTAATACACCAGTTATACTAATAATGGATAAAACAGTGGGGATTTCTGGCCTTCTGCTTGTGTGTGTGATGTATTATCTTTACTGCTGGTTTTACTAGTAGTTCAGTTACCAGTAAAGTACCTGAACACTTCTCCACTGCAGGCTCGCGGCGAGTTTTGAGTGTGTCTTGTGAGTTTAAAAGAAATCTCTGTCACTTCAGGGTTTACGGTTCTAACATAGTTAACAAACAAGCTTTTCCAAATGACAACACAGATATGCTGCATGTTATGAGTGTGGCATCAACTTACATCCGTAATGTCTCCGGGTTCGCCTTTCTGGCCCTGAGATAAGAAAAAGGTAAGAACACAACAGCAAATAAGATCGGCTCTATTAGTAGCTGAGAGTTTGATTATTTTCAAACATCTCTCAGTTCCTGTTTTTTTCTCAACCACACTCTGAAAAACAGCTCATAAGAGCCCATCTGATGAAAGCTTTTGATGGAATTTGCAGTTTTATCGGGAAATTGGTCACAGCAAAATGTTCAAAGTGAGTATCCCCCGCAGCGCCAGTGCACGTGTAAATATTGCACGCAGTGTGAACAGGAAATAGCTATTAAACATCTGCCAAAGCTCATTCATATCAAAGCCTCATCTCAATCCTTAAACTACAGGGCCCTCATGCAGCCCTGATATAAGTCTGCAGTGTTGGGAAGGTTACTTTTAAATGTATTCCACTACAGATTACAGAATACATGCCCCAAAATGTCTTTTGTAACGTATTCCGTTACGTTACTCAATGAGAGTAACGTATTCTGAATACTTTGGATTACTTAATATATTATCATGCTGTTTACAACTACATGAATGTGATTTATTACTAATACTGAAGGTTACTCGCCATAGCAATACCGACTAGATTTTAAAATCTTAATATAAATGAATAACAGTAGGTGGAAATTAGGTAAGGCTGAACTTTTTGCAGCGATCTTATAGAAAACTATTCCGCGCGTATATAAAACAGGTCCGCGGCTCCGAACCGTAGTAAAGGGACCTCTGGTTAATACGTCAGCTCCCGTTTCTGCTCGGTGACAGCTCGTACTTTCTGACTTTTTCTCTCTCCCTCACTCACAGACACATAACAGGTATGCACTAGTCCATTCTCCCTGCAGCACGGACTACAATGCCCATGAGGCTCCATTCTTTATGGCTATGCCTGTAACACTCTGCCTATTGCCTTCATATTAAATCATTTTTGTGAATAATTTTTAAAAATATTTCTTCACATCATTATGCGGGCCGCAAGTAGAGGTGACATGGGCCGCGAGATTGAGACTCAGGCATTAGAGCCTCTTAATGCGTGTTTTGTTTGGGTTTCCACCAGCGTGGAAAGCAAAAACAAAGAGGGCATAGCCTTATGAAACAGGAAAATACCGCCGTGTAATCCATTCATTTCAACAAAGTAACTGTATTCTGAATACCACCTCTTTAAACGGTAATTGTAACGGAATACAGTTACTCATATTTTGTATTTTAAATACATGTATTCAGTTACTCCCCAACACTGTAAGTCTGGGACAGATGTGGCTATTATTGCTGGGAGAGGTTGATATTAAACACACGCACACACACACATGCATAACGATTGCATACACAGACAAATACATATGCAGCATTTAAACATGTACAGTGTCTCACCTTAGCACCAGGTATTCCTGTTATGTGTGGAACAGGAGAGAGGGAGAAAACAGATCATAGTTAGTGAACAAACTATGTTGGCCTTGCAGTACGTCCTGGAAGGAGAAAGGCTACTAATACCGGGAATCAATTTTATGTTCTTGAATTAAACTGCTCCAAAGACCACCACCAAATCATATTTTCATCACACAAAGAGCCCATCAGGACTGTAAACAAGTGTTGGTTGCATCGCCATCTCGCATTAAGAGCTCAAAGCAAAAGCAAACCAGCTGCAGAGTGAGGGTAAGAGTAGAGAGCAAAGGAGCTGGAGTAGACTGCAAAATGGTATTTCTACTGAAACGTTAAACCTTCTGTGCCGTGGGCAAAGGCAGGAACTCTGATGATTTCACAGCATTTTAAGCTCATTGTTCCTTTTTTTGCAACTCAAAGAAGTTAAACTATGATGATCAGTAAAGCTAAAGCAGCAGGTTTGGTTAAAAATGAAAAATGTAAATAAGTATTGTTTTAAACACTTTGACACAAGAGTGCATAGGATTCTTAAATATCAATAAAAGCATCAAAATAACATTTTTGTCAAGTTGTAACAGTTTTTTCTGCAACACTCTTGTTGAAGATGACATTTATCTTTAGAATTTTGATATACATACACTAATAGGTTAATATATACATATACATGTACATATATCAGGAACTATCAGATCAAATAAAAGTCAGTACAGATCTGACAGATGCATAATGCTGTTTGACACAGTCAGATAGTGGGTAGTCTGAATATATTTCAGTTTTTATTAGCTCTGTTTTTATGTGATTAAAAGCTTAAATTCAATAAGAATAAGTATATTATAAAGCATTTTAATCCAGAAGCATGCAATGAAAACAGTGACACATGCACTGACACAGTGACTTCACTCAAGCTGACCTTATTTATATTTCCAAATGTGACCCATACAGTTTGTATATCTGCAGCAATGGCATTTTCAAATGTGGTGAATAGATCCTTCTAATAGTCTGAACTCTCAGTACGCAGTCACTGTGTTTTCTTGCCATCAGATCTGCAGAAATCCACAGAGAGGATATAGAGTAGAAATGTGAAGCCGTGTCTGCTTGACTGAGGTATTTCCTTAATGACTCCCACATGTTTTCATGATACTGAGAGAGTATTCAAACAAGATGGGGCCAAGGTGAGCCAGCTATGGAAAAATTACGGCGAGGTAGCGTTTCAGTGAAATCCTGTCAGATGTGTCACTGTTGTTGTTTATTTCTCATCATTTGTTTGCTTTGGGGTTCGAAAACTGTATTTAAATCAAAGGCTGTCACACAGTAGATGTCCAAATAGAACATTAGAGTGAACATCATGTTAAACAGCAGCTACCTGACCTTTGATTAATACCAAATTTAGGCGATGTGGCGTTTTCTCCCCCAAATAAACAATATGATCCTGAGCAGTAATTTATTTATGTGAGATGTGAGATAAATAAATTACAACCAGAGGTTGGAGGCTGGTCAGCAGCGCAGATGGGGCAACACTCTCCAAATGGGATTTCAGGTTTGGGGCAGTCTTTTAGCTCCTCGCAGACAATTTCATCACACAGGACGGTTCCAGTGTCACACACACAGATGCGACAAGGCTCTGGTTTCCACACATCCTTGTCACTATAACGCTGTCCATCTTGTACACAGCTAAACGCGTCCTCTTCTGTGTGTGAGACCATGGAAAGGGACACACAGAAGAGGTGCGGGTAGGTAGCAGTGGAAGGAAAAAACGAGAGATTATATATCAGATGCGAATAGGAGTCAGTGTCGTGTGTTTCATGACAGACAAAAACAAAACAATGTCATATTCAGCTGTGAAACATATGCTGTGATATAATGCATGCAAAATAACGCCATAAACAGCCTTTCAGTGAATGTTTTTCCAACACAAGTGCAGAAAGTTAAATTAAAGTAGGGAGTGTGTAGACTATTTAACACACTATATCAGCACAGTACTCTTAAATAAAAAACATATAATTGTCAGTGACAGTTAATCTGGCAGTCCAAAACCAGACCAGATTTAGTTTCTAATAATGTAAAGGGGAACAATTAATTCCTCAAAGAAAGGCATTAAAAACAAAGAAAAATGTCATTGTTCCCTGATTTATTATCATAATTATCTTTGCTAATTTTTCTCTTGTTGACTTATTAATGCCCTGAGGAACGTCTACATAAACCACAACTTCTCTGCTTCAAGTCAAGCTTTTCTTCACTTGACCGAGAAATGCAACCTCTCAAGTAGCCACAAGGTGGCAGTTTAGCCTCGCAGAATTACAGACAAGCAATGCAAGACCTGCAGGAAACCCCCAGTAGCTTTACAGGAGCTGGAGGCCATGTGTAGGAATTCCTCAACAAGTTAAGTACAGGACAATTAGAGCTGGAGACACCCTACTGTACTGCAAAAGAGGCAAAGTTTGCACTGAGTTAATGAAAACGTTTGGATTATTTTCTCAGGCCACATTCTGGTGAAGGGCGCAAGAGAACGTGCTGGAGGCGGTTCACTTCTGAATACAGCTGCTGTATGTGGTATAAATGACACCACTGGCATCACAGTTTTACAGTAGATCCGGGTAATCAGAAACGTGTTCGTTTTCCAGCCTGGCAGCCAAACACCTGCTTGAAAATAAAAAATGGAGTCACAGAAACTGCGGCCAGGTGATGAAAAGAAAGGCCCCAGGGTGCGCACTGCTGAGAGGTGAGAGGACAAGGAGCAAATACAGTAGCTATATTTACCTTTGAGAGCTGCTTAAGTCTAAGTATCCAAACGGACCTCAGCAGCCATGAATGAGGCCTTTTTGGAAAGAAACAGTGGGCAATTCACAAAGTATTGCCTTGTATAAACACGGGGCACAT
Organism: Pundamilia nyererei; assembly: GCF_000239375.1. Lineage (NCBI taxonomy): Eukaryota > Metazoa > Chordata > Actinopteri > Cichliformes > Cichlidae > Pundamilia > Pundamilia nyererei. The sequence continues at coordinate 2,189,678 of NW_005187497.1, forward strand.
TTCAATCCCCATCTGGAAACCATAGCTGCGTCAGATGCCAGTTCAAACCCACCGGAGAAAAGAAAATGGCCAGCTTTCATGCACATACCTTGCGGTTTTGACATGAACTTCTACAGGCCTGGATGCACCATGAAAGGGCTGCACCTGTCCTTTCACTGGCTGTAATATGAAAGATTCTCCTGTAATGGGGTATTGTAAGACAAGGGGTCCTCTATCTACTGGAGAACTGACAGAGAGCTGGCTTTTCATCACTGGGGATAATTTGTGAGTCTCCTCTCCCATATGCTGGCAACCATACTGTTTTCCAGGAGAGTAAAACAATGAAAATTGTAAAGTGAATCCAGGTGTACTTTGAGGACATTAGAGTCAAGCGCGTTCTTATTTATTTAGTAACTGTTTAGGTCTCAGCGCTAATTCTACCTATGTCTGATTAACTTTATGGCCTCAAGAACGGTCACTTGGTGGCCTCAAGGTTTAGAGCTCCAGTCCTCTTGCTGTGCTAGGGTCACAATAACACCTCTATACCCCGTCTCCCTAAAAAAAACAAAAAGTGCTAGGAAAGAAGGGCTCGCATTATAACCAGGAATCCAGGAACTGACATCTCTGAGAGGGTAACCTGAGACTTCCAATTGCTTTGGCATGACTATTCCCCTCTATTCTATTCTGGGGAAAAAGGCATCTTTTTTTCTCCAGCTTTCTTGAACTCAACTTGTATATTATTAAGAACACTGCACTTTCTTCACATCAGAATAATAAAGTCCCTGCTTTATATTTTTCCAGTTACCCCTCTTGCACCCTGGCTCTGTCTCTTTCTGGACTGACTGTCACAGCTTATGGGTAATCTTTTAAGCAGATGGAACGCCTGAAATCATATGGAACATTATTTCTGGCCCCAAATCTGCTGGCATACCTTTACTCTCAGATCTCTCTTGTGGATACTAAAATCAATAATAATGATTAAGAATCCTACTCCAGTTATTAAAAAAATATAAACAGTCTGCAGGTATGAAGGACGATTTGTTCTCAACAGGGTGAGTATCGTGTCAGTAAACTAGTTATTTTGAAATATTTGATGGAGCTTTTAGTTATTAGTTCAGCTTTCTGCCCCAACAAGCCATGATTTGCCTGGATGCCCTCAGAAAGCAAAGGAATGTGAATACTTTTCACCAAAGGCCCTTGAGCCTGACCACCTTTCACTTTTTGCTCATCCCCTCCCCCTCCCCCACTATATTAAGTGAATCTGCAGCTAAAAGGAGAGTCTGCGAAGGCCCTTAAAACACCCACAGGTGTCATGCAGCTCGACTTTGAGAAAGAAGGGGGAAGGTAGCTTTTAAGGCAATGAGCTGAGTTCAAAGTAGGAATCAGAATCACATGATCTTCGGTTTTAACTTAAACTAGGACGAATAAATGCAAAAGTAAATAAGAAATAAAAAAGAAAAGCACGCTCTGAGGGTTTTTTCCCCGTTAACTTCCACCATATCTTCATCAATTCCATTCTCGCGCGCGCCCGCAAATGTGACATTCACTTACATCCTACATCTCATAGAAATTAAAACATAAACAGACGGCAGACCGAAGATCCACAGAAATCATCTTTCTGTCATCACATAAATAACCTTTCATGCACAGAAAACATCAAAGATATCAGTGACTTTCCTGTGCGTAAAAGTTCCAAAAACCTCCACACTGTACTGTGCTGAAACATTATTTACAATATGATTAGTCGAGTAACTCTTAGTATACTCTTTATACAAGTTGAGTTTTTTCTCATCAGAGAAATAAAACTGTCACTTACGGTCGTCTTCCACCTGACATCTCACAAAGGCTAATAGACAAACTTGGCTCGCTACAAGTAGCAGTATAGTCCTGGAATCCATAAAGCTGAACATGTCTAAATATTAGACATGCAGGGCCCTTGAGGGAGAAAAAATGGTGCGAAAGGAGCGGAGGCTTCTCTCGTTATTTGGTGTTTGTGTCCCCAATTACAAAAGCCAGACCATTAGACCTTCACCCTTCCCAAAAAACCGATGGGGGAATCCAGCGGCAGGACCTGGACCTGCAGCACAAACTCAGCACCGACCGCTTCAGGCCAGACGCTGTAGTTTTATGTCCCGGTTACCTTCAATGAATCTTCGTATATTCCCAAATATCGGGCCGGCCCCTTACCCCCTGTCAGGCTGTAATCCGAGCCCAGTTTCCCTCCCATCTGTCTCTTTGGTCCCATTATTGCGCTCCCAGGCCACTCCTTTCCCCACGTGCTGAACTGAACCCAAAAAAAAGCCTGAAACTTTTTCTCTCTTATTTTGGTGCCGTCCCCGCTTTCTCACCCTCCGTGTTCATAGAAAGCATAGTAACGATGTCACAACCTGTTCGTCACGCAAACTGACAGCATTTCTATTTATTTCATCATATAGGTTCAGTGACATGTGTGCAGTAAACGGAGGCAAAGGCGCATTAAAACCATCCAAAAATCACAATCACGCAACCATACATTAATATTAAAATATTTATGAGGGCAAGACTAAAACAAATAATAATAATAAAGGTTAAAAAAAACTATAATGATGCATATTTTTTTTATAATTTATTAGCTACTTCCGTTTAATGGTCTCTCTCTTCATGTAAGTTATTTTACTGTTCCTGTGGTCTTAGTAAAGCTGGTAAACAATGCTTGGTACACCTGTTAACAGACTTTTAATTAGCAAGCTCTTTATTTATGACTTCAAACTTCAGCAGTTTTAAGCTACAAGTCAGTGCTGACAGTCATCCAGCATCGTGGAGATTGGAGCTGAAATGTTTTAATCAGTTTTGTTTAGCTCTAGATCCTTAAATTTGAGATCTCACTGCTTTGATGCCACACAGGTATACTTACAGGAAGTGCTGCCTGTGTGATAATTAGGTGCTGTAATGACTCTTATTTCCTTGCCAATCTTCTTGATCCAGCTGTATGATCTTTCAGATCCAAAGTTTCTCAGACTATCTGCACTTTGCTCAGACAGTTTTCTAACTGCAGTATTTCATCTGCTCTGTAATTTCTGTGTCTCACTGGTTTATTTTGAGAATGAAATAACTGGCTCATTAAACCAGTGTGAAAATATGGGCTATTTAATATCAGCAGATTAAGGGAGATGTGAATGTGTCATTAGAGTAGAATATCTACAATCTTTCATTGGTATTTGACTTCCTGTTGGTCACACAGAAAACATTTCTAACCCTTAATCTTAATCACCCCGGTGTGTTACATTCTGAATAGAAATACAGTGACCACCAGCATTGCAAGAACACAGCTTTGTTAAATTGCCAGTTTCACACTCAGACTTGAAAGGACTCCAACTGCAAACCAGTGTTTTACAGTGCATAGTGGAGCATTGTAACACATAAATACTTGAACTCACATAATGCATAGTTGTGCTACGACCAAGCCTAACCAACATTTCACATACAACTCAGAATCAGCTGATTCTGTTCTGACTAAAAAGAGGAACCTTTATATTAAATTACAAGACATTTTAGAATTAGACACCTTTTGTTCTTATTAAAAATAGACAATGACTGCTTCTTCTAACAGAAGACAGGCTTTAAAACCACATTCATTCATGTATCCCCTCACACTTGTGAAGTTTAGTTTGAGCAGTAATGACCCACTTGTTCCCACTCCAACCACGTTACATGTAGCTGAGGTTACAAGTAAATGCTCATGGAGATGCATGAAGAGCATCTCGTGCTCTCCAGCTACAGCTCTAGCTATAAATAATTGGCCAGTTTGGTGGCATCATCTATGCTGGGTCCTCACCCCGCTGCAGGTTGTGACCTGAGCTTTGACCTTTGAGACACAGGAGCAGCTGATGTGTCCCGAGCGTGCAGCATTCACGCTATTCCTGCAAGTCGGCTGTCTCAAAAGAGGCGCGGCAGTCCAGTGGGTCAGAAAATTGCACTGCAGTTTAGTTTATTTTGTTGTTGAGTATTTAAACTAGGTTCAGGAAGACTATATCACTGATCTTTGATTGTGCAAATGTGTGTTGTAAACACATGCAAACATACTAATGACCGAAACTTCCAAGCAGTCATCTAAAACTTTAAAAACAACACATACATGGTCAAACGTGAATCCACGTCATATTTAATTTGCGTTTTCCCTTCAGTCTATTTGTTTTACTTACTTACGCTGAGGGTTGTGTTTTTCATGTTTTCACTCACAAACTGGCATGGAAGTTGAACATCTTGCAATTTTAGTTGTTGTGACATTTTTCGACACTTTGGCCTGAACAAAAATTCAGTGTGTGACTATCTATAGTTGTGTTCCTAGTAATTTATAATTGTTTTCCTTTAGTGATCTTGTGGCTGAGACATCAACCCTGTTAAACCCAGGCATCAAAGACTGCTGATCACTAAACTACTAATTATCTATTCATAGGCTGGAGACCTAAAATCAGCACTAGTTTGTTATTTAGTCATCGCTCGTAGTAACTGGGTGGCTACACTGCTTTGTACAGAAAAGTTGTACAGTTATAAAACAAGGCTGCACACACTACTGCATGATTTCAAGTCAGGGTGTTTGAGATATTTTGCTTGTGTTTAGCCAGCACTTCGCACACGTCTTTGAAGATGAGCCCACTCAGAAATCCCAGAGAAGTTTGGATGCTTCTCATCTCACTTTCTGTTAGTGTGCACGGACAGTTTAAGGATTGGACAGGTTTTCAAAGCTTTTCTCTGTTGAACTGACAGCTGTGTTGCCCTCGGAGAATGTTAGGAGTTTATCGATAATAAGAAAATAAAAGAGATGAGGAACAATCCTCGCTAATGTGTGGTTGGGGAAACAATTGTTTTACATTTGTGGTGGCTTGCTTTTAAAACCAAATGCTTTTAAAGTTAAGGAATTTTAATATGATAACACATAAATAATAACAACAATTATACTCACTCCATTAATAAATACAAATTGTTTGGAAGATGATCGATAAATAGATGGATGGATTAGCAACAATGTGACAGGTTCTAGTTTACTGTGATGTTCAGTCTGCTGTGCCTCTAAAGCCGTTCAAGTTTATGGGACTTGGTAAGTATAGGTCTATGTTTTGGCAATGAAGTCAGTCTGTTAAGATAATCAGAGTATAGAGAAAAGGCAGGTACAGAAATGGGGATGGGGTAGACAGAAAGGGGCAGTGCTGAAAAATAGAAAATGAGCAAAAGTGAGAGAAAAAAGTGAAAGAGAGGAGAGCTTGGGAAGCCTGAATGGAAAGGAGGCAGATGATGGAGAGAAAGAGAAGACGAAAGGGAGAGAAGGAGAGAGAGAAAAAGAGAGAAGGGGCCACACAGCAGGGAGAAGCCATGTGAGACTGCTGAAACAACAGCCATGACATCACCACCAGCTTGGTTGGCACTGTCACTTTGACCTATGGGCATAATAAGATTATTTCTACTAGCCTAGTTTCTGCTACAGAGCCAAATGAGGATATCCTATTCACAGGAATTGTTTTGTTCTTGTAGAAATTCCACAAATGTTCCCATTTCTATTTTTCTTTTTATTAAATGAAAAAAATCAAATTATGTAGCTGGAAAAAAATATCGATCCGTCTTCTTTCACTTATCCAGTTTAGGGCTGTAATAACTCAACGACAGGCAGACTATACCACAGCAAGTCATCAGTTAACCTAACACCATTCATGTCCTTTACCTGTGGTGCTCCCAGAGTATCTGGAGAGAACGCACGGACAGACAGCGAGAATATAGAAACTCCACACCAAGGCCTCAGCCTGTGAAGTCCAACCGTATGGTCTGATATGCCAGTGTTGGTGTTGATCATCATAATTAATGTTGGTTCAAGCTCAACATTGCAAACGACCAACCAGATTGTTGCGACGTCACAGTTTTGCGACACAGATACATTATCACACAGCACACCGAATCCTAATCCTAACCCTGAACATTTAACCAATAAACTTTACACCATCATCTGAGACGTATTTCTAAAGATACATTGTCCATTTATTTTCAATGTATTTATTTTATTTCGATAAAAAAAGGCTGATTAACGTTCTGAAACTACTGTGAACTCTGGTTGTTAGCAAAAAGTAATCCAACAGGAGCAGAAAGTATCTGCATTCATCATAATGATGAACAAGTCAGCAGTCCAACAGTGAAAGCCATTAATTTGATCAAAACTGGTTTTAGTAAGAAGGCTTGTGGTTTGAGGTTTATGGCACAGATTAATATTGTGTTATATCAGTGCCTGATATACAGATGTGCTGGTGGGATCAGCATATTGTTGGTTTGGATCTTTATATGTCATGTGTTGACAGTGAAAATAACACAGACTTCTCATTTCACTAATTTTAGACTCAAAATGACATCTGAAGCCCACCACCCTTTTTTTTCCTTTTACCATAAATGACATCATGATTTAATCAGCCAACAGCCCTTAATTTAAAGCAATGAAATCTGGACGCTTGCCATGTGAACTTGGGTGTTTATTGGTTGTTTATTAATGGGGCTTGAAAAGAGGCTGGGAACTACAAGTCTTATGTGCTTCCAGCTTGGCTAAATAAACCAAACAAAGTGTAGTCTATTGATTTCCAACACTGCTGTTAGAGTTATGACTAAAGCCTATTTGGAGGCAGCAGTGTTTCGGTATGTGCACACAGTGCTTTCCTGTTTTCCACAGGATGTTAAAATCTTGACTTTGATAGGGACATTAGCAAGTAGCCGAAATGCTTTTTCCACCAAGTCAAGAGAAGAAAAAATTTCACATCTCCCAGCTACAACAAAGGTGTCAATTTTTGTTTATTGTAGGAATCAAAACAATATTTTATCACTGTAACGGTGGACTGATCAAACTGCACATTGAAATACTCACCGTCATAATTTCTAATTATGAAGGAATGAAGTGCAATGGCATCGTGTTTCATTACTGTGTTAATGCAGTCTACTGTGCGTCTGCATGGCCACCTTTGAATACCTGATGATTAAAACTCAGACACACCCTCCTGTCTGCTTTGAACTACATCAATCCACAACTCTACACAGTTATGTTGACATAAGTCAGTGACCGTCCCACACAAAGACCTCACTGTTTGATTTAGCAGCAGCTGACACCAAAGTGTCAGCCCAAAGATTAGGAGATGTCCAGATTTCTTTTAATCAAAGTCAGGGTATAAGGTTTGGATATAAATAAAGTGAGAAGAAATATATCACAAATGAATAAACATATTTCAGATATCGAGAACTTTAACAGTTGGTAAGAGTTAAAAATGAGAGGAAAATAAAGGAAAGCAATAGAACGTGGCAGCATCTGTGGAAATCTCTTAAAGGAGTCTGGGGTGGAGTGCGCTCTGAAGTAGTCCAAATCTGTGGAAGAGCTTGGTTTCACTGGTCTGAGCGTGTGTTTGAGACTCCTCCACTCTGAGAGAGAGAGAGAGAGAGGAGATGATGATGAGGGAGAGCGGTGGGTGTAAGAAGTGGAAACTTCATGAGCATGTGTGAATGCTGACGTACACATTACTGAACTGCTTCACATATTTTTCAAAAGAAAGCGACTTTTAAAGTATTTAAGAAGAGGAAATCCTGGTAACTATTGCTGATTAGCTTTCTGAGACAAGCAAAAACTCGTATGTCTGTATATGTAGCAGACTGCAAAGGATTACAGACATTACAAACATTTCAGGTAACTGACCAAAAATAGTTTAAGTAGAAAACAAACATTAAGATTTTACACGTCATTTCCCCCCCGAGTGTATCTTTGTTCACTTCTTTCTTTGTTTCCCAGTTTTCTTCCCCTTTTCTCTGAATGTATCTGGTTTGTCTATCAGTGTGATCAGTGTTCCCACCGCTATAACAGCCCAAGCTTTGGGATTCTGGATTTTTGCTCTGCAGGGCTGTGAGGCTTTCTGCCCTGAATACCTCAAACAAATCCAACATGTCTGTTTTGTCTGCAAAGCTCTGAATTCATTATCACAGGCCAAAGAAAACTGTCATGCTAAAAAAAAAAAGTCTTATTCATTTGAGAATTTGTTGACTGATCTTGGATGATCTTCACTGGTTTATTTAAGGTGTTGCTCTTGGCTACTAATAATAACGGTACAGTAATTTATGTTTATCTGTGTCCTGAATCTGACCAAATTTTCTTAAATGTAAAAGATTTGAGTGGTTTTTTGAAATAAAAACCTCAAAAAGGTGAAGTGAATCATGTTAGTATAACTTCCTGAAAGACCAGTTTAGACAGTTTAAGTGTCCGTGAAGTCTCACACCAGCAGCAAACCTTCACATCTGCTCTCTGTTGCCTCTTGAGCTTTACAACTGAAACCGTCTGAAGAGCTGGCATTTAGCTGAACTGTAAACTTCTCGCCTACCACAGTTTCTCTTTCTGCTTGTGTCTTATTCTGAAGGCAACTGAACCAAACAGCTGACTAAAAAAAATTACAGTTGTAAATAACATCCATCCATCTTTGCTTCCATCTTTTTGTTCATCCATCCACCCAAGTGTCCGTCCAACCCGCCCATCCATCTTTCCTTCCATCTGTTTGGTCGTCCATCCATCCATCCACCTGCCCACCCGACCGTCCGTCCATCTGTCTGTTCATGCTTCCACCCGACCATCTGTCCATTCGTCTGTCGATCCATCACCCACCCACCTGTCCGCCTGTCCATCCACCCATCCACCTGCCCACCTACCTGCCCGCCTGTCCGTCCGACCATGTCTTTCCTTCCATCTGTTTGTTCATCCACTCATCCATCCGTCCATTTGTCTGTCCATCCATCCAGCCACCCATCCATCCGTCTGTCCGTCCATCCGTCCATCCACCCATATGTATCCAAGGCTGACAGTGTGTCTGCAGCCTACGCCAAGTATCACAGGGTGACAGACTGGGCACATGATAGTTAGGTTGCCAGTCTGTGATAGGGCTAACACAGAGAGACAGACATCCATTCATGGCCACATTTATGGCTGCAGCCAATTTAGGAAAACCTATTAGCCTAACATGCATCTTTGGTCTGTGGGAGGAAGTACCTCGATAGAGCAAGACACAGGAAGAACATGCAAACTCCACTCAGAGGAGAAGGTCCAGATTCAAGCCAAGAACCATCCCATCTTAACAAAAGCCTTTTAGGACAGACAACTTAGACTGAAATGGAAAGAAAGGTTTATCACTAAAAAAACAAATGAACCTAACACATTAAATCATGATATATTGAGCATATGTATTTTGGCAAATGTCCTGTGCGGACTCCTCGATTTATTTAATGTAATAAACAGAAATGTCATATTTAATTTTTTGAGTTTTCCGCAGTGCTCTTTTAATTGCATAATTAGTTTTTGCTGCTAGGCGTCTCAGTGTGGGAGGCAGGTACCTGATGGCACCTGCCTCCCACACTGAGAGATGTCCTTGGTCAGCAACAATTTTTAAGTGGAGTCTGTGTCAAAGAAGCATTCACATCAGTTCCAGGATTTCCAGGCTTTCCCAGCAGAACATTGGATTGTCAGTATTTTTAATGTTATGGCTTATCTGTGTAGGTTTAGAGGCTAATCAGTGACAGCTGCACTAAAATGTGTAATTCCCATTTTAACTGGCCAAACAAACAATCAGAACAAAGACAGCAAAGAAAAACAAGCTGACAAACTGCCTCACTGTGATCTATATGCATCCATCTGGGAGTGATTCTTTTGCTCTGATTTGAAGAGATGCTGGCAATGAACTTATTCTCCTCTTTGCTGTTTTTTTCAGGGAGAACAAACACTTTCAAAAGCTCAGTCACTACCACTATTGTATCATCGCAGGATTTTCAAGTGAAAGGATTCCAAGTATGAAATGAGTTAAGCAGAAGCAAAGTATAATGCTAGTTTTGGTACTGTGTGCTAACATCAATCAAGCATGTTCATTAATTTGTTTCCACTGTAAGTATCCAATTGAATGAATGGATTTAATATGCGTTGTTTTAAAATATGCATGCAAGTAAAATACTAAAAAAAAAGTAGATCCAACCTTTCTCCTCCATTCAGATTATGTTTCCCTGACAAGAAACTGTTGAACACATCAAAAGGATGTTGATATGCATCTCATAATTGATGGCTATGACACAGTCAAAACACTGGGGGCTGTGTTTGTGAGGGAGGTACTGTATTGTGGAGTCTCAGCACTCAGGACGTATGGAGCTCATTTCCTGCAGGAGACCCGTCTCAGTCATGCTTGTGAATGGGACCTTTTATGAAGGCTGTGGATTAAACCAGGTGGTGAAATCTTGAAGGGGATGAAAACAGAGATTTAACTTGGAATCATTTTAGTTTTTTTTGCGTCCATTGTAAATTTATCAAGAAGGTTACCATGTATTTTACAAAGAAAAATAAAAGACAACAAGAGGATACAAACCATTTGTGACGACAGCTTATACCGCACAGGCAGATGAACAAAACTAAAGACGGGTTTTGGGGTGCATTGCAAATGAAAAAGAAAAAAAAAATAGGACAGGGAAGTAAAGTGGTGGGGGCAATGGGCTTTCCATCCCCGACATCATGTGGGCTGTACTTATGTGTGAGACTATACACGCAAACACACTAGTTTCATGATGGCATTATGTTAACCGAATTTGTCCACAGACGGAGAGACAGGCAGACAGAGGAAACACCCATGAAGTGCTTAACTTCAGTTTAAGGCAGTTCCCACTACATTAGGCATCATCAGGACCTCAATTTTACCAAGATAACACACAGATGCACACATGCACCAGAACAGACTCAAGACAAGGTGAAAACAATACCAGCCACTTTAATGGCTTCAACAAAAATACAAGTGAAAAGTGCGAAAGATCATCGAAAAGCTTACGGTGTGTTCACACCGAACGCGATAGACGCGACCAGAGCGTCAGGCTTACATGTCGCGAAAACGCGTCAAACGCAAAGTAGCACAACTAGCGCGTTTGACGCATAGAAATATGTGCGTCAGTTTTTGTGTTGCATTTTGTGCATTCGCGCGTATCGCGTCTACCGCTCAAGTTGGAAAAATCTGAACTCCAGCGTCAATTCGCGTCGCGACAACCAATCAGGAGCCTGGTGACGTGGCTCTGACCTAGGTCAAAGGGGCCAGTCCAGCCAAAGCCCTTCATACTTCATTCAATATGGAGGAAAGGCTAATCAACGCCGTAGCAAACCACCCGGAGCTGTATGACACCTGTAGTTGGTGTTTAGGCGGGCGATGCTTGGACCGCCGCGGGACAGCAGCTCCTCAAACTGGGCGAGGGAAAGACGGTGGTACCGCTGAAAGCGGCCGCCATCCAGACGCAGCTCCTGGAGCAAATGGTGAAACTCACCAAACTGCTTGCTTCTGGAGGACCTGATGGACCCAGGTACAGCGAGGACGTCCTTAACGCCGCTGCTCTGCTCTCCACAGTAAATAGAGAGGGGAGACTCTCTCTTCAAACGCTAGATCGACAGCTGTCATCTTGCAAATATACCGTCTGGCACTACGTCCTCCCACATTTCCACTTCATGTGCGTCAAAATTGCATATTTTGAGGCGCTAATAATTCGCGTTGGACACGCGTTGAGGTGCGAATGTGCATGCGTCAAGCTAGGGGCGTCTGGCGTGTTTTGGTCGCGTCTATCGCGTTCGGTGTGAACACACTGTTAGACTTTGAGCTGTGTTATTAAAATTTATTTTAATCATCTTTATGTTTTTTTATTGTTTAAAAAAATCAACTGGATGGGATGCTTTCAGCTGTTTGACCAACAGCTTAAAATCTATTTTAAGAGTCTCTCATTTCTGCAACTAACTGACAACTTGATTCATTAACTAATCGCTTCAGTTTTATAAGGTTGCAAATGAGGAATGAGTGAGTAACATTTGCTTTTGTGTAGTGCTGCTGAATAAAGTTTACTTTCCTGTAAGAAAAAGAAAAGACAGTATCTGAGCCTCCTGAGAAACCCAGCCTGCTTGGTACAGATTTAGAAGAAGGCCATAGCAAACTGGTCTTCCATAACTCATCGTATACTCACACACCTGTGACACACCTTTGACCGGCTGCATTGGAATGAAAGATGAAGAATCAACGGTCTCCATGTCATATCTCTTTTTTTGTTAAATGTCCTTCTGCATCATATTTTCGCCTCACACACTCTACACAGAGCTCAGCACTGTGCAGCTTTCTGAATGTATCAATTATGCTGATGAAAAGGACAAATATCAAAGTGCGACCACCTCCTCTCAAATAGTTAAGCCACCCATCAAATGACAGGAAGTCACAGCAACTCAGGCTCTAACTTACCACACCTACATTTGGTAACAATTATAAGGCCATCAGTCAGATTAATTGGTGCCATGTTGTAGGGAACGAACAGTATACAATTCACACAGACGCCTCCCTCCTCCCATCCTCTTTATTCATTTATCTCCCTCTGTCTCATACACTCAGTCAAATACACTGTATATGGCTGCTTTTTATCTCGTGTCCAAGTTTACTTGAACTTAATTTGAAGAGTGGGACACATAAAAACCCAGACAGACACCAGTCTGGATGAGCCATGTGTTTTTGTATATTGATAATAGGGTAATGTGGCAGAACCTACAGTAGGTCTTATAATCTACCAATTAAAGTCGCTTTCTTGATAGAGTAATAGTCGGGTTCCAGCGTGCCGGAGCTTCAGATGACAGGCATTCATATAAAAACATGCCATTAACTCAAAGAGAGGCCGTTTTCTTTCTTCTTTTTAATATTTCATCAGCTTTGCATTCAGTCAATTTCAGTCATTCAGTACCTTGTTAAACCTGACAGCTATGTCTCTATTTAAGACCCACACTCTAGAGATTTTATGAAATACATTTAATATGTTAGATAGTTTAAAGAAGTACGATATTTCAGAGCATTATGTGAGTATCAATCAATTTCAAGCTTATGCTAAGCAAAGATGAGAATGAGTCTACTGAGGTCCTTTCTTCATATCAGCAGAATATTTTAGTCCTTGGATCTACTTCTTCATGAGGCATTCTTCAGTCTTCACACATTTCCTCTAGAGCCACAGAAGGCTTTACCAAACCTTTTAACCCAAAGGGAGTGTCTCCCCACAACACCTGTAAACAAGACTTTGTTGTTTAAAACTAGTGAAGAACCCCAAATTCATCTGCTCCTCTCTCGCCTGTGTTTTTGGGCTGCTATAGAGTTTCATAATATCAGGACAAATAGTGCCTGCTGCTGGAAATGGAATGTTCCACATACAAATGCACAGTCGCAGCTCTTGGCCAAAAACCATGAATCATCTGAATGTGGAGGAAAGAGGAGAGAAAATTTCAATAAGTGGGACCAGACATAGATAAACTCTCAAATACATTAAGGTGGATGTGGTAGAGAGACTGTCCAAAAACAGGGAAAGGAGGACAATTCTCCACTGCAAAGCAAAAAGTCATTGAGCTGTGTGGCTTCGCGCTGGAAAGATGAACCAGTTCCCATTGCCTCAAGTTGGACTGTGTTAGAGGGATCAAAAAAGGTAACCTCGAGCGCTAATGAAAAACAGAAAAGTTGTACTTGTGTCCTTTTGCCGGACAACTTTATCCAACGGACTGTTTGAAAAGTTTCTGATCAGTCATCAGTCTCTGGCTTATTCCTCAGTGTTTTTCTCTTTCATTTCAGAGTAGTTAATTTCATACCTCTCTCAAACTACACTGTCATTCCCTTTGAAAAACTCTTGAGACTCTTCCCACCTCAGCTCATCTGGTTTTTACTCTTTAAAAAAGTCCATTAGGAGCGCTCCACAGTGTGCTGCTGTGAACACAGCTGCTGTGTCTCTGCAGGTCTGAAGAAAAACAGCTAAAAACAAACAAATAAAAAATGGGTCAGTAAGAGAATAAAAAAGAAGCAAAATGCTATTATATCAATAAAATATAGTATAGTAGTCATCAGTAGCCAAATAATATTAACATATAGACATAACGCAATCCATGTTTATATTCAACGTTTATGTTTTAGGTAATTTTTCCACTACGTTATATGTTTAAAGTGACTCTTCATGTGTCTCTGCGTGCTTTGCTTTATGATTCATGTGAAACTTTTATTCTTTTCACAAAGCAGGAAAAGTCTTCTTGCTTTTGAAACAGCCTGTGGGGATTTTAAAAATCTACAGCCATATAAGACCTGTGAGAAATTAAACACAACCTTATCCGTAGAGGCTGGAGTAGCAGTCAGGTGCTGCTAATCAAGTGCACTTATTTAACTGACCATCAGCAAGTGTGGCCATTACTTTAAAAGTTTGCTGGTCTGGAGGATTCATGTGTGTTAACACAATGACACGATATTCTCAGTGGAGAAAATGCAAAAAACCCACGAGCTACATCTCAGAATCTCCGTCTATGAAATCTAGAGAGAATGAAGAATTGAAGTAAAATTTCCTAAGCGTTTGGATTACCCAGCTCACACTTGAGTACGATACTGATGACATTTATGAGACTCTTGCACCAATGGCCAGTTTGGCCACAGAAGGTGTTTGCGCAGGATGGAGTCCCGCCGTAAATTTTGTGGTGGAAATCCTTTGGACGCTGTCTGTTGTAGTTCTGACATTTGCAGCTCTCTCACTCCAGCTGAATCAATAAAAGCCAACACTGTCACAATGGTGCACTCCTGACCCCCACCCACAAACACACATACACAAAGACAAATAGATGCTTAGTCATGCAGGCAGACAGTGACACAGACACACTCACAGACTCTTCCCAAATGCGTACATTCCTCACACACGAATGAGATTCTCGACTCCTTCCTCGGCTCTGTGCCCTCTTAAACAGCAGTCGTGTTACACAGTTTTGTTATCTGAGTGTAGCTGTGCACTTCACTGATACAACACTCAGTTTCTGCAAAGAGGTGCTGACATCACATTCAGCCATACAGATAAATGTAAACCTTTACGACCCTCCAAGTTATACTGGCTAAAAGCAAAAAATGAATTTCTAACTTTGACTTTTTAAATTCTTTTAATGCTTCTACATTTATTGACTTTGAGGCAAAAAAAGTATATTTTTTAGAATGAGATCAAATCTGTAGAGTTAGGTTATAACACTCTTACCTACAGAGTAGGGAAAAAAACATCCTGTCTTCCTTCTCTCACCCCAACCGGTCGCAGCAGATGGCCCCGCCCCTCCCTGAGCCTGGTTCTCCGGGGGTTTCTTCCTGTTAAAAGGGAGTTTTTCTTTCCCACTGTCGCCAAAGTGCTTGCTCATAGGGGGTCATGTGATTGTTGGGTTTTTCTCTGTATGTATTATTGTAGGGTCTACCTTACAGTGTAAAGCGCCTTGAGGCGACTGTTGTTATGATTTGGCGCTATATAAATAAAACTGAATTGAATTCAATTTTACTTTGTGTCACTTTTTAGTGAAATTGCTTATTTATGGCAAAAGTGTTGATTGTTTTTTTATATAAACCTGCAATATTTAGAGTTACAGAAACAACAACAAAAAAATATATGTGTCATAAATAGTGCCTGTAACATATAACATATATCAAATTCAAAGCAAACAAAGAACATAGGTAACATATTCTCTAGAATATCATCAATTTAAAAGCATAAATTAATGCAGAGTTGACTTTGCAAGCACTTTGGAGAAAAAGGATGATGATGCTATTGATGTTATTAAGTCCAAGTAGCAGCTGAGATAGTTAAGTGGAAGCCTGTTAATCTGGAGCTCCTGTCTTTTCTATTTTTACCTCTTTTAAAATGTTTGGTTTGGAGATTTAGAAAATGTTTTTTGTGCAGTTTATTCATTTTACCGAAGGTGTATTCTCATTTTACCAAATTATATTTCTAGTAAAGTGGCAAAGTTTAAAGAACAAAGAACATTTCACACTGAAGCATGATCTGAATCTCAGGACTCAGCTAAAAATCATTTTGGGCAAAAGACTCATGGGGAGACTTTGATGAGCTCATCTAACACATTCAGTCAGGAAAGCACGGTATAGAACCGATGTGAAAAACATACTGTAACAGCTCACACTAATCTACCTGTTTTGTAAAACGATGTGAGTGTATTTCTCTATCTGCCCTTTTCCTGCCTGTCCCCAGGTCTGACTCTGTAATCTGTGTGAAAGCAGGCCACATGGCTCTGTATCTCGTGAGGAGATCCCTCTGTGTGGCTGCTCATTCTTTTCAGCAGAGATCTAAGCCTCTCAGGAATGCTGAACTCTCAGACTGTGCATGAGTCCAGTTAGACACTGTGTGTCAGCTTGTGTGTGCCAGTTTTTTTTTTTTTTACCTGTATGATATTCTTTAACCATTCATTCTCATTAGATATTAGTGTATTTACTCTGAAGCAAATAAGGTGTGAAACACAGCCCTGACTGTATTTCAACAAATCGCTCAGGGTATATGACGCATAAAGCTTTTCTTAACAAGAAAACAACATTGTTATTCAGACTCCTGGCCCTCCTGGACTTTCAGAGTCTTACAGAATTATGTTTCTGAGTCACACGTGGTGATCTCTCAAATGGGTCCAGTTGAACTCATTAACCTTGAGGCGGGTGAAATGGGTCAATTCGTGCACTACAAAACATTTGCACAGAGTTTCGCTTGTACTGAAGTATACAGGAATCCGAGTATGACTTATATCCATAAACCAAATGACAAAACTGATTGCGTTTCATTTGAAACTCCACATTTGACTGAAATTCCCCTTTTACATTCCTTAACACCTTTCTTCTTCTTCTTCTTCTTCTTCTTCTTCTTCTTCTTCTTCTTCTTCTTCTTCTTCACTCTCACAAAGTTTTATGGAAATGTAAGATTTCAGAAATATTTCATCTGAACCAATTGCAAAATAAAATAAAATAAAATCCCTAATATCTTTCTTTCTTTCTTTCTTTCTTTCTTTCTTTCTTTCTTTCTTTCTTTCTTTCTTTCTTTCTTTCTTATTATTAACAATAACTGTCCAGTAATATCACATACTCTGCATAAAAGTTTTCTGGATATTAACCAATTTCTACTACTGTAAGTATTTTTATTTTGTAAGTATACTTGATTCTAAGACCTATACTTGTAACATCCAGCATAGTACTACATAAACCTAAACTTTGTTAATTAGCAGCAGGTCAGACTGCTGGAGTTCTCCTCAGGCTTTAAGCAGTTCAGTCCCCCTCTCGTCTATTTTTTATCCACCAACCCAGACTGAGCGGATGGGGTGGAGGTCTTACTCTGGCACCTCAGGTATGTTATACAGCACTGCACACCCCCTCAAATTATACCTTCCCTCATTCCTCTTGCCATTACTCCTCCTCCAGGTCTGCTGCCTTGCTTTGAAGCCTCGGTCTCCTCAATAGCCTTTTTGAGCAGGACTGTTTATCTATGAACACACTTTTTTCAATTAAAATAGGGTGAAATGTTGTTGGTGGGCAATTTCCAAAAGCAGTGGAAGTGTGATCGGAAGAAAGGGGAACAGAAGGTGGAATGAAAACATGGGTGATGGAGGAGAGTGATATGAGGGGGAAAACAGGGAGACAGAAAGGAGGAAAGGTGTGTGTTTGTGGGTGTATGTGTGTGAAGAGGCTGTGCAGTGCCTTGTGGTCCCCTAAGGTGGGTTCAGTGGCAGCACATGGTGAGAGGTTGGACTGCGTGCTCCCTCCCTAACACACTAACACAATGGGGCTCTGTGTGGTGAACTTGAGGAATGCTGAGAGATGGCAGGACTGTAGAGAAAGAAGGGAAGAGGGGGTTTGTGGGGGGGGGGGGGGGGGAGTGAGTTAGGGAAGGGCTAGATGCTGGTAGCTGATAGGGAATAAAGAGTATGAGATAACAATAAAGAAGAATACTTGGCAATATTGCAGTAATGTGCTTCTCAAGTGTTAAACTGCAGCTGGCTCAGGACTGACTGCTGCCATTAACTGTAGTGGTTTTAGACTTTGTTCCTTTCACACTATTATTTTTAGATTTCTAGAGTTTATTCTTAGATGGTTTCAGGAGTGTGAATGCTTTATGCATGTCTCAAAATCTCCTCTAAAGGATAATTTGATCTGAACTGAAGAAAGAAAAAAATGAGATAGATGACCCTCTTTTCTCATTAATACTGCTATAGTGTCTTTTAGAAAGACATATATCCCCTAATATTCATTGGCATCTGCTCAGCGGCCTGTTCATTCCTAAATGCAGGATACTGTATGTGACTCCCACTGACTCGACCTGAGCAGGTCTCACATGTCTGCATTTGGACAGCAAACAGACTTTAGGAAGCCTATTTGGGAAGCTGACAGGTTAAAGATCATCTAATGTCCAAACCGACTGTTGACTCTTTTCAACATTTTGTAAAAAAGAAAACGCTGCTGATTTAATATATATCTGCTATGAGCCACCGGTGGATGACTGATCTCATAAAAAAGTTTTTAAAAAGAGGAAGAAATGGAGAAATAAAGGTGCTTCTGCTGAAACAGAACGTCTGCAGTGTAATTTAGGAAGGATGATTTCAGCTGTGTGTGAAGGTAAGGAAGAAAAGGCAGGGGGCATCTCTCAGAAATGAACAAACTGAGCGTGTTTATTAAGATGAAGCGAGGCTAAGTAAGTCATGGTGGAGAGAAAGAAAAATATAGAGAAGGAAAAAAGGCAGGAGAGGTGATGGCCAGTTTGTTTACAGGCTCCCCTACACTGAGAAGGCTCCAAGGGTCTTACAGGAGAGTAGGACTCCTGAGCCACACAGGCTGGTTTAAATGTGTGTTTAAATTGCTCACATAGGAGATAATAACCGACACCTGGAAATGTAAGACAAAATCTGAAATCAGTCAAAGAAAATATATTAACAGGAAACATTTGAGAGGAATTTTTTTTATTTTATATTCTGAATCATACTGGGCATATCAGAGCAAGTGGTCATATAAGCTTTGCTCAAACAGCTTCCATGCATTTAAAAGCTGTCTGATAGGTCAGGTCCTCACTCACAGTTAAATG
Source organism: Pundamilia nyererei (assembly GCF_000239375.1). Lineage (NCBI taxonomy): Eukaryota > Metazoa > Chordata > Actinopteri > Cichliformes > Cichlidae > Pundamilia > Pundamilia nyererei. Next base: position 2,208,569 of record NW_005187497.1, read on the forward strand.
TTATCATCTTTTCTTTCTGTTTTATTGGGATCTGTCTCAAAATCACATGATGGGAAAGATCTTAATTTTGCATAGGCCAGTCTCACAGTTAAAAAGAATTAAATATTGCTTCAGTAGTGTTTTCACTTATTTCCATGTTTTTATTTAGGGTGCCCGGCCTTATCTTTATCGTGTAACTGAATTTATAGTCACGCTGACAACTGACAACAGTTGACATGAGAGAATCCAGTGAGCTGTAATTTCACCATGTGTTCACCAGACTACATTTGCTGTGGTTCTGCTGCACAGATCTTCAGTTTGCATGTTATACACATGTAAATGCAGTAAAGCTTTCATTTCTCTATCAGATATACAGTAATTGGAGGAAAGGAAAACTCAGCTCTTTCTCTCCATTTCAAAAGATAGACATCTGGAAAATCCCAAACTTGCTTTTGTGTGCTAGAGGTGGAGGAGGAGCGAATTAAAGAGGCTTGCATTCATCATATTATAGACACATCATCCTTGATATGATTCTTGGTAGAGATGTACTAATTGTATTTCTCATTCTTCCTCCAGAAAACCCAAAGAAGAAATTCTTACTGGTCTTTTAAGACATGGATAAAAAACAAAACATGGTTTTCTGCAAACCCTGATTGTTCAGTCAATCAGTCACTCCATTTCAGCAAATAGATTTCTGTGAGGACAGTGTGA
>NW_005187497.1:2209861-2211700 GCF_000239375.1 Pundamilia nyererei
AGTAAAACACAGTGTTTAATTTTAGTAGACTGGAATGATTGGGCTGTGTGACGAGTGCAACTCATAGCCACATGAAGCGAGACTACGTGCATCATGGTGAATGCTTTGTGTGTGTGACTGTATTTGTATGTATGAACAGGCAACATGCATTTATACCAAAAATTAGTGTAGGGCACAAATTAGTTTAAAATGGCAGACATTCAGATTAAAAGGCCCCCTTGTGGGAGAAATGCATGCCTGCCCAGTAAAGGAGCAGCAGTACTTTAAGCTGATTATAGTGCACCATTAAACAACATGAATCAGGATTTGAACATTCTTGCCAAACAACTGTGGAGTGTCTAAAATGGCAGTGCTGGCATTATCATCTGTTTTTAATGAGCTTATTCCAGAATAATGGACTTACTCTCACACAGAAGGCTGTATTAGAGTCACTGTAGGTAATGGAGGAGAGATCTGCTGCTTATTAGCTCCTAGTTTTCTGTTTGATGAATTGAGGTTATGCTTTGGTACATTTCTGCATCCACATCTCTGTTCTTCCCCTGTGGGACCACAGCCATTCATACTCTTATACAGTATAGGACTGTTCTGTGACCACCACTCCCTTACTAACACATGTTTTAGCACCACATTGTGCAGGTATAGTATTTTTTTATTTTTTAGCATTTTTGGACTGAGCATGCTTCATTGGCATGTGGCAAAGGTCCAGTGAATACCTTTGGAAATCAGGTGAATAGCTGTTCTGTTCACCTGTGGTAAGGCACACCGGGCCTTCTCCAGTAACTCGCATGCAACAGAGAGATGAGACGACAGAAAAGTGCACAGAGTGCAGAAAGGAGTGTGGATGAGCTACATTTCTTTAAAACATTATAGCCTAATAAATAACATAAATGACACTTACTGGGCTGATTATTTTTCAACTGACTGCTGAATAGACTCTGAATCTGGATGTCTGACTTTTGGACTAAAAAATAAAAAGTTACAGACATGATTAGCCAAGATAGCTAGTGTTATGTCTACCTCATGTGTTGGTACTTAAGTTTTTTCAGTATGTAGAGGCTTTGCTGTGCACATGATTATTGTCTCAGGAAACAGCACGCCTGGTCCGCTGAGCCCACTTTTGTTTTCAGTTTGGCCTTGTGTCTTCAGAGGAGGAAGGGCTTAGATGTGAAACAGTCGAGTGGAGGGATGACATACATATCCTCCCATGTTTTGGTTCCAAACAGTGAGGGAGCGTAAAAGAGCTGATGAAGTCGGTTAGGGTGCCAGTTGTGATGACTTTACCCCCCACTTGGAAAAATTCATCCAGCTGCTGGTTTAGTGTGGGAGTAGGGGGTCAAATTCCCTCTCCAGCAGATTTATTTTGAATAAATGAGCTAGGATTTTTAAAAAGTCCTTCTCTTTATGATGTTTCCACAGGTAAATGTCTGTTCTGGAGCAGAAGCTTTTTATGACATTGCACAAACCCTTGCATGAAATGAAGGTTGGGGAAGCAAACGATGCTCTGTTTGCTCCCCCAAACAGATGAGTGCAGTACAGCAAACATTTGACGAGAGCCTTACTTACACTCAGGAAAATAAAGCATCTTTTGTGCAGCTGTAAGACTGCTTCCTCTGTCATAAACGTACCCATTTTTTATTGGATTTACTCCATTTGCAAGATGAATATACTCATGATTATACTAAATGTTTAAAATAACAGTATAAAATCATCTTTTCATGGCATTCTTAATGATATTTCATGATATTATTTAAAGGAATAGTCATAGAATCTGGCATGCAATAGTTAGACATCTAAAAATGTATCCGTGTTTAGTGTAGGCCCAGTACCCCAGATATCACA
>NW_005187497.1:2212538-2214627 GCF_000239375.1 Pundamilia nyererei
TTTCAGTCCAGTTCTTATTTAATCTGGTATACCTCAGCTTTTCCCCTTCCTTATAAATTGCTTAAAAACAGCCAGCCTCCCAATCCGTTTCTGATAATGTATCAGGGAAGAGAAGATGGAGAAAAGCCAGAAGCACCTCTTGTCCTGAGTCAGCTCTTTGTTTTGTTAGAGCATCGCTTTCAGATACCTTTCATCTGCTGTACTTTTCCTTAAGGACATACTGTGCTCAGAGTCTTTGGCTTTTGGGAATCCCCTCGTTGGTACAAAAATGCAGTTTTATTCCTGTTAAATTATTTTTCCATATTCACCTAAAAACAGGAACAAATTACGTGTTTTTGTAGCAGGCTGCTAACAACAAAGTACCTAAAAATATAATTGGTTCTTTACTAATTTGAAATCACAATCATTACCCACCCCGGCTACCATCTTTTTAACCTACTGCCCTCTGGCAGGTGCTTCAGATCCATACGGGTCAGAACAAACAGACTTGGAGATAGCTTCTTCCACAAAGCTATCACCATACTCAATTCAAACTTGTACAAAAGTAATTTGCACTGAAAAATCTGCACTGACCACTGCACCACTAGACACTGTGCTTAAAATTGTCCATGTCATCATTCTCTGGCTGTCTGTCTGTGTCACCCGGTGCTGTGTATTTATATTATGTGTATAGTTATATTATTGTATAGTTTTTTTTTATAATGTGGTAAGCACATACACACTTTTATAGAGCTGTTTTAAATCTCGTTGTACTGTGTAGAATGACAATAAAAGCTTTCAATTCAATCCAACACTGGTGCATCCCTTGAGTTTGGTGACTTTTTGCGCTTGAATGATTCATAGGTCAGTATTAAGTCACTTAACACACACACACACAAAAAAAAAATCCTCTGAAAATGGTCAGGTAGAAGGACTGGACTGAAAATGTTTGAAAAAATATAAAGAACCAAGTGCCAAAAAGACATTTGCAGTCTTTTCTGATATTTTTTAACATTCACAGTTTAATATTCGCATAAACTTATATTTTGTCTTAGCCTAGTGAGTTTGTTTTTTCCAGTGCCATTTGTGCGTCTTTCATCATGAAAGACTTTTCATCCTCACATTACTCGCGTTCTCTACAGAAAGCTCTCTATACATGAATCCTTTAGGTCATCGATGTGGAACTACGCCATCAGGTAGCTAAAAGTCTGTATTGTGAAGTGTTCACCTCATTCACACAGGGCACGCTTTCAGGCTACAGAAAACAGGGCTGTGTCAATACTGGCAAGACAAGGTCCTGATGTATCCAGGGGTCTGACGCACTAGAAATAGCTGCATTACCACTTTCCAGGCCTATCTGAAATTTCTGCTTCTCCCGAAAAATGACTTACAGTTACATTAATGAGAAGCCACTTACTGCACAGAATTTCCGTAGGTGTATTATGTGAGTAGGAACGGCAAACGAGAGAGGCTTACAGCTCAGGGCACAGGTACAATGAATAGTAAGGGTTTATGTGGCTCATGGGAATGCCTTTATGAAAACTGCTACATTAATCATCTTAACGAATGTGACGCTGTCACTCTGCATTTTTACTTTACTGCACTGAAGAGAGAAGCTTTGAAAAGCGTCTGAAGAAACTCAAAAGCAGACATCACCGCCTGTAATGTACTGAGCGAGTTCTGTTGCAGCCAAAATAACAATTCAACATCCATCCAGAAATCTCTCCTCACATTTCGTAAAACAATCCAATACAGTTGCTGAATTCCAAACTTTTTCTTCTTTTGTTTTTCCCAGAATTCCTGGCTCTGCAGTTTAATTACAAGCTTGGCAAACATGAACCCTAGTTTGGCTGTATTTTGAAGCAAAGAAAGATTTATGAAAAATTCAGTGACAAGTAAATGCCAGAAATCGCTCATTCTCATCTGACAATGTATCCTTTCAAATTAGTCTACAGTCAGTTATGCTGCCAAGGTTTTGCTGATTGGGACATCTGCACGTTGTTTGTGAGTCGTATGGGTAAGATCAAGTTTCCTGGCAGCCCATCATCCCATGTGCAAACTCAGACAGTCCAATTCAGTAGCAACTGGGCTTTTTTTCTCGAGTATTACA
>NW_005187497.1:2215628-2222044 GCF_000239375.1 Pundamilia nyererei
TCTCTCTACATAAACTGAGCATGATCTCTGTGTTTATTCTGGATGAAGCTCTAACACACTAAAAATATCCCACAATAACTCTTACATATAGAGAAAAAAAATTCCTTTCTGCAAGAAAGACATTAATCATTCAGCATATACTGAATTCATATTTAGGTCAGCTTGTATTTTATTTTATGTTTTACAGAGTTGTCTTTACAACTATTATGTTTAAAGTCTGGTTTAAAGTTATGATTTAGAGAATTAGTTGAATTTCTTGTCATATTTTACAATGTTGTTGAGGAAAAGCTCTCCGGGATTTATGAAGGCATTTCAATAAGGAGAGATCATTTCAAAGACCTGAACATGAATTATTGAGATAGAGAAATGAATTTATTTGGCAATTAGACTCCAATGATCCATCATTGCAAAACAGAATCCCAGCAGTGATCGGACTTAGAACAGGACCCCCAGAGTCTAGAGATGCTGGTGGTGGTGAACATGAAGACTGAAGCTTGGATGGAGCTCTGACTGAGGTGTCTGTGAGGTGGACATGAGGAGGAGGTGGGTTGCATGAATGAGAGACTGAATTGGAGAATGACGAAGAGTATAGATTTAAACCATGGAAAGTGGAGACTGATTGGCTCAAATAAGGCGGGGAAGAAGATAAGTAATGATGTCAGTATTGAGATTGACAGAGTGGGAAAGTGGTAGTGATGTAAAGAACAGAGAAACAGCCTAATGTCCAGATGAGTGATTACAGATCTTCCTCATTGAACTTATCCATAAGCTTCATTTCAGGTTTCCACTGTCGTGTCTACACATAATAGAAAATTCAACCAAGAAACAATTTTAAATTGTATCTTTGTATTTTGGTCAATCTGCCACAAAATTCCTAATTTGTTTCCATTTCTTTGACTGAATCCATGAAAGGTTACATAATTTGACAGATGTAGAATAGGGTTTTTCTACCAATAAGCTATTTCCCAAATTCTATTAGGCAAAAACGTTGCCTACTGGACAAGTGGAGACAAAATAAGAAGTGATATTAAAAAACTACAGCTGGTGAACAGTATCTGGAAGTCATGTCCTTTAGTAGAAAAAAACTTCTGCAAAGACCTGACACGGCACCTGAAGGATGCACCTGCCCCATCAGAAATCCTCTCAGTGGAAGGTTGAAAAAGGAGTCATTCTTAAGGAAGGGAAACAGAAGGGAAAGGAAAAGGCTGAGGCTAAAAATCAGGTCTTGAGTTATTAATCTCACTCATCATCAATATGTATGGAGTAGGTCAGGAGAGAGGTACAAGAGTGTCAACGGCCATCTATAAAACACAGAGCAGATTCTATCATGTTTTGGGGATGCCATCAGGAATCTTGTCAAAAGTGATGGAATAATAAACATAGAAAATTACAGTCAGATTCCAATCCACACTACAATACCATCTGGAAATCTCATCTCATTTGTCAGCACAACAATGTTCTCAAACACACAGTCAGTGCAAAAAATGCATGACTGAATAGTAAAAACACAAAGTGGAACAATATCAGTCTATTGGCCTCCCCAGAGCAGATCGTGACAGAGAGTGGAACAAAAACGCAGAAACATCCAAAGAAGAGCTTTGAATGTTCTTCAGGTTTAGGCTATATTGAATGATAAAGGCAGCCATACCAAATATTGACTCCTTAGAACTGTAAAAGATGTTTTTGACTTCATGTTTCCAGATTCTCGTTCATGCTTGCACGTTTTAAGAAATTGCCACACCTATTTCCTATTTTTCTGTTTAAAAAATAAATAAAGGAGGAATGGCTAAAGACCTTTGTACTGTAGTGAATATTGCATTTTTATAGTACTTATTATTGGCAAAATATTTGATATGTATACATGATATGCGTCCATCACACCTTTTGCCAAGTCATCAACTGCTAGTCTTATCGCAGTCTTATATTTTAAAACCTAGCGGATCATATGCTTCATAAGTAACTGGAATAACAGCTTCATGCTGTAAAAGAAGACATCATCCAAAGAAAACCTACACTCAAAGTGTTGAACAAGGTCAGCAAGTCAAGAGGCTTTCACTTTATGCTACATCAACAAATCTCTTACGCTGAGAAAATCCAAAGAGTAGCTCAATGAAATCCAATGAACTCAATAGGGTAAAAATTTCTTTTGCTTCTTTTTGAAGCGCTTGGGAAAATTAAGCATAATAAACAGGAGACCCCCCCCCCCTTAAAGGTCCACAACAAACACAAATATTCTCAGCCTGGCCGTTGCTTTATTGACGGTCAGCTGGTTCCCATTAGAAAGGCTTTGTGAACTGCTCTCTCTTCTCAAGAGTCCCAAACAAACTGACCCTCAACTATTTGTCTCCCTCTAACCCCTTTCAGCATCCATCATGCTTCTCCAAGCAATATCCATGGATACCACCAGACCTTCATGAAAAAGGGTTTGGTGTTCGTGACCTCTTTGACCAACTGATGTTGTGACAAAGCTACCTAGGTGTATATGGTGTTGAATGATTGCAGGACATAAATATTCCGTTGTTTCTTGTTGACTGAAGACACGTTTCCTGCAACATCTTTTCTTAAAGGAGTTGATGGGCATTTCGGTAAATTAGCTGATTTGATTTATTTCTTCCGCTTCCACACTTTTCTGTGCAATAAGAGTCAGAGGTGTACAGTACACCTCATACTCTCACTGATTTTTCTATTTTCTAACTTCTGTCCTGTTTATTTAATAGTGTTCATTGCAACCTTTGGTACTTCGTTAAAAAAAAGACAAATTATTAAACAGGTTTTTGCTGGACTACTTTCTTTGGGAGCATTAACTTGAGACTTGATAGCACTCCACTGGTACTTTGGTAACATTAATAAAGTCATTTTGACTCACTGGCTGTGCTGACTGAAGATAAATGTTTGTTCAAGACTTCTCGCAGTTATTTATAAAGTCACCTTTATAAGTGCTATTTTCCCAAGCAGATTTGGTGCCTAACTAACAAGGTACTTTGGTCTTCTCCCTTATTTCCAAAGGGGCTGCCATAGTGGAAGGATCCATATGTTTGATTTGGCACAGATTTTCATGCAATCCTCTCTTTTATCCAGGCTTAAGATGGACATTCACAGTACACTAACTAGTAACAACCTGAGGTTGGTGCTTAAACACAAAGTTAAAAAAGCTACTACTACACTGCACGTAGTAGAGTAGAGATCAAAAAAGGAGTTTCTGAGTAAAAATGTGCTGATGGTGACAAGTGAGAGATGAAAAGATGGAATTTTTCCTTTTCTTCACCAAACAAAGTTGGTCAGACCTGCAGGACTGAGAATCCTTTGTTGAGTCCTGGCCCTTGGGGCTTACTCATGCTCTCAGATGGCCCCATCTGGATCAAAGGTTCACCAGTTCTTCCCTGTCCTTCTTACTTCCTGTGATCAAAAAGGCTCAGACAAGAACAGATAGAAGAAGAGATACATACAAACTTTATTTTTTAGAGAGCAAAGGTTTAAAAGAAAGGTAAGTGAAGGCAACTATGCCAGGTGTGAGATTTGGGGTGGGTGCAGTGGTGGTGATCATAAGGGACTCAAAGACCTGAACATGAACACCCACCAACAAAGCTACCATTCATCCTCCTTCCCCTAATGGAAAACGTTTCCCTCCTGACGCTGAAAAAAGAGCAAGGGGCAAGTCTGCAAAGACAACAGACAGGGAGAGGTCTCCGCCGCTGTGGATTAAGATCTGCTCGCTGTGAGCCACATACAGATACTCACAGAGTCAAAAGTAACCAGGCATCTGCACCAGAGAGTGCAGAGCAGGGAGGAAATGAAAGGCCCACTCTTATTCCTCTGTGGGCAGAGGGATCATATGGCCTTGGAGGCCAGGGGGACCTGTTGCATTCCTCTGCCTGCTCAAATTGGCCTTTGTGGTGCCGCTGGACACGAAAAATGTAAATCCAGATAATTTTTAATGCAAGATATAGAGTTCTGTGTGATTATTTCATTTCTTCCCCTCCAATCAAGTATGTTTTACTGCTTCACTGCAAAGAGTTTAACCAAATGGCAGCTAACATGACTTGACACTATTCAAAAAGTGCCAACCTCTCTGTAGAAATACTGAGAAAGCAATTGTTTTAAACAAGCCATTATGGTCTTAATCACTACTTCTGTGTCCTCTAATACATGGTCAGTTTGGAGATAATTGCTCCTTTAACTGCTTTGTCATTAAGATTTGAAGGCTTTGACGTTTGCTGGGTGGCTGTTGATGGACAGTTAAACGCCCTCCTGCCCTGCACGTCTCTGGACGTGTTGAATTGGACTTTGGAGCTTGTGTTAAAAGAGAAGAACTTGATGTTTTTCCAGGCACACGGTTTTACTGAATTTGTTTCAGTTTAATTGTGTTACACTGAATCCTGATTTAGATCTATGACACGTGTGCAGTGCATACAATGCATACTTACACCATCTCCAACAAATGTAACTGTACAATGCAGCTATGCTGACCACAACAACTGCATCTGATCTTCTTCTTATGAAACAAAATGCAATTTGTTATAGGCTATAATTTCATCGGGGTTGTTCACGATGCTGACACAACAGCCTGTATCCTGCCATTACACTTAATTGTCATAGCTCTGCCAACATAAATTCAATTAGTTTCAGTACACTGAATCATGGGTAAAGAGAGCACATTAGAAAGGTGAAGATTTGTTGTTTCTTTCCACCTTTAAAAAAAAAAATTAAGGGCTATTGGCTTTTCTACTTGGAGCACTCAAAGTGCTTTACACAACTTGTCTCATTCACCCATTCATGCAAGCACTTTATCCCTGTGCTCTTTCTATGTAAGTGCTTCTATCTAACATTCAGACACATTCATGCTGCGATAGATGCATCAGAGAGCAACTAGGGGTTAGTATCTTGCCAGCCTTGGCATGCAGATCTTGATCGAACCACCAAACTTCTGATTAGTAGGTGACCTGCTCTACCACCAGAGTTACAGCCATCCTGCGGTGAGATCACTGCTACACTATAAAATCAGCATGAAGAGCACAGAGGTTGCACTGCACTGAGTTTGGTAAAGAAGTCAGAAACCAACAACTAGGCAGGGATCTGTTACGCGGCTTTGTAAAGTCATTAACGGCGACTGAACTATTGCAGTGCACAGTTTTGGAGCAGTTTTGGACTGAAATGTTATTTAAATGATTTGATTATAAAAAGAAAAAAATCTCTAAAATTCGTTTTTGAAGTGTTTTCTGTACCAGGCTTTAGACTTTCTGCCCTAAAGATGGTCTGTCAGGATGGAGGTTTAAGCTGCGTGGAATACCCTGTGTACATAAGATGTCAGTTACAGATTTTGCATTTTGAAATTCAGTCTTTGCAGCAATCATCGGAAGAAAATGTGACTAATGTTCTTGCAGCTTTGGCAATATGTAATTTCCTCCTTAAGAATCACAATTTTAATGCTAACAATATAATGCTCAGCTCAGCATAAAAGCTGCTCCTAATAAAGAAACTGGAGTCTTATCTTGTTAGAAGCCTACACATTAGAATGATGGACACCAAAATGACTGAGCTATAGTGAAGCATCCATCACCGGACTGCTTGCAGGAAGTTTAAAATTTACATGTTTTTAACAACCAAAACACAATCCCTCTTCATCTTATGAATGAGTTTGTAGAAAGTCTGTTTAACTTGGAAACAGATTTGCTTCTGAAAAGATGCAAAGACACAGATGAAGGAATGATCAAAAGGGAGAAAGGGCTTTGGGTGGCCCCTGAGCTTCCGATTGTCCCATATTGTGTTTTGGAAAAAGTTACTTTGTTTGGTGGTCTGAGTTTTCTGAGGGCACTAGTCTGATCCGGGACATCCTGTTTCCTGAGTCAAAGACATTTGCGTTTTCCCTTCTCTGTCCTGGGGTGCTGCCCACAGGGCTGGAGAAACTTGAAGGATTTGGCTGTTTATGTTTTTAATAAAAAAGTGTTTGTTGTAATTGGAAGCAAGGAAGGTTCATATGTAAGATAATTGCAGTAATCAGGTCAATAAATGTAAGAGTTGCTGTCAGTGTGTAAAATACTGTGGTGATGAAGGTTATTTGATAATCAGCTTGATCTTTTTTTTACATTTTAGATTTAACAGAAGACAGTCTGCTAAAAGAAACCAACATGAGAATGTTTCACTGATACAAGTACAATCCTAATTCATTCTTTTGTGGTTCGCTTAGGTTTAGCATGCCAGATAAGACAGAAGAAGAATCTCTTGCCAGGTGGTCCAAAAATATAATTTTAATTAGTTGGATACAATAGTGAAAAAAACTTGTCATGGACACCAAAATCCCCAAGACCTGTCAAAATATTGATTCCCTAAAACGATATGGAAATATAATGACTATTTTCAAATAGCACAGATTTACTTAGAATCCACAGACAATTCTCTTCTATATTATTACAAAACCC
>NW_005187497.1:2223743-2224673 GCF_000239375.1 Pundamilia nyererei
GGGGGCTAAAGCAGGAATAAAGCAGAACGGACTCAGTGCTAACAGAAGGACAGCAGCTCACACACATACATGAGGGAAAACATACGGAGAACAGAGTGAGACACAGACAATGTATACACAGGAGGTGATGGGGCCAAGTGGACACACCTGCGGAACACAGCTGAACAAAATATGAGACTGCGAATTGCTAAGTTAATAGCTAATGCTAGCTAGTGTGGTTAGCAAGCTACATCAACAGATGAACAGACATTGGCTAGTGCTACGAAACACATGAATGAAAAAGTATATTTTACGTCCCAAACTCTCAGATGAGCCTACCCTACAACTTTGCCAAAAAACCATTAAAAATACTAAATATGGGACAGTTGGTTATTCTAAAAGAAGATGATGCCATTCAAGTTGCTAAGAGGAATTGGTTGTTTTATGGTAGCATTTCTGTATCTGTTTGCCTATGGAAAGCCCAGTGCACCAGTGCAAATGTGCTTGTGTAGTTCTCCCAATAGCAAGTAGCTTGATGTGGATGAAGCTGTGAGACCCTGTGCACGAGAAAATGCTAACTTCCTGGTTTGAGACCGGATGTGGGGTTGTACATTTCCGGTATAGCTTTACTTTGCGGTCAATCGCTACTGCAAAGATATACTCCAAAATCATGTCCAAAAATGGAAAAAGGAAAGATCGCGTTAAGTTACAAAGAGCAGAAGGTGGGAACACTCACCACTGTTGTGTCATAAAAAAATCGAATGATCAATTTTGACGTTTAAAGAGTTTAGATCGATCAGTTGTTTACATCACTCAACACAAGCAGAACTGCATTACAAAATCAGAAGACACATCGTCCACATTCAGAAGCACATCTCTGTATAGTGACAGTTATTATGATTTAAACAGGCAAATGTTCAGCATTCAAACTACAGGTGAACAATAGTCAAA
>NW_005187497.1:2226684-2228730 GCF_000239375.1 Pundamilia nyererei
TGAGAAAGAGATGGAAAAAATAGAAACAGAAGAGAGGAGGAGCAAGATTTTGAGATAGCTCCTGAGCTCTTTTTTTAGGCTAAGAAGTGCTAGCTGTATCTCACTGATACAATGCTCTCATACACAGCAGAGAGTGGGCCAGAGCCAAAGGGCTCCACACTGAACCTCGCTGCTTAGCCACGAATACTGCCAGGAAGAGTGTGCCACCTACAGGTGCCAACAGAGAGTGAAGAGGTAAACTGACATCTTCACTCTTTCACTAAACGAGCAGTGATCTTTTTTTTTTTTTTTAGATTTGATGTCTCCTTGTAAATTAATGGATCGTTTTTTGCTTTAGTCATAACCAGTAGACGTATGCTTGTGTAGAATAAGAAGTTAATTTTAAGGAATACAGGAGACCATTAATCTGTAGACATAAATCAGAATGAATAGTTTTCAGCAAACATGCCCAAAGAATGCACGTCTAAGAATGCAAACATTCACTGGATACTCTCACTGGATACATAAAATAGTGGTTAGTTAGTGGTTATAAAGTATCACAAGTCAAAGATGTTTCTAAATAGTGGGTAGAAAATAGAAAAATTAAATAAAAGTAATCTGAGATTAAAATGTTTACAAACCAGAAACAGAAAAATGAACAAAGCCACAGAAGCGCTCACACTCCATTCCTCCTTTGCTTTTATAGGCTCTTCTTTTAAAAAGCTCATTGCAGCAGCTCTTTGTAGGTTTGGATGAGTGACTTGTGGAGCTATTTCCTTTTGGCATACCTTCACTCTCCTCTCATGACGAGACATTTTGGCTGGCAGGAGGGAAGATGAGTGGAGAGTTGGGGGAGAGGTTGGAACATTTAGCTTTATTCTAAATGAACAAATGCCAGGTGTCACATAAACTATAGAAATTACACACACATCCACACTACACTGAACACACTCCATCCATTACTTGTTACATTCCATGTTAAGAAGACATTTGTCAGAAAGGAAATCCACCCATGAATGAATCCCATACACTTTTTCTTCACTTCATCTTCAGCTCTTTCACCTCCTTCCTCTCATTTACAGGGAGGGCTCTCCACTGGACCAATCCTCTGTCTTTCCTTTTTGTTTTGTTTTCTCCAATCAGCTGCTCCCGCTCCAATAATTATCTTTAACTGCTGATGCCAGATAAAAGCTGATGCATCCCAAATTATTTAAAGTCCATTTAAAAGATGCTTTATGAAGAAAAATAATATTAGGGACTTTTCCAGTGAAACCACAGCCCAGCCACAGCCCACAAATGCTTACCAACGGTGCAGTCACTACTCTTTTACACACACAAGTCATATCATGAAACACTCCTATTATGCTATGGTAATATAAAGTACTCTGAGTGGTCAGAGAGACTAGAAAAGCTTGATTTAATGCCTCTCCTTCCCACTATGAGTGTTCAAACATTTACTGCAAAGCTTTTCTTTTTTGTTAAACTCATCAGTGAGTAAGACCAGTGATCACTGCAGAGGTAAAACTGAAAAAGAGAAAAAAAGTGCAAATAAAACCACCTGTTTTATAATCTGTATACTACCAGCTGAGCGCCTGGCAGACAGCTGACCCGGTTGCGAGATGGGTCCAAGTTCTCTGTGAGCAATTAGCATTCTTTTCTCCGAGGGCTGAACAGTTTTCAGGCTCCTTGTTAATATAGTAAAAGAAAATGTAATAAACTCACAGACACTTCACACTAATAGTGTTGGCAAATACATTTCTCTGTGACTGGAAGTTAATAAAGTGGACTTTTTATTGTTACTAAATTCTTAATCTTTTTAAGCGCAATATTGCTTTAACTTTTAACTGAATAGGAGTTATTTTATACTGTACTTTTGTGTTTGGCCATCAAAAACAATATCTTAGTCACTAAACTGAGACAAAGTAGGTGGAAAAGGAGAAGACGTGGGAGAAACTAGTGCATTAATATAGCTCCAAATTATCTTTGAGAAGTGCAATGTGCAGCAAAGGTGCACGCCCCTGCTAAATGAGCCCTGACAAGCTCTCAGTGATGCCAGAAGGGGAAAAA
>NW_005187497.1:2229246-2244974 GCF_000239375.1 Pundamilia nyererei
TAATTTAATAGCAAGTTAAATTAAATTATCTTTAAGGCAACCAAAATATACCTGAAGCACAATGCTATTTATAGGCCTTTCCATCAAAGACTTCAGCTTTCCACTATGTGGCTATTCAAGACCCTATTTATTGTACTTTTTCTCTATAAATACATCTTTTCCGCTGTCACCTCCAGTAACCCTGGTGTTATGTGAGTCTTGACCAGACGTTACAGGTCACCTTCCTGACATAATCCAAAACAAACAGTTGACAGGATAACCCCTGGCCAGGTTAGAGGATTATTGTCTGACTTCATCATTCAAAAGACACTACTGCCTCCCCCTCCATTCATGCATAACTAATGACAAGTACACAAGTAAGCTTTTCCAGGTTACTGGATTTACAGATCCATACGTGTACATGTATGCGTGCATATATAGAAAATTTCTTTTCACAGTTTATTGAGCTCTTCCAGATTACCTCATTTGTTTGTGTAATTATCAGACAAAAGCACGAAAGCGGGGAATTCTTGTATTCTGTAGTTAAGTCCTGTTGCATATGAGGGTACCAGCCTCGGGTCATTTGAGTAATGACTCAAGTTCTCTCTCATTTGCTCTCTCTTTTTTCCTTTTTGTGAAGCTCTCTTCACCCATAAAGCATTTTGCTCTCTCACTTCTCACTTCAAAATATTTTGTGCAACATAAACTGATGCAATCTAGTGTTTATTTTGAGATAGTGTGTGTGGGGGAAAGTCTCAGTGACAACACACAGGAAGCTGTGTTTTCCCGCAGTATAGGTAATACAGACATAAATATAAACAAAAGATAGAAACATTAGAAACATAAATAGAAACTTTTTTTAAACCAATCAAATAAAAGAAAAAAAAAAAAAAAAAACAACCTCAAAAAACTTCCCCAAAAAGCAAATTGGCCAAAAATTTTTTGGAAAAAGCCCAACAATTTTGCAGTTCAGCCTCTGTACAGCACCACAGGGGATTTTAAATCAGAATGCCATTGTAGTACCGACCTCTGTGTTATTGTCATTGTCTATAATCAAGAGATGTCTCCAAATACGTAAACTGGGTTTACACCAACGAGCATCTGGTTATGTTCAAGAACAAAAAGGAAGATCAACCAGAATAACAGGAAAACAAAAGTATGGGGAAAGAGAGAAACAGTCCATAATGTGAAGCCTACCACATCATCTGCCAAACAATGTGGAGGGAATGTAATGGGATGGGCATTTATGACTGCCAGTGGAACTAAGTTACTAGTGATAACTGACGATGAACACTAAACTGCTGATAGATGTAGCAGGTCCCTTTGGGACATGGTCACCACTTGTGTCTTTGGGCCTTAGGACTCTCCTCTCGACTCGTACCAGGATGGCTGCCTGTTGCCTCTGGTCATCTGGGACTCTCATCCTTTGGCTGTGAGCTCCCCATCTACAGCCTCCTGCCTTCTCCTCCTAGGATGGATGCACAGGGGTCGCCAAGATGTGATAACTGAAAAATACAAATAGAAATGAATAAATAAACACATAATTTTTTTTTCACATGAACAAGAGGAGGCTATAGAGATTTTATATAGATATGTTTAAAAAGCAAAATGTGTATGGTACCACAGTGCATTCAGATTACAATTATGATTGAAAAAGCTGCCATTCAGGATTGGAGCAGGATGGATTCAGAAGCGTACACGGCAATACTCTCTGCTTAGATGCAGCTAAATATTGCTGACCTAACAGCACTTTGCAGTGTAAGCAGATATCGACCCTGCAAAAAATGCAAAATAGGAGTTTAAAATATCCCAAGAGTTTCTCAAGAAAAAGAAATAGACTAATATTCAATGACCAAGTCGGTCACCTGATCTCATCATGCTTTTCATTTATTATAAAGGAAACCTGAAAACAAAACTAAAACCAAAATGACCCAAATACAAGCAGAATGTGCTACAGGAAATGCCTAAAAGAGCATCTCAGGTTAGGAAATACAGCTTTTGGTGATTAACTGCGAAGGATTTTCATCCAAGTATTAGGAACAATTCAATTAAAATTGTGTTAGTTTGTCCAATTAATTTTAGGGCTGTAATTCCTGCAGAAGTTTTGTAAGTTGACAGTCTGCATATTAATCACATCTTAATTGTTTCCACTGTGGTGGTGTAGACGGCAAAACTACAAAAACAGTGGTTGCGTGACAAATTATAGACCTAGCTATAACTGGGACTGAGTCAAAATAAGCTATATTATACTACCTTTCATTGTTTGTACATGCTGTGCTTGCTAGCATTAAAGGGATTCAAGTTTATTCTAAGTATAGTGTCTGTGTTCATTATAAGCAGCCCCTGCACACAGTCCAACTGCATGGCTGGGAAGTTGGCAAAATAAGATTGCTTCAAATAACTGACAGTGCTTATGCTCATTACAATAACAGATCATCAGTGGAACAATGGACTATTGTGTGATGGATGTTTTGGTTGCAAACCTTTTGAGTTACTATAAATCAGAATATCATCACAGACACAATAAAAAACACACTAATTCCAAGTTGATTGGTGATCTTCAACCTGTGCTTTATGCTGTTGTCCATAAGTTGTTATAATGGTATAATCATTGGATCAACAGTGCAAAACAAATTTGGCTCTTTTTTAATTAAATTAGTAAACTTTTACATACAGAAATGATCTTAGGAAATAATCTTTCATTCATATTCATTTGAACTTGTATCACACAAATTCCACACGGCTTTCAGACAGTAAAAGTTCAGATTTAATGACTGTGCTGTTGCTGCCTGTCAGCGATGTTTAACTGCTTTCATCAAGGCTGTATATTATCAGTGTCTTGTTTTCTTTTCTCTGTAGCAACTCTGTCCCAGCGTGCCAAGGAAGAATGTCTTTTTACTCGTCTATATGTTTAACCATTTAGATGTGTAATTACATGCAATGTTGGGTGCCATTAGCCAGAGGCCAGATTTACTCCAGTTCTCTTGAAAAAAAAATTGCTCATGACTGAGAGTCAAAAATAATTACAGGCCAAGCAGAACAAGCGTTTATGTCAAACAATGAAGGCGGTTGCCATGTAAACCACTTTACTGTACATTTATCATATGCATATATCGTATAGACAACAAAAGCTTGACACGAACAAGTAGTTTCACTTTAATAATCTCTTGCTAGCGCCTCCTGTGTCATTTCCATACCCACAAATATTGGCATCTTATTTATTTATAAGATGTAGCACTGTGATCTTTTCAGTATAGCTAATTTCATGTATTTATTTGTAATTCTTTGTTTGTGATTCAGGAGAATTATTTAGCTCAGAGATTAGCTAACCCCGTGCATTCTGGTTAGCTCATAAGATGCCTAGCAACTCTGCTAAAACTTTGGGCTGATGGAGCATGCGCATTAGCTCAGACTCATTGCTAGTGAATAGCTAATATCAAAACAGCTGAGCCAACAGACTTCCTATTTGCTTCTTGCACATATAAATGGAATTACAGTTTATAATCATACAGTTCTTTTGGAGTTTTAGATATCAGGCTTTTAGCCAAAGGTTTCTGAACATACAAACCTTCAGAAACTTGGATTTTATGCTACTAATGTTAGACATTGAAGGCTAATGACATGCTAAGACCACTTTAAACATAACATGAGTTCCCAAGTGTAAGATTCAGGCTGAACGATGACTGGGAAACCGTAACTTAGTTTATAAAGACCATAGAGCATAAATAGACGATCAGAAAAAGAAAAGAGAGGCAGGACTACACATACTGTACAGACGGAGGTAATGAGACACGGGTGAGGGCAGGTGGAAACAATCTGATCCTAGAAGGGAAAGGAACAAAAGAAAACAAACAAACAAACATTTCAAGTAAAACAGGAAGCAACCAAAGCGAAGTTAACTAACATCAGAGATCAGTTTTGATCTCTAGTAACTAAAATATCTGACTGTTTTGAAGTAGCAGAGTATGTACAACAATTTAAGTACATCACTTTAAATTAAGTTTAGCCTAAGTAGTAAAAATATTTGAAAATGTGCTTAATTAAACAGGTGGTTAAACAGATCTGCTAATATTCTGGAAGAGCTGCACTCATCAACCTAGTGCCTACTTTATTTACAAGTATTAGTCCATGTGCCATCTGTCTTTTCTGACATCTGGGCTGCAGCTGGAGCTGGGAGCGTTTCCTCTGTCATTACTATTACAGTCTGCAAGGAAGTCTTCAGTGTCTGTAGACTCTTTAGCTCAGCACTTTCATTTTTTAACTGCACATACAAAATAAAAACAAATGTGTACCAATCTCACGTGTTTCCATCAAAGGTATCAGTGTTCTTTTTTCTCTTAAACGCATGCTTCATCTCATAGACTAGTAAATGTAGCCAGTCAGACTCAGTGTGTGCAACAGTAGAAAAAAAGGCAGTCTCATATCATTGGATCTTGATGTGTATTCAGCACATGTAAACAAACAGAATTACATCACATACTGATTTTTAAAGCGATCCAAGAGTGTGGAGAGATACTGATGAGCTGATTTGGTATTATGTCTGATTTATTGTGTTTTTAAAGCATACCAACATATCACAATCTTACAGCGTTTAATTTTCTATCCATATTTTAAATCACGACTCCTCGTTTTACATTTTCTGATCAAAACGTCACCTTAGACGCAGTCACAGTAAATGATGAGTGAACGGGTGGCTCGATGCTTGAATTAATTGTTAAAGCTAAACAAATTTGTTTCTTCATCCATTTTCCCCAATGAGTCAGGCAAAAATTCATTTTTTAACCTTTTTCACATGAGGGTAAGACGCGTTCTACCAAGCCCCACCCCCTGCTCCTCCTTCCACACCAACATATTCCTGTCAACTTTCCCAGACAGCCTTGTTAACTTGTCTACCGCACTCTGAACTTCTGCCAGTACGGAAATAATAAACACATTATTTCTTCGAGTCCACTTAACATCAGCCATCACTTGCTTCACACTGATTTTTCTGTGGTTGACTTTAGTAATTCTCATTAAGTAAATTACACTTTCCAAGGTTGACACTTCTTACTTAACCTGTTGCAAAATTCCAGCAGGACTTATCAGGGTCTCGTGAGAAAACAAAAAAACCAGAAAATAACACAGAGTTGCTGAATAACTTTAGGTCTTTCAAATTTGTATAGCAAAGTGTTAAGTCTGAGTGATAATGGCCGAGAACAGCTTAAAGTGGACATTTGAGTACTGTTTTCTTTTTAATTAGCACACCAAGACACAAGGCATGATTTCAACTGATGTGTTACAGACACTTTCCCATGCATCCGGGAACTCTTTGACTTCCCTACAGTTTTTACAACTGTTTGTGTTAACTTTAACAACAGTAATGATTTAACACTCTGCCTCAAACTGGATGCCACTTGTGCTTTTATATTCAAATTTGAAAATGAAAAAGCAATTTGTTGCTTGCCTAAATCTGACACCAAAAAAACGGTTTTATTTTATTTTATTTTTCTCAAGTCAAATGAAGACAAGTTCCACTGACTAAATTATACAGTTTAAGAACTACTGTGTGGGAATTAGTGGCATCTAGTGGTGAGGCTGCATAATTACAACAAAAAGAAAACCGCTTCCTCACAGGTCCTGGTGAGGCGCGCTCAGTTCAGTGTAAATTATAAAAGATGTGTACAGAGCCGGTGTTGGGTTTGTCCATCCTGGTCTGCTGTGGAAACAGGATAAAAGGAGCTAACAAAATTTAACAGAAGCTCAGCAGTATATAGTTATGGTTGATTGATTAAAAATAACTACAAATACTATATTTAGTTTCGTTCTGTGTCTGTGACTAGAGCTCATTAAATCAGACACACCGGTCCTTTAAATTGAGCCTCATGTTTCTGTACCTATGACAGATGAGGCTGCAGATGTTTTCCATTCTCAAAAAGAACATCTCTTTAAAACCTTTAGGCGATTTCCTTAAATGTGTCCCAAACCTTCCCTTTAACTCAAAGAATAAATAATAAAAATATTATGTTCAAAGGTCAAAGGTTAGAGTCACCATGAGCTCATAGAACAACTGGCAATTCAAAGATGGAAATTATGACACAATTTCACAAACAGGCCTAATAAAATAAAATGATAAAAAGACATCTTAGACCCAAAAGTTTAAAGGTCAGGTTTACTTTGGCATCATTTTGCTCTGGATTGTAAAATAGCAACATTATTTGGTCCCCACCTGAAAGTCTGAGTCTGAAGAGATGTAAAGTATCCCTTGACTAATTGGAGTCGTAAATTGCAGCACACAGTGTAATTCACTGTAAATCTATATTGGAAAAGGTATTTTAGTACTTCTGGAAATGGTTAAGTATCATGCAGTTTTTAGGATCTGTTGTGTTCTCATGAGCAGCTGCACATTGATTGCATAGCTGAGAGCCCATTTAGTCACCCCAGAGAGCTTCAGTGGGTAAATATCGCCACCTTGTGTTGAAGTAGAGGATTCACTCCTGCTGTTCAATACTAACTCAATAGTTTATAAAGTTTAATATTCAAAGTGATCATTGTAAATACTGTTAATATAATTGTACTGTAACTTTTCTTCATTTTTCCTGTTTACAATGTTTGTTTGTTTGTTCTTGTTTTTTTACAAAGCAAAAGGAGGTGATGAGCACTGCACACAACAAAGGAGTGCATCAGTGTAAGTTTAACAGTAAGATAACACCTTTTGCCATTAATTCACAAATCAGTATCATTTTTTCTTACAATTTTTTTTTGCAGTTGTCATTTTGGCATATAATTATCACAACATGCGTAATTCACACTCTCTGCTCTGTCAGTTCCTGTCTCCACCTACACCATGTGACTTGTCAGAGGGTGAGGCACTTGTGTGCACTTGTTCCACAGGGTTCAACCGCTACGCAGGACTAGGCCAAGGCTTGGACGGAGGGAGAGGCATCTTGTGCCCAGAGCCATGGACTACCAGCAGAAACTGGCTGAAAAACTCACCATCCTCAATGAGAGAGGAAATGGGGTGCTGATACGAATGAACTACATTAAGAAGGTGAGGGGGAAAAGAGGAAGAGTTAAGAGACAAATGGTGTGAACTACAAAGAGGAGAAATAAGGAACTTCTTGTTCATTTTATTTATTTTGGTGTAAATGTGAGTTATCAAATGATAAAAATGTATCTAAGAGCAAACACGTAAGCACACACTGATTCAGTGCTTAGCGGTAAATTCGATTTGAAGTTATTGCGAATCATTTTCCTTTCAGTTTCCTGACAACCTTTACAAAGCAGTGATAGGTTCACTGTACAGATCACATCCTTATAGCAACAATAAAAACAATAACAATGTTTGCTAATAGTTTAAGAGCTGAACATGTTTCATTTTTAATGCACGGAAGTAACAAACTTCAAACAGGAGCTATACCAGTACAGATGACATGAACTTTACAAATTCTCAAACTCAGGAGGGTTTTCTGAAGGTGGAGTTTAAACTCTGGTTATGAGATATAGAGATATAGAGATATAAAGATATAAACTATGAGCTGGGGGAACTGCTTTGTGTGTTTACTGGCTTTGCAAGATGGGAAAACTGTCAACTGAGGCTCTAGCTGAATGTATTTTTGAGGAGAGGAAGTGCAAACAGGAAGTTGGTCTGTGCTGTCAGTCAACTCAAATTTCAGTTACTTTGAACATAAAGCTGTAAAACTCCCGCAAAAGCAGTAAAATTAGTGAACAAATAAAAATATACGATCATTTTAGCCACATGTGTGTCGATAGCGTGAGTCTTGGCAATTGTAAAATGACTGGAGAGACTAATGGATTCACACCGACAACCAACACATTTCGAGAAACGGCATGCAGTTTGCATCCATGTGCATGCTATTCATCAAGGGGAAGTGGATAAACAGCTGAGACTTCAGCAAAACCCCAACAAATGCATTTTTCCACTTCTGCCCTCACACTTGTGAGCTTTGAGTGAAGCCTTTTGCTCTCAGCTTCTAAACAGCCCTGCGGGAACAGTTTTATGTTAATGATCTTGCTCAAGAGGTTGTTTAAAGGGGTAGTGAAAGCAAAGCCAAGTTACTTTAATTGTTTTCTTGTCATTGGCATTTTCTACCTATCGTCGAGCGGCTCTTAAAAATAAA
This sequence comes from Pundamilia nyererei, assembly GCF_000239375.1. NCBI lineage: Eukaryota > Metazoa > Chordata > Actinopteri > Cichliformes > Cichlidae > Pundamilia > Pundamilia nyererei. The sequence continues at coordinate 2,237,343 of NW_005187497.1, forward strand.
AACAAAAAATAAAAGCTAGGAAACTGAAATGTGAAAACATGACATAGAATATATTGTACATGTTCCTGTCCTTAATCTCCACACCTCTCATCTAGACATGTGGAGATCCCAAACTGCGGCCCTCCTTCCTGACAGATAAGGCCATGGAATCTGCCATCAAGTATATCAACAAGAAATTCCCCAACATCGACTACAGGGGAAACATTGTAAGTGCAAACCGCTTTTGTTCAAGCTTATTTTTCCCCGAATGTTCGTCTCTATGTTTTTCTTCTTGTTTTGTCGGCTTGTGTTCATAAAGGTTCTGTTTCTTGAAATGAAAATGAAAACATCATTAAATATGCCAGAAAGTGCTTTGCTTGTGTTGTACCAGAAAGATTAACGTACGAAAATGAAAGTTTGAGCTCTCGAGAACATAAAATTGATTTATGAAAGCAGCACTTCTGTGTTTTTTTTGCAGTGCACTGTAAAGTATTTACCAATTTGCTGATGTTCTTTATGTATTATGTTCATGTATTTCTTGTAATTCATCAATCACTATCAACCACAGAGGAAGTTAAACATCACCTCACATCTAACCACTGATGTCTTCATTATTGTTTAGCAAAATCTGACCAGCATCCAGCGACAGAAATCAGAAGTGCTGTCCAACACAACGAGCTACTACGAATCTTTCCTGGATGTCATTGAATTCAGGGTGAATATAGTTGTTCTTCATCATCTCACATTCATTCACATTTAAAATCTCACAGTTGTTTTTTGATATTGAGTATGGTATTGAAACATAATATATGATGATTGAAAAAGTGAAAGTTAATCACACTGAAAATTACTTGTGCATCATTTCTTATGTAGAACTGTGAAGACATCTTGAGCCGCCGCTCATTTCTTTATATTTTGCTTTTAAAAAACCAGACTTTCTTTAATTTTTTTTAAATTGTCTTGAGAAATAGTTCTGCAGGCTTTCTGGAGGTTATTCAGACTCTGTCATGGTTGTGCTGTGTGGCAGGCAGGATGTAGGCCCCAAATGCAGGATACAGACAGAATAATTAACAAAAAGGCAGCAGCTTTATTGCTGGAAAATACACACTAATGCTAGGTACATAATCACTGAAAAAGAAACAAACAAAAGATTAACTTGAACTAAGAATCATGCACTTAACTACAAATGACTAGACAAGACTTGACATCATATGATGTGGCCAGGGAACCTGGCACTTATGCAGGAACACACAGCAAATGAAGAGGACGCGACAACAAACAGGGGAAGACTGAGGACTTAAATACACAGGCAGGATAATGAGAGGATGGGAAACAGGTGGAAACACAGCTGGGACAAATCAGACAAAAATAAGACAAAGGGGAAGCAAAACTGAACACACTAACATAGCATATGCACAGAGACACGGACTTGACACAGAGGCATGAGTGACTGGATATGAAATGTGGAACACAAGGAGGACACGGTGACTGAAACTAGAAGCTAAAAACAAATATAATGTGAACAGAAAACCATCAAGAGAACAAAACCATGACTAACAATAATTGAGGGATAGAAATTAAACACAAAACACTGGGCTACAGACCCAGTGCCGTGACAGTGCCTCTTAAAGTTTTTCTTTGGCTGCTTTTTCACTCATTTTCTGTTCCGTCCAGACGTTGTACCTGATCCCTTTCAGAGGAATGCTTTTGTTTGTTAAGCCACATAACATTGACCTATGAATCATTCAAGAATAAAAAAGACACATAAATCAAGGGCTGAACAAGCATCTACACATAAACCAACTTTTATCTTGTTGGAAAGAACAGCTTTTTCTTATGTCTTTAGTTGAATCTATAAAAAATACTAAAGATAAGCATAAAATCAAACCAACAAAATTAATCTCAAAGAAAATTAGCCAAAAACCTGGCACATATATGATGAACGGTGTCTGAAAGTCCTCAAGAAACAGGAAAAAAATCCAACAGAGACCTGGATTAGAATCCGAGACGTGCACCTGGCTCTTCAGTTCATCCATCTACTAAAGTCCCATCAGATATCATGGTGGAACTGAAAATCAGTGAGAGTGATGAACTTAAATCTGGAAGGAGAAGATCAGCAGAGAGGTACAGCAGCGAGTGTCCATAGTGATCTATAACACATAGTGGAGGCTCTGTCATAGTTTCAGCAGTGCTGTTGGGGATCTTGTGATTTCAGGCCACCATGGAAAGTCTCTGATTGACAACAGATTAATTTTTCATCTTAGCAAACACACTGTGACCTGAACAGAAAAATATACAGTGGAACATTATCAGTCATGGACTGTCCTCCCCAGAGCCAGGACCTCAACATTACTGAGGCAGCGTGGGATCATCGGGAATGGAACAAAGGGCATCCAGAATCCTAAGAGGACATTCGTGATGTCCTTTGAGAAGCCTGACCTATTCCTGAAGACGACTTAACCTCGTAGGACCTGGCATCCACATATGTGGACATCACATTTTGGGTTATTTAGACCAAAATACTGAATTTTGCTCTAGAAGGGCCTGATAGCCACTTACGAGGACATTATACTGCTACTGTTCTATCAAAATTTTACACGAATATCCTCATATTTGGCTCTTTTTTTCCTTAAAAACAAAAATAAGGTTAAAAAAAATCTGGTAATTCTTTGTTTTTACATTCATCGGGCCCCAAAATGACCAAATATCAAAGAAAAATTAAAAATACATGCCATGGAAGAGTTCGGGTCTTAGGAGGTTAAAGAAATTACAAGACAGTCTGAGAGATTTCAGCCTGTGTTGAAGAATAAAGGCGATCATACTGAATATTGACTTACAAGCTCTTTATATTTGTACAAACACAGTTTTGGCCTTATTTGTGGTATTTCTATGTGTTCTTGCATACGGTTATAAATCGTTGAACCCATTTCCTGGTTTCATAGCAAAATATAGGATATAGAAGAAATGAGTGGTGGCTCAAGACTTTCACTCTACTGCATAAGAAAAGACAAACCTGAAAATAGAGCGCAGTGCCGGCGGTCGTAAACATAGTGACGTTTGTCTCGTTGATCGCTCTGCACATTCACTATTTCAGACCTTTTGTTATTAGAATACATTTACATATAGAGTGGTTTATTGTGACCTAAGAAAGCAATTGATTATATTGCATACACCGAGGGCAGTTAGCTCATTGTGGTTTTAACACCTTTCTCAAAATATTCATTTTTCTCTGTGTGGAGGTTGCAGCAATGCCAAGACATTCATGGTATTTGTAAGACTTCAATCATGAAGATACAAATTATTCATGATTATAAAGTTTTCTTTAAAAATGGACCAAAGGCAAATTTTCTTATTATGCAGGTCTGTCATTTGTAATCCAATCCTCCTTTTTCCATTCAGGACCATGTTTATGAGTTGCTGAACACCATAGACGCCTGTCAGTGTTTCTTTGATATAGTAAGTATTTACTCTGTGGGTAGTGTTTCGATGAAAACATAAAAGTTGTTACCTGTTCGCTTTGGTCACCAGTCACTCTGATACTGCTGCTGTGTTTCTTATTCCTGCAGCCTGATTACACATTGCACATTATGTTGCTTTTTCTTCTCACGCCTGAGCTTCATCTTCTTCTGCTATTGCCACATTTAAAATTGCACCTGTTCTTTATATTTCACACCAAACCCATCCAAAATAATCTTTTGCCTTTAATATGTGATATCTGAAATGGAACGTAGAGCAAATGATGACACTAAAATTGTGATTTCAGACAACCAACTTTGACTTCACCAAAAACTACTTGGATCTGATCATCACGTACACCTCCGTTATCATCACGCTCTCTCGCATCGATGATAAGAAGGCCCTGGTGGGAATGTTCAACTGTGCCCACGAGATGACGAATGGAAGCAGGTGGGGAAAAGATGGACGCCTCAGCAAACGTCGTGCAGCTTTTTAAAGTGGCTGCAAACAATTTCAAGTGCTAAACGCTTCATCCACAAATACTCCAATTTTTCTAATCATTATAATAAATTTGAACTTTAAGCATTAGTTACTACTTACTTTAAAAGCCGCACTTTGTTTGGCTAATGCAAGGCAATTTGCAGTAACCACAGTCTGAATTATTTCAGCAACTCCAAAGAAAGTCACACAAAATATTACAAATCTAAATCAGATGTTTTTATTCTCATTAAAACCTTGTAAGTTGGATTGAAATAGTACTGTGCTGCACTGGTATTGCAGCTTTGCTGCTCTTGTCATGCCTCCACTCAATGTGACCCCTACAGTGACCCCTCCTACCCTCGGCTTGGCCAGATGTTTCTGGAGTATGATCATCCCTGGAAGAAGCTCACGGAGGAGTTTGGCCCTCATACAAAGGTAAATTCAAAAATGTGTCATTAGCTGTCCAAGTACAAAGGTAAACTTTAAATACAGTAAAGTATGCAAAATGCTAGTTCTTTTTTAAAAAGAAAAACACCTTTTATATATAAAAGGTGTTTTTCTTTTTTCCCTGCACCTGAACAACCCAACTTCTTTTATGCCTTCACCACTCTATGAAACAAAAACGTTTTATTATAGTTTGCCTTTTTCTCCACTATTTTGTTTTTCAATGATGAACCATTAAAAGGGTTTACTCATGGGTTATCTTGAAATATGCCCGTGTGCGTGCAACAAAACAAATTACCATTTATCAGGTTTTTAAAGCATTGCCTTCTCTCAGAATTTCGTCCTTTTGGCTTTTAAAATGTTCTCATATCCATCCGTCTTCCTCACTCGGTGTCCTTTGCACCTCTATCCCTCTGTCAGGCTGTGACAACAGCATTGCTTTCGCTGAAGATGGTCTACCCACGGAGGAACCTGCCAGCAGAGCAGTGGCGAAGCGCCCAGCTCCTCAGCCTGCTCAGTGCTCCAGCTGCCATGCTGGACTCAGCCTGTTGTGACACTGTGAGTCTCATTTCCTCTCATACCCTCAACTCCTGTTTTGAAATAGTGAGACGAGGTGTAGAGAAATATGACAATGTTTTACTACCAGCATAAGAGTGAATGCATTTATTCAGGTTATTTATGTGAGTTCTGTTTTTATTCTGCATCTTTAAAACACTTAATTATGAAAACTGTGTGCCTTTAGCTTTTTTCTGCTTATGCCCCAACTTTTTTTATATTGAATATACTTTGTCTTGTATAAAAATCTACACTTTGGAAGGCAGCGAATACTCCTGCAAATGAAAAAGGACCAAAACACAGTATAGAAAAGGGATGTATAACAGCTGAAGTAAAGACTTTATTCATGTTGCCAACAGTAAATGAGTCTGTGGGAGTTAATAAGTTGGTTGTCTTCTACAGATGGCGTGCGAATACCTGTCTATGGAGACAATGGAGCGTTGGATTATTAGTAAGTGTTTCTATATTTCCAATTTAAATGTATTTGTTACAGAATTTAAGTGGTTTGAGAACCTATTGGATATACCCACATGTAACACACATGAGAAAAATGGGTGCACAGTAATAGTTAAGCCACCCCTCATTTATTTATGATTTTGTGAGGAAAATGGGAAACAGATGCAGTGATTTATAGAAATGTGCAAACATGAATGAAAACACAGCATGTAAGTTAAAAATTGAGTATGTACACTTCTAAGGAACCTGGGCTCTCTGTCTTGTCATTTCTTTAAGTAGTCTTCCTTCTCTCACCCCAAATGGTCGCGGCAGATGGCCCCGCCCCTCCCGGAGCCTGTTTTTCCTGGAGGTTTCTTCCTGTTAAAAGGGAGTCTTTCCATTCCATGTCGCCATATGGGGGTCATATGGTTGTTGGGTTTTCTCTGTATCTATTATTATAGGGTCTACCTTACAATATAAAGCGCCTTGAGGCGACTGTGCTGTGATAAACAACACTGTAGAAATAAAGACTAATTTGAGGCTCTTCGAAGGGTTCAAAGCTCTTCTTTGGATGATGCTTTTGTTCTGTTCTGTATTAAAATGATCCCACACTGCTCCAGTAATGTTGAGGTCCGGGCGCTAATTCAGCACACCTCAGCCTCTGTTCCCTGTTGCCCTTCATGAGAATGGCTTCTTGTCTTCCACAGACACCAATTCTAATGAAGGTTCAGCAAACAGCTGATGGTTAAACTGAAGCTCTGAGGTCCTGTGTCATATCTTTGTTGGCTTTTTTTTTTGCACCATTTCCTAAGATCGTGACTTTCAGATACTGTTTGTCTCCTGTAGATAGTAGTTTAATCTACTATCTACTACTTTTGTAATTCACTTTTCCAGTTTCCTCATTTTTTTAAGGACATACTGCACACCATCCCGAGACTAGCCAAGCTTTGGACTCATAGCACTAACGAAATGGGAACAAACTGTGTTTGTTCCCTAGGTATTGGGATACAGTGTAAATGTAAATAAAAACATGATTCAATGATTTGCAAATCTCATAAACCCATTTTTATTCACATGTGGAACACAGAAAACATATCAAATGTTCCAACTGAAAAAAATAGTTAATTTTGAATAGGGTCATTTTTCCCCACTGTGCAGCACCCCTCTTCTTTTAACAACAGTAAACATCTGGAGCTGAGGAGAGCAGCTGCTGAACTTTAGGGAGAGGAATGTTGTCCCGTTCTTATCTGATATTGGATTCCAGCTGCTCCACAGTCCTGGGTCTTTTTTGTTGTATTTCTCGGTTGGTGAAACGTCTGGAGACAGGCTAGTTCAGCACTCGGACTGTTCTACAGCATGAAGCCATGCTGCTGTATTAGATGCAGTATGCGGTTGTCATGATTCGGCTGTGTGCAGGCAGGAATTGGAGCCAAACGCAAACTCAATGGAAACAGGACTGAACTCAAAATGCCAGCTTTTATTGCTGAATAGAAAACTTTACAAAACCTAAACTGGGAAGATTCTAAGAAAACACACACAGGGAGCCGCAGAGAGAAACACACAGCATGAAGGAGGACACAATGCTGAACGCAGGAAGACAGAGGACTTAAATACACACAAGAGGTGATCAGGACAAGTGGCAACACATGGGGAAACAGCTGACACATAACGACATCCCAGGGGAAATGTAAAACTAAACACAGGAACACAGGACCTCTTTCAAAATAAAACAGGAAACATAATGAAACGCAGACCTGACAACTTGAACTTAACAAAAGACATGAAACACATGAAGGGCAAGGAAGACTTAACACTAGGGCTCCTTGAAAAATAAATAAGGGACACCTCATGGCCAGGGTTGGGCGACCCGATTGTCTTCACCCTTGCCAGTGTGTGAAATTATTTTTTTAACCATTTGATAAAGTGCGTCCCTTTTCAGCTCAATACTTTTGTTTCCAATTACGGAACAATTCCGTTTTTCAAGGGACGGTTGGCAACCCTACTTAACACAGGGGTTGAAAACACAAAGGTAATGTAATAAACAAATGAACTTCACCAACTTAATGAGCTTAAACAAACATCAACTTCCAAATAAACTAAAACGCTGGGTCGACAGACCCAGGGAACATGACAGCGGTTTAACATTGTCGCACTGAAATACAGTCTTCACTGAAAAAGTCATTATCTGGATGGGAGCATATGTTGTTCTGCATTGTTAGTGCCTTTCTAGATGTGCAAAATGCCAATTTCACAGACACTCATAACGCTCATAACCAGTGTTGG
>NW_005187497.1:2246913-2262759 GCF_000239375.1 Pundamilia nyererei
TAAGGAATATTATCCTGAAATTGTGCCACAGTTTGTGGATGCACTTTTTTGTATACTGGTGAATCTCTGTCTATCATCAACCCAGTGTGGGAAATTTACCTTATTAGTTGTAAAATGCTCCTTCAGCTGTAGCTTTAGCATCAGTTATTTCTTCCATGATTTTCTTACCCACATTCCAGCTTTTCCAAGATGTGTTCTTGCCGTTAAATTCATACTTGCTATCTTAAAACGATACATTTTCTCAGCTTAAATATCAGATACTTTTGGGAATTCAAGTTGTGAAAAGAAAGAAAAGAAAGAAATATGTAACATAGTAACTAGCAGTATTCCTTCAGTTGTGTAGACTGTTTGATGACAGTTGCTAACTGTCCTTCCTGTAGTTGGCTTCCTGCTGTGCCACAGCAGCCTTAATTCAAACCAAGCCTCCCAGGAGCTGTGGAAGATGGGCCTGCGAAGCGGCATCTACCTGACCCTCACCAGAGATGAAGTCCTCAACATACACAAAGTGTCAGAGGACCTCTTCGACAACATTAAAGGGTATGCAGCCGATGCTGCTATAGTGTACTCTGCATTGGGGACTGTGAGAAAAAGCCCCTAATTAAGAAATCAGATCATGGGTATGAGATAATGCTATTCTGAGATTTCAAGCTGTCAAAGCTGACGACCAGAGCAGATTGGCTCCTTAACAGACTCGCACTGTAATTGAAATTAGGAATAGAGGGATAAAAGGTCAACAAGAAATGATAAGAAACAGATCTTTCTGTGATTGTGGTGTGATTTGCAGTATAATGTTTAGAGTATCCTCTTGATTTATAGTGCAGTATCTTTTCATATATTAATTTCTAATAAAAACTGAGACTGAGGTTAACATGAAGCTAATAAAGAAAATGAAGACACTTTGTCATTATCGCAGCAATATTTGATCTTATTAACATGTTTTTTCTTTTTCATCAGATACAACAAACGAATTGCAGACATCAAGGAATGCCGTGAGCATGTTTTAGTCAATGGGTAAGCCTGGCAGGAGACGGCATGTTTTTATTTCATATATTTTATCTGTGACATGAGCTATAACACCAGTAACTTTGTGTATTTTTCTCTGGATAGCGGGGCCATGCACAGAGAGAGGCGGCATTTCCTCAGAGGGGCATTGAAGGAATTATGTAAAGTTCTGGAGGATGAGCCTGGACTTCTGGGACCTAAGGTAGACCAGTAACGTCGTTATTGCAAGATCTTTCACAAAGACACATTCACATTGTGATAATTGGCCGTAGACATCACACATCCAGCAGTCTCACATTTCATGGTAATTTAACTGCTACCAAACCAAATCTGAAACTTTTTCCTAACATTCATTTTTCTTCTGTGTTCTGTGTGCCAATCAAATCCCCAAGGCGCTGTTTGTCTTCATGGCTCTTTCATTTTCCCGTGACGAGATCCTTTGGCTCGTCAGACACTCTGAGAATATGCCAAAGTTAAAGGTTCCCGAGGACTACATTGACAAGTAAGTGCAGAGAAAGTAAAGCGTGGCTATGTGCTGCTGTAGCTGCTATCGATGCTGACGCTGGGCAGAGATCAGCAGCAGGGAAATAAATGAGGCGTGCCACTCACAAAAAAAACCTTTTTTGATTTGATACTGTATATCTGATCATGACTTCAACTTTCAAATGACAGTTTTCTGTGTCCGTTCATTCTTTTCACGATTTTTTTTTTACATTTTCCAGTCAGCTGGCTGAGTTGCTGTACTACATGGAGAAATTAAGAGGTCTAATGAGAAAGTACAACAACGTAGTTCAGCGTTACCATGTGCAGTACCTGGCACAGTTTGATGCCTTAGTTCTCAACGACACCATACAGGTACCTGAACGTAGGAGTATGTGTGTGAATATAAAGCAGTAGTTTAAAGCACACAGTGTTTTTTTATTAGAGTGTTTATTAGAGTATTTTCTTTTTTCCATCGTAGAACATGTACGTGTGTCCAGAGGAGGAGTCAGTCCTAATGAGCTCGTTTGTTTCAACTCTCTCTGGTCTCTCAGTCAAACAAGGTACCGGTAATCAAAAGCATTACTGAGCATTTACCTGTGAATAGACAAGGAAACAACCAAATAAAGACACTTATCAGTAACCAGAATTATAATGACCATGACTGGCTTTTCCCCTGCAGTGGACAACAAAGAGGAGTTTGATTTCAGGGCTCTTAGACTGGACTGGCTAAGATTACAGGTAAGCAAGTTTAATGCATAGACTGTGATGTAGAGTTCAGGTAAAATGCATGTTTGCAGCAGAAATCAGCGTCGCATCTTCATCTTTTTTAGGCCTACACAAGTGTGAATAAGGCCCCCCTTCCGCTAAAGGACTATCCCGACTTGGCAAAAGTGATGAACTTGACGCAGTTTCACACGAAGATGGTGGACGCTGTAGAAGAAATGCTGTATGAGACATCTGAGCTGTCCATCTTCTGGTCAGTCTTCTCTTCTCTTCTCTTCTCTTCTCTTCTCTTCTCTTCTCTTCTCTTCTCTTCTCTTCTCTTCTCTTTCTCTTCTCTTTCTCTTCTCTTTCTCTTCTCTTCTCTTCTCTTCTCTTCTCTTCTCTTCTCTCACAACTCTTTTTTCTGTTTTACAGCTTCTACCCTCGTGTCTTTGAGAAGATGTTTACCCAGAGCAGCGAGGAGGTGACCATGAAGCGTTACCTCATGGCCTTCCCTTTGGCCTGTGCTCACTTCAGTCAGAGTGGAGACCCTCTCTGCCCAGAAGAGGTCAGTGTTCAGTTATCTTGCTGAGGAAGCTATAAATCACCAGCTAAAGGTGGTGAGGACAGCAGACATGATTGTTGATTTGTAGCTCTCGTGGTGAATCGTAGTTTATGACTGCTATAGCATGCATTATACATTGATGACAAAGTTAATAATTTTACACAGAAATCGAGACCTCTTTTTGTTGTGACTAAATGAGTGCAGATTTGTGCATTGTCTTTATCTACACTCTTTCCCAGCTCAGTCTGCAGTACTTAAGTTGATTAAAACAGCTCATTCAACAGTGTAGAGGTATTTGTGCTTTGACAGGTACCTGTCTGTATGTTTGCACATACCTTCCTACATGTTCTGTGTTTTGTGTGCCAGCACACACACACACACACACACACACTTGTGTTTCTTCTGTCTCCAGGTAGAGGCAATGGAGAAGAGAAGTCTGCGCCTGTGTGTCACCTTCTTGGAGCAAATAGCCAAGCAGACCAGCACTGTTGTGTTAGAGATATGTGCTGAGCAGCGCAACCTCTGCGATCAGGTGAAGTCCCAGTCTATTTCAGGCTTTAAAAAACTAATTATCTAACAGATTTGCCCTGCCAAAATCCATATCCAAATGTAATCACACTTGCCATAGCTGGAGGCAGGGAACAGACTTGGGAATTTGAATAAAATGATAAGGCAGGTCTGCATTTCTGGATTTGATTAAGTCATGTTGTTTCTTTAATCCCTTGAGAAAAATGTGATGAAACGGTTACTTTTTGACCAGATTTCTGCAATGCGAATGAAAAGTTGCATAATGTGTTTTTGAAGATGTCACTTTATATTTGTATGGATTTAATTCTACCACCCTCCTTCTCTCTCTTTCTCAATCTGTCTTTGTCTTACTCCTTTCTTTTTTTGCATGCATTTTCCTACTTGATCACCCCTCAGCTGCTGCCGAAGCACTGCGCGGAGACCATCAGCGCTGCCCGATACAGAAAGCAAAAAAAGCAGATGCCAAAAAAAGGAGAGGTCCAAAAAGAAAAGCCAGGCGCTGAGAGCCTCAGGAAAGACAGGACGGTCGCTAACAAGTCAGCTTTCTTTTTGTTTGCCCTGATTATTTTCATCTCTTTCTCAACCATATGATTTGTTTTCACCTCTTCTGAACCGGCAGATGGTTTGAGTATGTCTAAATGAGTTTAGCTGACGCACCCCTATTACCCTCTGGAAATGCTTTTTTTTTTCAGCAGAGCTCGTTGAAGTCAAAGAGCAGTTGCATAATCACGCAAGAGAATCGGATCAAATCAGTTCTTTCACTGCCTCGCAAATTTCTTGCTTTTAGTTATTAGGAAAAGAGGATGAAAGTATTCTTTCGCAAGGTGTAATTGATTTTGGACTTTAAGTCCCTCTGAGGTGAATCAGTCAGGTGCTGAGTCAAGCCTTTAAATGTGAAAAACGAAGCACCGTCGCCCTTTAGATAGAACACACAGCACTGTTTTACTGGCATCACATTTTATTTCAGTGTTTTCAGCGTCTGATCACATTGTGTAAGTAGCCAAATTTAGAAAGCTCATTAATAAAGTTGTAATTCTGTCAATTCATTTTTCCTCCCCTCAGCCTCAGCTTACACATAAACCAGATATGTTTTACAGTGTTATTGTCGAATATTTGTCTTTACAATTATACCCTCCCTTCTCTCTTGCCTCCTTTTTTCTAGCATGGACAAGCTGCACCTGATGCTGACAGAGCTCTGCTCCTGCTACAGTCTTTGCGGTGACTTTGTTGTTTTCGACCACATCGTTGTCCCTACAGAGTTCCTCATATCTCAACTTGAGACGCGCCTTTCTGAGTATGTGGGGATACGGGTTTTTATATACGAGCACATAGGAGCAGAAATCTAATGCTCACAATTGCTTTAATTGCAAAAAAAGATCTAATGTTAATTTATGCTATGCAAATGTAACATTGTGCATATCAACACAATGCTCACTATATGTTAAAATTAGTTGAATGGGAGCTGCATGCATTCTGTTTAGAAGTGTCACCTCTATTATGAATAGAGCTTGCAGAAGTATTAAACCTAAAAAGTAATAATTCTTTTGCAGGACTTGACAGAGAGCAGAAAAAACCAGCAAGCCTTTGATTTTTCATTTGGCTTTTGTAAGGTGCCTTCTCCATCTCTGTAGTGAGCCCCACTTTCTCATCATTACAAGCTGTGTTCTACCAGCTTAAAATCTCAGAAGAGATTCATCATGTCCCTTGCTCTGTATCATTTCAGTGCTTATTGCTGTTTAGATTAGATTTTGGTACCAGGGTAACCCAGTGTTTCTCTGTATATACTTCGCTCAGTCTCGCTGCCTTAGCTGATGATTATCAGCGCACTTGACGATTGGCATGCTTTCAGTGATTAGTTGAAACTGTAAATAACGTCAAGGACAGAAAGTGAGAGAATGAAGGTCTTACAAAAAGAGAAAACTGACAGCGAAGCCCTGGAGCAGCGCCGAGTCACCATGGCTCGTTTAACCCATTTTAAGGTCCCATCTGTCCACCCTCAGTCCACTTCAGCCCAATGACAAGTGACGTTGGTTAAACATGTTTCTCCAGAATCATCGTGAGAATGACCAATTACAACCAGACCACCCAGGAGATTACCCGTCCCTCTGACCTCCTGGCAGGGATAAGAGCCTATGTAGCCAATCTGCACAGCCTCTCGTGCTACATCAACGTGGACGTCACCCGGCTGGTGAAGAGCGTACTGCTGCAGCAAACTCAGCCGCTCGACTCCCACGGAGGGCAGACTATTACAACTCTCTACACAAACTGGTCTGTCTCATGTATAGGTGTATCTACTGTACTTAAACACACATATCAAAATACAGTGATTCATGTATAAAGTATATTAATTCCTGGACACTTGTAGGAAATGCATATACATACATACAGGTAAATCCTGCTGAGCTTCTATCACTTACCATATGTTTCTTGTTTTGTGGGTTTTCCTTTTATCCAGGTTCCTCGAGAGTCTTCTGCGCCAGGCTAGCAACTCCCTCATCGTCCACTGTCCTACGCTGCACTGCTTTATGAGCCAGGTTACTGACACGGAACCAAGTTTCAGAGCAGAGGAGTTCTCAGATATATCAGGTCAGCCTGGAGTTTGATTATTATAATTTAAAAAATTGTCCTACAAGCTGTGCCTTTTGCAGATTTTTGTGCTATCGCCTTCTTTTCACAAAAAATAAAAGTGAAAGTGAGGGTAAAAAAAAGAATGTGGTAATGATGTATTTGGAAATATATTGTATAGTCTTATATTGCCCGGTTCGTTACGGGCTGGTAATTCAGAAGACATTCATCAGTGACTTGCAGGCCGTAGTATCCATAGCAACATATCCAACTTTTTATTATGAGCTTGTCACGCACTCGGTTCCTGTACTTAAGCTACAGTAGCCTGAATAATTTCAGTCACTTGGGTGTAATCTGAAAGCAGATCCCCCAGCTGACACTTTTTATCCTGTGACAAAGGACACGTTTTCATTTATTTATTTTTTTGTCTTTTTTCTTCATTTTTATCTTTTATTGGTTTTTGCCAAACCATGTTTGTATGCCTGATAGACTCAAAATAATTCCCCTGTGGAAGTTTAGTGATGGTGATTCCAGAGTACATGAGATGACTCACTCTGTTTAGAAAAATCACGTATGTCTCGTCGACTGCTGTGACGGCATGCAGAGGAAGCGCTGTTGCACAAGAGGATGTGGAGCTTGTCACTGCGGCGGTGTGAAGTACTTTCTTGCACACGCTGTGTCATGCAGTTTATTCTGGCCCTGCTTGGATAATTTGAACTGCAGTATTGCTTATCATCTCATCCACTTTTCCCTCCATACCTCATAATTATTCCAGCATGTCTCTCCTCCACACAACCTCCCGGTCCACCTCCACACCACCCCGCAGGAGTAATGTACCTCTTTATGACTACACTAAGGCTATATGCACTTCGCTAAAGACCTCGGCTCATGCATGCAAACATGTGCAGGATACAAAACACCCCCCCCCACACAATGACATCTTTGTTCTCTATATTTACTCCTCAGTGAGTATCTGTTTGCCTCAGAGTGAGTCACTTGCCTGTCCATGAACTACTTCCAATTTCAGCCACACACATCCTTATTTGTCCGTGTTCATTCAGAAGTCAAGTCGAGTGAACGGCCTAATAGCTGCAGTTGTTTCTGTCTCACTGACTCAGTTACACTCACAAATCAAATTTAAGCAAAGTCTTTTCTCATCTCGTCGAAACAAATACATCTTCATCTAAGCTTTCTTTTGTGAATCTGGCACCGCTTTAAACTGCTGTTGATCCCTTGCTTTTCACCATCCTTAAACTGTTCGTATTAACCTCCGAACAGAGTTACAGGCTCTGGCAGAGCTAATTGGTGCATATGGCCTGAAGTTTCTGAGCGAGAACCTGATGTGGCACATCACCTCTCAAGTCACTGAGCTTAAGGTACAGTATGAATCAGTGCAAATGTTTCAACGATTTTATTGTTTTCTTTTAGTATTTCAGTAAATGAGCATATTTTGTTTTAGGAAAGCACAGGTGTGGCTTTCATATCAGCATTTACTGCTTACGTCAGCATTTTTTGCTTTTGCTGATTGTGTGTATGCGGCGCACACAGTGCAGCAAGTGCAGTGCACTGTTTTTTATGTCTTGCATAAAGGCTTTTGAGGTCTGTTCACCAAGTTGTTTCAGTTCTCCTTGGTGGCTTTTCTGTAGTCTAGCAGAGAGACAGACCACTAATAACACTTGTCTTCGCTCATGCTTTGGTGGAGAAACAATAGACTCTCACACATGAGAGAGGGGTTAATGCAGCTGTACTGGTGTACTGGCTCACCACTTTACACCTATGATTGAAATGAAACGATGCTGCCACACAGCTCTTTCACACCTTTGACCTCTCCCTGTTTTAACATCCAACTGTTAGCACTTATTTTTCTTCCTTCTCTGCTGGTAGAAAATGGTGGTTGAGAACATGGATGTCCTGGTACAAATGAAGAACAACTTTGACAAACCTGAGGAAATGGTCAATCTGAAAAAGAGGCTGACAGGTGAGAACTGGAGGATGGAGCACAGCGAGGAGATAACAATTTAACAATGTACATATCCACACAACAACGATAAGTGGAAGACAATGGATGGATGGATGGATAATAATAATAATAATCGTGATAATATTAAAAATATACTGAACAGGAAATAAAAACTCTGTGTATAATCTTGTAAGTTGACCACCTTTACCTGAGTGGCATTCTTGTCCCAGTTTCACAAGTTCACCTGGTATAGTTTATAATAGCATGTTCACTTGAGCCATGATTAGGGACAGAATTGCCCACAGTAATGTAAACCATGGATTGTCTGCTCGTTCTACTTGTGCTTGAGTATGCATGAAATGCTGCAGGAGCACAGCTGTAAACCCCCCGATGTCCTTTATATGCACCTCTAGGTGGAGAGAACGTGCTGAAGAGGATGACCATCATCGGTGTGATTCTGTCCTTCAGAGCCATGGTCCAGGAATGCCTGAAAGATGTAATGTCCAACAGGATTATGATAAAATAACTTATCTTATGATGAAATTGATTAGAATATAGTTTAGCTTCACTTCATTTCAAGGTTTTTTTCCCCATGATTCGTATAATTTTACACTAAAACGGCATTTCTTCTGCACTAGAATGAAGACTACACATGATAGATGAATAATAACTTCTCGAAAAAAGCTCTTAATATAAAAAGGTATTTTTCTTTCTTGAGATATGATCTCAGTAATATTTCATCATATAACTCTATAATTTAGATCCTGCATAAACACTGCCCCTACCTGACGGGACCCATTCAGTGCCTGAGAGACTTCAGCAACCCTGAAGCTGACATCCAGGTAAATCCCAGCTTTTACCCTACAGCTAGAAAAACACATCCATATATGGAGATCTCACTCAAGAACGAATGTGTAGTAATCAAATTTTCATGGCCTGTGAATCATCACATCGCAGCTGATCGACCTTGGGTTGTGTCACTGTGGAAAAAATGAACACTGTTATTGTATTAACACTCCAAATGCAATGCAAATGTATCATTATTTATTTGTTTATGAGTATAGAATATAGCATGTATGGGTGCTCCATAATTTATATATTAAAATAACAGATGGAGAACAACAGTAGATCTGAGCTGGGGAGCTTAAAGAAACAACATTTTGGTAAAGTACCAAACATATTAAATTCCTTATCTCCCTCTGGACCAATCTGTGTGACTGTGACTCATGAACTCTCCCTCACTTTACTTACGTCTGGCTTCTGATTGAGGCTTGACAGCCGTGCCACAGTCCGGGGCCAGGATAACCCCAAAGACGTCAGCAGCCCCCTCATGCCTCTGTGAGAGAGTCTGATTGCTGCTGCAGCGTTGCTCTCTGAACCACATCAGTGGAAACATTTTGCCCAGACAGGCCAACCATGCATGCAACCAGAAATAGGGCAAGATCAAACGCCGTGTGTCAAGACAAAGACATCCACTGCTGACTTAGTGTAACTCCTTGGAAAGTAAACTGTTATTGCTGTGTTATGAAATGCAAAGCACAGATCAGGATCCCACAGTATCCAGGAAATGCAGGAAATTTTAAACGTTTAAAATGAAGCATTAAATTTGAACTCTGACAAGCAAGTCATTAAATCATCGTTTTGTGTACCTAAAGGGGAAACTTTAGGGTAAAACGGGAGACGCTGCATGCAAAGAAATTAAATGCACTCTATTCAAGCACCATCCACTTATTGTCTCTAATACTGTGTGACCTTACAGGTAACTCTGAGCATATATGAGCTGGCTTCTGCTGCAGGGCTACCATGTGATATCGATCCTAGCCTCGTTGCAGCTATTCGCAGCATGCAGACAGGTAACACTTAAACTATGATCAGCACCCCCGATATGGTGCATTGCACTTTAATGGCTTATTTAACTTTTTTCTTATACGTTTCACTTAAAAACCTGCAGATAACACATCCCCTGACGAGGAGCACAAGCTGTCCCGTTTGTTACTCGTCTACATTGCCGTGTCCCTGCCCCTATTAGCCCTCGACCCCAACTCGTTCTACAACCGAGAACACGGAGGTGAATATTTATTTGTTCCTTTCAGCTGCTTATCGTTTTTTGACCGAGATTATTCTCCAGGCTAATCTGTCCGTCTTCCTGTCATTATTTACCGGCTGCTGATAGTGTGTAAAAGAGGTACTCTGCCCTGAAACATGAGGCGTATTAGCATCTCTGTGTATCATACTTTCCAGTCTGGCATGGTCTGAAGCAAAGCATGTCAGTTAATGAGAAACACGTTTCTGTGAAGGACTTTTGTTTACAGATAACTTTGTCTGACGTGCATTGATACAGTTACTCTTGGCATGTGGCCCTGCTGACCCCAAGTGCCTGGCTCTGTGCCTAGACTAAAACATTAAGAGGAGCAATAGCTCAGATTTCCATCAAAGGGCAGAGTGGCATTTGTCACAGATTATTTTCTTTGCCTCGATTTTCCATTGACATGTTTGAAAAAAATGTGCCCTGTAAGCCAGAGGAAATATGCTCAGCACGCTTCCTCTTAAGTGTTCATTAAGTAAATTTTCCAAAACCGTTGGGCCTCAAATTCATCCTTTCTGTGGTAGTAATAGCTTTTTTAAATTTATATTTCTTTAGGCCACAACAACAACATCCACTGTTTAGCTAGAGCTATCAACCAGCTGGCTGCTGCCATGTTCACCATCCAGAACAAGAACATCGAGCAGCAGCTCAAAGAGTTTCTCCTGGTGAGTGACACAGATGCTGATTGTGATGTGGTTTGGACAAATACTGAATGATTTAAACCAATACTGAATAAATTAAATCCTGACTTTCACTATGTTTACACCCTAACTTTGAAAAGCTAATAAGTAAAACAACAAATATACAACACAAAAGATCAGTTAGACTGCTGCATCTTTTTTTATCAGATGTTGGCTGTTTTTTATGTGAAATGCTCGATGGGCTCTAAAAGTGTTCTTAATAATTAAGTCTGCGAAGGAAAAAACACACAAACAGTTCTTATCTCTCCTTACAACAAGTGGTGTAGGTGGAAATTGAGTCATAGCAAGAAATCATGAGAGCGGAAGGTTAGAAAACACTGAAACAAACAGCTTCACAGACAACACTCATCTAAGCTGATGCGTAGATTTTCAGCAAATGCAAAAGTCATATGGCGAAAGACAAATGAGGACAATTACAGCAAAAACGTCTTTTTGTCCTCGTGTCCTTCCACAGCTGGCCTCGTCCACGCTGCTTCAGTTGGGACAAAACGTGGAGAGAATGGAGATCAAAAACCGAGAGTCCATCTACCTGCTCCTGCACATGGTAGGTGTGGCAGCGTGTAGAGAATCATTCATGCGCTTTGAACTTACAGAGAGGAATCTGCAAGTTTATCATCTGACTAAATGGAAAAGCCTGTGGCTGTTAATTAGCTGAGGATTTTTTTCTCTTTACAATGACTGGTCAGACCTGCAGCGTCTTCTTTAATGCCTCTCTTCTTCAAAGCATTTATAATTGAACAATTAACGACTCCTTTTAAACCTCACTCACTTAGATCGTGGAGGAGTCTCCGTTCTTGAGCCAAGACATGCTGGAGAGCTGCTTCCCGTACGTTCTCCTCCGAAATGCCTACAGGGAGGTGTACAAGTCCTTCATTGTGACTCTGGGCTGAAGATCTTGTTAAAAATACTTTTCTTTTAACATTTATGCAGATTAATTTAATATGTGCTGTACTTTTTGACAATGTCAGTGTTATAGCGCTCAGTTTACATAATAACCTTTTAAAAAATCATTTTGTAACATCCTCAGTATTACACTTTAGATACATCATGAGTACAATAATATATGTTTTTAAAATATAACCCCATCCAATCGTACATAAATCATTGAATACATAGATGCTGTATAACATTGTTTCTAACAACCTTTCCATGAATAAAGAGACAATAATACGCTTTTTGCCCTTTTTTCACGAGTATTCAACCTGAGTTCCTATTTCCAGTCTGTCCTCCATCCTCACTTGCCCTCATCCTCTCTCCCTGGATGATAGTCCTGTCCTCTCCATATTTCATGGACAGTTTAAATGATGCACTCCAGTTGTACGGAGCTGGAAGTGCTTGTTGCTAATTTTAGGTGGCCCTCACTGATTATATTTTTGCACTAACTATATTTGCCATGTCACGCCATTCTTCCATTTTGCCCTGTCTTCGGTCTCCTCCCTGTCTATTCGGCACATGCTGCCGTTGTGTCTCTTTGGTTACCACAGCGGAGACGTGTGTGCTTGTGTGCGGTGTTTATGTGTGCGTGCGCACACCGGGGACCGAGCCCTGTCACGGGAGCATGAGAGCTTAAGTCCCCACTATGAGGAACATTTATGGAGATGAATGTTCATGAATAAACTGTAAAATTATGAACAGAATTAATCTGTAAATGTGAAGGAATATTTTTCTGTGCATTAGACAGAAAAGCGGCCTTCCTTTCCTCCTTCCTTTCATATTTTCATCACTTTTGTCCACAGAATAGCTACATATCAGGTGGAAGATTTGCTCATTCTTATTTCATCATGCTTCCCATTAAGCACCTACCCGCCTTGTAAGCTTCCTTTTCTATTTTTTTATTCTTCCTTATACTCGTAAAGATTTAATGGAGATTTTTCTTTGCCTGTGTAGTAGAGTGGCTCCTCTCTCTTCACTCAGTTTTGAAATAGAAGGTTTACAACACACTATAATGCTGCTATAACGTGAGCTAGATGCTGTTTGAAATCACTGGTTTAGGATTTAGCTTGTTTTATGAAAAATTTGATCAAAAGAACTTTTAAAAAAATAATCCATAATTCATGGTAGCAGGCAAAGTGCAGGTTGAGCAAACCAGGAGCTAATTTGCTTTTATTTGTGTTCTGAAAGACTAATTAAATGTCTGCTAGTGATTCAAAATTCTATATTTGTGTTTACCAGTACAATGAAAATGTAATCACACATAAAAACATGCTCTAAGAATGAGTGCTAATACCGTCGTGTCTTTTCTGCATAAGGAAACCTTGCATGCATATGAACTCTTCCCTTGCACAGCCTATCCTGAGCCCCTGAGGACATGGTGGAAACTCTGGTCCTGATATGAACACTCTCTTGCTGATTGTATTGGTGACGCAAAGCCTCCCCAGCTGAGCACTGAACACTAGGGGATTACACCCACACCCACATACTGTGCACACTGCAAAATACTGCTTACATACACAGGAGACGTAACAAGGAGCAGCATAGGTAACATAAACTAGCCTTATGTGCACATAAGGCTGGTTTACATCATGACATAATTGCACATGCTGTATTTACTTACAGAGGTGTAAGCCATTTCGTATCTCTCTTAAACCAACAAACACACACATGCAGCTGGTCTTCTGCAGCGGTGCAATCCAGAGGTCATGACACCAACGTGTAAGATACGTGGAGCAGCTGATCGAAATCTCAGCCTTATGACATGGAGGATAACACAGGGATGGTAAGGCATTTATTTATGTTCTTACCCTATGATCATAATTTCTGTAGATTCTGTGATTCTGTGATTGTGGAGTACAACACTGTTGATATGATGTATTTTTTAAATTTTCATAGTCTATTAATTGACGTTAATTGTCCCAAATTGCCAACCCAAAAATGATTAATTTATTCTGTCAAGTGTATAATTCAGATAGAGTGGAAGCACAGGTTAGGGGAGTAAGGATGTCGTGCACTGTATTGATCACCTGATCATAAAAATGATTTGTCCCTGTGCCGTGTGGTCAGACATGTGTCTCTAGTTTCATTTGTCCACGTTGGGCTGATACGTCTGCCTTCACACCACTGCAGTGGGGGTAATATCTTTATTTATAGTGCTCGCTATATTTATGACATTTCTGGAAATCTTGCTAGGATTTATTCCATGATGGGTTTAAACTTCATGGGTGGATCAAAATTTTTATAATTCAATTATTATGAATTATAAAACTGTAGTGGTGCAGTGATTAGCACAAGCATCATTCTCGCCTCACAGCAAGGAGATCCTGGGTTGGAATCCATCAACCAGCTGGGGCCGTTCTGTGTGAAGCATGTTCTGTGTGGATTTCCCCGTCTTCCTCCCACAGTCCAAACACGTGGGCCATAGGTGTGAGTGTGACCTTGAAAGGTTGTCTATGTTAGCTCTGTGATAGACTGGCGCCCCGTGAAAGCTAGAATAAGCTCCTGCAAGGCTCAATTGGATCAGCAGAAGAAAATGGATGGATCTTGAATGCAATACAAATATGCAAAAAATATGTTTTCAAGATTTCCCTGATTGTGTGCACAAAAAAATTAAACTTAAGCTTTAAGTCTTGGGCTTTTAAGAAATAACATCACTGCTGAATCAAATGACTTGATGTCGAATCAAGACTGTAAAACCAAAAGTAATATGTATAAAACTAAAGATTATGAGGTATAATAAATAATAATAATAAAATGTTATTTTTGAGATAAAATATAATAATATTTAAATATATATTAGTGCAAAATGAACCAAAACTTTCTGCAGTGCCTATCACAACTGGAGGAAAGTGAAAAAATATAATAATTCTGTTGTTTGCTTGATTTTGCCCTTTAGTCTTACCCACATTGCCGACTAGGTTTCAGAACTGCATCAGAAACAAGTGAAGCTTGGCGCTAAACCAGATTTTGTGGGTTTGTGTATTCATTTATTCTTTAACATTCTGTTGTGAAAACAGACAAAAACACCCCTACGTGATCTCCTGCACGGTCTGTTTCTGCAACATTTAGTTCCTGTAAGAAACGCAATATTTATTCTCCCTCTGAAGCGCAGGAGTAAGTAGTCACTGGCTCAGGTCGGTCCACGGAGAGAGAGCAATCGGAAGGTGCGTGCTCGTCATCATCAGAGACAAACAGGAGTGATGAGAGATAAATGGAGGGGAAAAAACATTAAGGTAAAGCAAGAGGCTAGCAACCACACAAAGGAAAATTCTCTTTTCAAAGGGTTATACATAAGATTGACATCGGAAGAAATACTCCTCTGCAGCCTTTAATTTACATAGAACAGCACGAATATGAGCCTACTCTCTGGTATTTCCACAAGTTGATTCTTTAACAATCTGAAATTCGATGCTGTTTTCGATGAGGGAAAAAATAAATAAAAAACAAAAAAAGAAATACCCAAATGTGACACAGGAGATGGAGAATCATATGACATGATGTTACTTATCTTCATTTCTACAATATGCCATGTCATGTCAAAGAGCATGGGAGCATGAGAGTGAGTCTGACCCAGCAGCCAAAGCAGCACGGCCAAGGAGAGAGAAAAACCGGAGGCAGGGGTTTTCCCAAGCCGCGTTATTGCACAACTCTCACAATACTCTACTATAAATAAAGGCTGGTAATAGATTTTGGGCCTAGAACTGTAAAAGTGTTTAGAGATGCGCTTCGCTGTCTCCTCTGGTCTTTTGCTCTCTGCCCTTTTTAATGTCTCAAAAAACAGAGAATTCCCCTTTTAGTGCAGATACAACGCATTTAGCTGACAGTGGTGCACATTTTAGTAAATGTAAGTAAAGCGAAACCAAGAAATCTGTTGTTGAAATGAATTATTAGGATGATTTCACATGTTTTTGAAGCTTACATTTTGTGCAACAATTGCAAAAAAGTAATCAGTTTAAAGACATGGCACATTTTTGTGCATAGCTGCACCAATAACAGCAGTTAACCTACTGCGCTTTTGCGGACGGCTTTCAAGGACAAGTTTTGTTTATATGTTTTGGTTTGAGTGGCTCTGGTGGGCTTCACTGAAAGACTCTCTGTGCAGTTCTCTGATTTGCGGCCGGTGGAAAATTCTCATCTGGGATTTGAGTACACACTGCTTGAAAGCCTTGCAGTCAACACTTCATCAGCGAGTGAGGTCAACTCTCTCACACCTCACACAACGGGTGTACACATATACACAAACACTCATGGTCTGACAAAGACACTCACAGCGGCTCTCTCTCTCTCTCTCTCTCTCTCTCTCTCTCTCTCTCTCTCTCTC